>NW_026061699.1:0-304434 GCF_023897955.1 Schistocerca gregaria
AATTACGTTAAAATGGAAGACATTAGGGACATATTACTCCAGGAACACGACGTAAAACACAACAACATTGCATATCCTGAGATTCACATTACTGTAAATGACGTAAAATTTTAAGGCAGTACTTGACTCAGGCAGTCCCATTTCAGTAATTAGTGAAACAGCTTTTAGCAAATGCAATAAATCGAACGATTGCCCCACACTTCCGTTACGCAAGATTAAATTACAAAGTGCAGTCATTGGAAAAGTGTAGATGTACGCCAACAAACCAACTTAGAATTCTTTTGTCAGAGCCACAGCTTCTCTATGAACTTTCTTATTGTTCCATTGTTGTCGACGGAAATTATACTGGAAGTAGACTTTTTGAATGAATACAAAGCAATCTTAAACTTTCACGATGCTGAAATAAGTTTAGAGAAAGAAGGTAAGTCAATAGCTTTGAAATTTGAAGATTGGCTCTCAAACCATGACGAGGAAATTAATCGGATTTACCTTCTGTTAGACAACAGTTCGGAATTTTCTACGGAAATAGACACTAACAGTCGCTCTGCAAGTACTGACAGGGATGATATCGACGGCACAATTGAAACTAATGAGTTAATTCAGAATAAAATTCAAACAATTGAGAATTGTAATGACACTGATAGGCAGGACCTTTCTGAGATTTTACAAGCACATTCCACAGTTTTTACTCACAAAACAGGAACAATCAAGGGATTTCAATACCAATTTCGTGTTCGTGAGCATACTAAATTTTGTGTTAGACCATACGTAATTCCAGCACATTATAGGGACCGTGTTAGAACAGAAATAAAATCCATGCTTGACGACGGCATTATTGAGCCTGCAGTAAGCTCATACAACAATCCATTACATGTTGTTGAGAAGAAAAATGGATCGATCAGGCTTGTCTTAGATTCGAGACAAATCAATACTATCATTATTCCTGAAACAGACAGGCCGCAAACGTTGGAAGAACTTCTTCAAAATTTTAATGGTGTAAAAGTGTTGTCTTCCATTGATCTCAGATCCAGCTTTTATCAGATCGAACTTCATCCAGAATGTAGAAAATATACAGCTTTTCTTTGTTTCGGCGTTTGTTATCAGTTTCGGAACCTTCCTTTTGGTTCGAACATTTCCTCGGCAGCATTCATTCGCGGGCTAAATTCCATATTACCTGAGCTCTTAAAACGTCACATCACCTTATATGTGGACGATATTCTGATAGCAGAAGCCTCATGGGAACAACATAATCGCATCCTCAACAGCGTGTTACATATTTTTGCAGAATCTGGAATTACAGTTAACTTGGAAAAGTCTGAATTCGGTAGGACAAAAGTGAAGTTTTTGGGACATATTATTTCTTCTGAAGGCATCCAGCCGGTTCCTGTAAAGTTAGAAGCAATCAGAGCCATTCCAATTCCATCCACAAAAAAACAAGTCCGCAGTTTTCTAGGTCTCGTAATTTTTACCGTCGTTTTCTGAATATGCAAATTCTAGTTACACCAAAACTTTGTTCTCTCACTGGAAAAAATACTATTTGGAACTGGGACGAACAAGCACAGTTGGAATTCAATTCTTTGAAAGAATCGCTCCTTAACGCGCCAATACTAGCTCATCCAGATCTTTCACAAGACTTTTGCCTAAACACGGATTCTTCTAAAGTCGGTCTTGGTGCCCATTTATTTCAAGAAGCCACAGAAAATGACATTACTGTTCAGAAAACCATTGCTTTTGCTAGCCGAGTGCTAACAAAATCTGAAAAAAGTTATTCCGTTACTGAATTAGAAGCTTTAGCTATCGTTTGGGCATTTAACAAATTCCGTTTCTTTCTTTATGGTAAGCACGTAAAAGTATACAGTGACCACCGTGCATTATAATTTCTTATGTCTTCAAAATTAAATCATGACAGGTTAAAACGTTGGGCATTGTTTCTGCAAGAATTCCACTTCACAATAGTCTACATTCCCGGCAAGGAGAACATTGTTGCGGACGCACTGTCACGCGCACCGGCTGGGCTTGAGAAAAGTAACACAGAAAGCAACCTCGAGAGAAATTTCAGTATTCTTTACATCCAGAAAGTCGCCTTTGAAAACTTCATCACCACATCTTTAAAGGACATTGCTCATGAACAAGACAAAGATCCGATTTGGAAAGACATCAAAAGTAAATGGCATGAAAAGACACACACACAGATTCGGCTTTATTATCTGGTTAGAAACAACATACTGTTCAAACGATGCACTGTTGATGACAAGCTATGGGTACTTTGCATTCCAGACGATTTTGTTAATAAGCTCATTTGGTACATTCATTTCAGCTATGCACATTTTGGTCCACGAAAATGTTATCATATTCTTCGAACGACTTGTTATTTTAACAATATGGAAAAGAGAATTCGAAGAGTCTTGTCTATTTGTAAACTTTGTCAAAAGGCGAAACCATCTACTGTCACTCATCGTGCTCCATTGTTTCCTATCATTCCTTCTAAATTAAAAGAATTTGCTGCTGTTGATGTCTTGGGACCGCTTGTCAGAACATCTAATGGATTTTCGTACGTTCTAGTCGCTGTTGAACTTACTTCAAAATTCGTTTCTTTCACTCCGTTACGTAAAGCCACTGGACGGTCTGTATCCAACGCCTTTGTTAGAAATTTCTTACGTGAAGTTGGACACGTTAGTAAAGTAATTTCAGATAACGGACCGCAATTCAGATCTGCTGTTTGGTCACGCATGCTTCGTAACCATAAAATCAAATCTGTTTTTATTTCATTGTACTCACCACATTGTAACCCGTCTGAACGGATTATGAAAGAAATCAATAAGCTTTGCAGACTTTATTGTCACAGAAAGCATCAGCATTGGGACAGATATTTACACTTATTTCAAAACGTGCTGAATGAAATGCCTCATGACTCCACTGCTTTACCACCTGTTCTTGTACTGAAGAATAAAGAACCACCAAACAGAATCAGAGAGCTTGTACCTTTTCCGAATACACGTAAACTTCGACACAAAGACATAATTGATTTGGCTATGAAAAATATAAATTCTTCTGCAGACAAAAGGAAAAAATTACACGGTAAAGCAAATGCAAAGAAATTATATATTGGTCAGAAAGTTCTCATTAAAGCTCATCCATTGTCACATAAGAAGAAACACTTGAGTCACAAATTCTTTCTAGTTTACAATGGACCTTACAGAATCCGACGTATACCACATGATAATTGCGTTGAAGTTGAAACTCTGCGTACTAGGAAGAGTAAAGGTTTACACCACATTTCACATGTAAAACCGTTTATTGAAAGATAATCTGCTTTTTAACTTTGTCTTTGCCATAAAACATTTCACTTCACATTTCTAGTATGCTTTGTCACACTGAGAAACTGTTAACATGCAACAATGTTTGAAGTTTACTATCCAGTTTAGAACCTACGGAACATATTTGAACAGAAATTACGAATGCATTGTTATAGTGAACAGACGTCACAGTGTTATTGTGCGTGTACATTCTTGCTTGTTAGTTGCACGATTACGTAACGACCATAAGGTTCACATACTTAGAACATTTACCAGTATTGCTAATGGGATTTTAATGCAACATTTTGGTTTACTTGAAAATACATTCTGGATTTAAAGTACTTTCTGTGAGATACCAGATGATACAGTGGTTAGTTTATGTGACAGCTACACGATTTTATCACGACGCTACTAATGAGTGACAATTTACAACGTTGCTTTTGCAGTTTATCTGTTTTATATCTACACAGTTTTTCTGAATTTTTCTGGAAAGTAAAACATGTTTTAGTAGTAACGTTTGTGGTATAGCTACAATGAGACAGCCTTTTCTGTAGCACAACAATACGTACAGTACAGTACTTACTTCATCACGGCAATAAGCGTAATAACTATGATATCTATACGCAAAGCATTTCAATTTCGTTTATCATGAGATAAGTACATTGACTTCTGCAGAACTTAGTCTTCGGAGGACAACAACTACGACACTTCCACAGAGATTGTCTTACAGCAAGACGCACATTTAGCGCTACAGTACACGCATTAAACTATTTATTTTTCAACATATTTTAATTACAAAGAAAGTTTTCCGTGATACATTTCATTCCATTGCTGTAATCTGTAACACTTGAGGATATAATTACATTATCCTCAGGGGGGTACACGCATGCTTTGTGTACCATGTGTTTGGCAACCACAAGGAGCCCTAGCTAATATGGTATTTGCTTATACAACTTTACACATCGGTACCATATTTCTCTAACACATAAATTACACAGCTATCTGATCATTTAACTGAGAGAGACAAACATTTACTTTACTACATCAGCGACAGATGTTTACGTAATTACACGATTGGATAACTTCACACTTACGAAGTTGTATTTTGTCTGTACTTTGTGAACTGTTCATATTTTTTCGGAACCATTGTGATACTATGAGAGCTTTGAATGACATATTTGGTATGGGATCACGATTTTTAAAGTACGTTTGAGGCAGATGACACTTTTGACATGAGCAGAGAATTTTTTTTTTAGGTTTTGAAATTATTGGAGGAAGTTACGGAGATTTTGAGAGTTGACTGAGGTGTTATGATGTTATTATTACGATTACTATGTGTATTATGCTCTTGCGGTATGTTTATGATCAATAAGCCGATGCTATATGAGTCATTTGATTATGCTATGTATCTGTTATGATGAAATATTGAAGAAGTGTCGACGAATAAGGTAAGAAATAATGAGTAGAGGTTAGGGACTCTGGTTTGTGAAAAAAGTTGTTGGAAACCAAGAATCGTACTTTAAGAGTTATGAAATGTATGTAAATGCGTGAACGTATTACAATGCCGACGAAAATTTTTTGGACACTGTTATATCAATAGTATTTTGTTTCTACAGATGTGTAACGCAAATTCTTGACCTGTGAATTTTTTTATATGAGCCTGCCACTGTAGCGGAAACTGGTGTCGTAAATATTTCGATAAGACAGTTAAGTGACCACCTGCATGTAATGCGTCGTGGGCACCCAGCTGCGCGACAACCACCTGACAAAAAGAAAGCCATTAGTGTGTGCCTTTCAGAGACACAGGTAAAAAAAAGAGGCCATTATCCTCGCTATTGACATTCATTCCTTTGTAGAAAGCATCGCAAATACGCCACGCCCAAACCTGAAAACATATGATTACACTGTGAAGCTCTTAATTTATGATATTTACTGAAATGAAATGATGAGAAATATTTTATATCTATTGTCTTTCTAGCTGAGAGATTGCTCATTTTCTTTAATATCCAGTTTCTATCTGCACTGCAGCATTGGCTAAAACAAAATTTAATAGATGTACTAATATCACTATTTTCTGTCTACAGACCCAGTAAAGAATCATTTTATGATACTTTCTTAGAAAAGAGAACACAAATAGACATTTCCCTTCACAGGAATTGCAAAAATAATCTTTTTACGATTTGGTAACTTATCTGCTAGCGTATGTTTTCGTGATGCATCACTCTAGTGTTAAGATGTGACATAGGTATTAAACATTTATACTGTAATATTTTTTCTGCTTCAGCTTTGTCATGTTTAGGTATAAGTTATAGCATTTGCTGCGGCTGCTTGCCATTCATAGTGCTACTGAATGTCACTTTGTATTACTAGGTTAAGCTAATTTTATTACTGATTTATTTTTCTTGTTTGCCTTATATTAGTTATAATATTGCTGCCTTTTTTTTGCCAATTTCCATTTTTTTATCATTGCTGTTTGTGTTAATTGTTTTGTGCTGCTGCATTGCCTCGTCCCTTAGTTTCGTATCTGAGCTCAGTAGATTTAAGTTAGCTTAAGAGGGGGTAGACTATATAAGAAACTAACTATGATGAATTGGAAGAAAAGCATTGAGAAGCTTTAAGAAACTGGTTTGGCCAAAAAAGTAGTGTACAGTGGAGAAAAACTATTTTTGAAAGAGGATGTGAACCGAATACAGAAAGCAGGTTTAGATAGGACTTTTTGGAAAAATGATGAACTAAGGGAGATCTCTATGCAAAATACTGCAGTAAAACAAACACTGTCCTTTCCTTTCGTATTATCCCTCTATGTGTTTATGTACCCTTGTGTATTTGTCTTTTTCCTGTCTTTATGTGTTTAGCTAATAAGATTTATGTTGTAGAATTTTTCAAATACTATGTCATTTTCTTTGTAAATATGTTCAGACATTATTTATAGTGTTTTGTTTTAATGCTCATGTGTGAAGTTGATGTTTCAAAAGTTATTCTGAACTTTATGTATGTACTTTTGTTGTAATTTTTGTAACACTGATGTATTTACTATTTCGATTCTTTTGTAAGCCTGTACTACTGCAAATGTTATCTGTATTGTTATGTTCTTTAAAGATGTATTTTGTAACTTTGTTATTGCATTCTTATGTTATAAAATTGTAATTGACACCAGTTCATCAAATTAAGTAACTTGTAAATTACATTTCACGTCACACGTTTCTGGTGGTCATAGTATATTGACAATATGTGAGAAGTAGGGACTGATAGTGTTTGCACGTGTGTTAATAACTCAGTAAGGGAATGGATAACAGCATTGCTGGTTCTAAGGACAATTCAAAAACAATTTTTCTGAGTGCACAAGTGGTGGTTATGGACTTGTTATATTATCCGCAAGACTCTTCAATGGTGATTGTGCGCCTGCACAGTCAAACAGATAGCTGCTGGCCATCTCTACAAGGACTACAGTGGGTCTACACCTTTGATGACTCACCAATACCATTATTTCTACAAGGACTGCAATGGGTCTGCACCTCTGGTGGCCCACCAATACCGTAATCTCTACCAGGACTACAATGGGCCTATTCTGTGACGACCTACCTACCAATATTCTTCAAAACTTGGGCTGACTCTGCTGTGGGTTTGCTCTGTGGTGGCCCATTACCTGTCAGCATCTGAAGAGCCAGCACTGTCTTTCTGTTGGAAGGAAAACACTACTTCTTCAAGACTGCATGGAAATCCACTACTTCAGTGTGCATTTTCTTTTACTGCATAGACATTGATCAAAAACACTGCTATTTTACTATGATGAACGATCAGGACTGTCTTTATGGACTGTGAGAAAGTTTTAGCTTCTGACCAACATTGTATCAATAAGTGTGTGTATTTGATATCTTTGTTATAGTAATTATGAAAAATTTTATCAAATCATTATTGGCCACTGCCCAAAACAATCTGTAAAAATTTTTTGTGGGGAGCATGGGGGCTATGTAAGAAGGCTGTTTAGGTCTTCTTATTGGTAACGCCACATAGCGCTCGGTATGAAAAAATCACTGGCTGTGCCGTGTGCAGTCTGTGTTTAGTTTGCATTGTTGTCTGCCATTGTAGTGTTGGGCAGCGGCAGCTGGATGCTAACAGCGCGTAGCGTTGCGCAGTTGGAGGTGAGCCGCCAGCAGTGGTGGACGTGGGGAGAGAGATGGCGGAGTTTTGAAATTTGTAAGAATTGGTGTCATGAACTGATATATATATTATGACTATTAAGGTAAATACATTGTTTGTTCTCTATGAAAATCTTTCATTTGCTAACTGTACCTATCAGTAGTTAGTGCCTTCCGTAGTTTGATTCTTTTAGTTAGCTGGCAATAGTGGCGCTCGCTGTATTGCAGTAGTTCGAGTAACGAAGATTTTTCTGAGGTAAGTGATTTGTGAAACGTATAGGTTAATGTTAATCAGGGCCATTCTTTCGTAGGGATTTTTGGAAGGCAGATTGCGTTGCGCTAAAAATATTGTGTGTCAGTTAAAGCACAGTCGTGTATAAATTTTCCAAAGGGGACGTTTCAAGCTAGGACCTTAAGAGTTTGCATGAAAGGAGGACTAGCAGCCGCGTCGCACGGGAGAATGTGAAAAGTGTTCATATGTAGTAACAACCTGAGAAAACCGCCCGTTTTCGTCATTTGTTATCGAATCGACTTAAAGCCAGATCGTCACATTGGCCGCTATTGTCTCTGAAACGGTTACATTTATCGTGTGCAAAGCTATGTCGCATGCTGCGGTATGCGGAGACACTAAACGCACCATAGTAGAACACAGAAGAGGCTTCTAAGTTGATGTAATAGCCAGTAAGATGCAGTACAATTCAAGTTTTAGTTATCGATTATTGAATTTTTACCTTTCTTTGGTGCCTTGGATATGAGCTAGGACCTTAAGATTTTGCATGAAAGGTGGACTAGCAGCCGCGTTGCACGGGAGAATGTGAAAAGTGTTCGTATGTAGTAAAGACCTGAGAAATCAGCTTGTTTTCGTCATTTGTAATGAATCGACTTAATGCCAGATCGTCATATTGGCCGCTCTCCTCTCTGAAACGGTTACATTTATCGTGTGCAAAGCTATATCGCGTGTTGCGATACGTGTAGACGCTAAAAGAACCACAGTAGAACACAGAGGAAACTTCGAAGTTGATGTAATAGGCAGTTAGAAGCAACACAATTCAAATTTTAGTTATCGATTATTGATTTTAGCTGGCTTTGGTGCCTTGAACATGAGCTAAGACATTAAGATTTTGTATGAAGGGAGGTCAGGGAGCCGCGTTGCACGGAAGAATGAGAAAAGTGTTCATATGTAGTTAAAACCTGAGAAATACGGTCGATTTCGTCATTTGCTATCGATTCGACTAAATTCCACATCGCCACATTGGCGCTCTTCTTTCTGAAATGGTTACATTTATCGTCTGCAAAGCAATGTCGCATGCTGCGGTATGCCGAGACACTAAAGGCACCATAGTACAACACAAAAGAAGCTTCTAAGTTGATGTAATAGCCAGTAGGAAGCAGTACAATTGAAGTTTTAGTTATGGATTATTGACTTTTTACCCCTCTTTGGTGCCTTGGACATGAGCTAGGCATTAAAGGTTTTTGCATTAAAGGAGGACTAGCAGCCGCGTTGCACTGGAGAATGTGAAAAGTGTTCATATGTAGTAAAAACCTGAGAAATCCGCCCGTTTTCGTCATTTGTTATAGAATCGACCTAAAACCAGAACGTCACATTGGCCGCTATTCTCTCTGAAATGGTTACATTTATCGTCTGCAAAGCCATGGCGCGTGCTGCGGTATGCGGAGACACTAAAAGCACGATAGTATAAAACAGATAAAGCTTCTAAGTTGATGTAATAGCCAGTAAGAAGCAGTACAATTGAAGTTTTAGTTTTCGATTATTGACTTTTTACCCTTCTTTGGTGACTTGGACAAGAGCTAGGCCCTTAAGATTTTTGCATGAAAGGAGGACTGGCAGCCGCGTTGCACGGAAGAATGTGAAAAGTGTTCATATGTAGTAAAAACCTGAGAAATACAACCGTCATCGTCATTTGCTATTGAATCGACTTCATTCCGTATCGCCATATTGGCCGCTCTTCTCTCTGAAACGGTCACAGTTATCGTCTGCAAAGCTATGTCGCGTACTGCGGTATGCGGAGACACTAAAGGCACCATACTTGAACACAGAAGAAGCTTCTAGGTTGATGTAATAGCCAGTAAGGACAGTACAATTCAAGTTTTATATATCGATTATTGACTTTCAATCTGCTTTGTTTCCTTGGACATGAGCTAGGACCGAAGTTTATGCATGAAAGGAGGACTAGCAGCCGAGTTGCACGGGAGAATGTGAAAAGTTTCATATGTAGTAAAAAACTGAGAAATACGACCGTTTTCGCCATTTGCTATCGAATCGACTTATGACCAGATAGTCATACTGGCCGCTCTTTTCTCTGAAACGATTACATTTATCTTGTGCAAAGCTATGTCGCTTGCTGCGGTATGCCTGGACACTAAAAGCAGCATAGTAGAACACAGAAGAAGCTTCTAAGTTGATGTGATAGCCAGTAAGAAGCAGTACAATTCAAGTTTTGGTTATCGATTATTGACTTTTTAGCTGGCTCTGGCGCCTTGAACATGAGCTACGACATTACGATTTCGAATGATGGGAGATCTAGCCGCCGACTTGCACGGGAGAATGTGGGAAGTGTTTTTATGTAGTAAAAACCTGAGAAATTCGCCCGTTTTCGTCATTTTCTATCAAATCAACTTAATGCCAGATCGCCATATTGGCCGCTCGTCTCTCTGAAACGGTTGCATTTATCTTGTGTAAAGCTGTCTAGCGGGCTGCGGTATGCGGAGACACTAAATGCACCATAGTTGAACACTGAAGAAGCTTGTAGGTTGATGTAATAGCCAGTAATGCCAGTACAATTCAAGTTTTAGCTATCGATTATTGATTTTTAGCCGGCTTTGTTTCCTTGGACATGAGCTAGGACCTAAAGATTTTGCATGAAAGGAGGACTAGCAGCCGCGTTGCACGGGAGAATGTGAAAAGTGTTCATATGTAGTAAAAACCTGAGAAATCTGTCCGTGTTCGTCATTTGTTATCGAATGGACTTAAAGCCAGATCGTCACATTGGCCGCTTTTCTCTCTGAAACGGTTACATTTATCGTGTGCAAAGCTATATCGATTGCTGCGGTATGTGGAGACACTAAAATCACCACAGTAGAACACAGAAGAAGCTTCGAAGTGGATGTAGTAGCCAGTAAGAAGTAGTACAATTCAAGTTTTAGATATAGATTATTGATTATTTAGCCGGCTTTGCTGCCTTGGACATGTGCTAGAACCTTAAGATTTTGCATGAAGGGAGGTCTGGAAGCCGCATTGTACGGGAGAATGTGAAAAGTGTTCATATGTAGGAAAAACCTGAGAAATCTGTCCGTGTTCGTCATTTGTTATCGAATGGACTTAAAGCCAGATCGTCACATTGGGCGCTATTCTCACTAAAACGGTTACTTTTATCGTCTGCAAAGCTATGTCGCGTGCTGCGGTATGCGGAGACACTGAAAGTACCATAGTAGAACACAGAAGAACCTTCAAAGTTGATGTAGTAGCCAGTAAGAAGTAGTACAATTCAAGTTTTAGATATAGATTATTGACTTTTTAGCCTGCTTTGCTGCCTTGGACATGTGCTAGAACTTTAAGATTTTGCATGAAGGGAGGTCTAGCAGCCGCATTGTACGGGAGAATGTGAGAAGTGTTCATATGTAGGAAAAACCTGAGAAATCCGTCCGTTTTCGGCATTTGTTATCGAATCGACTTAAAGCCAGATCGTCATATTGGCTGCTATTCTCTCTGAAACAGTTATATTTATCGTATGCAAAGCTATGTCGCGTGCTGCGGCATGCGGAGACACTAAAACCACCATAGTATAACACAGAAGAAACTTCTAAGTTGGTGTAAACGCCAGTAAGAAGCAGTACAATTCAAGTTTTAGTTATCGATTATTGACTTTTTTGCCAACCTTGGTTCCTTGGACATGAGTTAGGACCTTCAGATTTTACATGAAAGGAGGACTACCAGCCGTGTTGCACGGGAGAATGTGAAAAGTGTTCATATGTAGTAAAAACCTGAGAAATCCGTCCGTTTTCATCATTTGCTATTGAATCGACTTAATGCCAGATCGCCACATTGGCCGCTCTGCTCTCTTAAACGGTTACATTTATCGTGTGCAAAGCTATGCCGCGTGCTTAGGTATGCGGAGACACTAAAAGTACCACAGTAGAACACAGAAGAAGCTTCTGAGTTAATGTATTAGCCATTAAGAAGGAGTACAATTCAAGTTTTAGTTAACGATTACTTATTTTTTAGCCGGCTTTGTTTCCTTGGACATGAGCTAGTACCTTACGATTTTGCATGAAACGAGGTCTAAGAGCCACGTTGCACGGGAGAGTGTGAAAGTTGTTAAAAAGTAGTAAAAACCACAGAAATCCGTCCGATTTCGTCATTTGCTATCGAGTCGACTTAATGCCAGATCGTCATATTTGCCACTCTTCTCTCTGAAACGGTTACATTTATGGTGTGGAAAGCTATTTCGCGTGCTACGGTATGCGGAGACACTAAAAGCACCACAACAGAACACAGAAGAAGCTTCTATGTTGATGTTATAGCCAGTACGAAGCAGTACAATTTAAGTTTTAGTTATCGATTATTGACTTTTTAGATGGCTTTGGTGCTTTGGACGTAAGCTAGGACCTTACGATTTTGCAAGAAGGGAGGTCTAGCAGCCACGTTGCACAGGAGAATGTCAGAAGTGTTCATATGTAGTAAAAACCTGAGAAATCCGTCCGTTTTTGTCATTTGCTATCGAATGGACTTAAAGCCAGATCGTCACATTGGCCGCTTTTCTCTCTGAAACGGTTAAATTTATCGTGTGCAAAGCTATATCGAGTGCTGCGGTATGTGGAGACACCTGGTAAGGATCCCACACTGCGCATGAATATTCTAACAGAGGACGAACGAGTGTAGTGTAAGCTGTCTCTTTAGTGGAGTTGTTGCATCTTCTAAGTGTCCTGCCAATGAACCGCAACCTTTGGCTCGCCTTCACGACATTATTATGTATGTGGTCCTTCCAACTGAAGTTGTTCGTAATTTTAACACCCAGGTACTTAGTTGAATTGACAGCCTTGAGAATTGTACTATTTATCGAGTAATGGAATTTCAGCGGATTTCTTTTGGAACTCATGTGGATCATCTCACACTTAATACCAGATCGTCACATTGGCCGCTCTTCTCTATGAAACGGTTACACGTTTCGTCTGTAAAGCTATGTCGCGTGCTGCGATATGCGGAGACACTAAAAGCACCATAGTAGAACACAGAAGAAGTTTCTAAGTTGATGTAATAGGCAGTAAGAAGCAGTACAATTCAAGTTTTAGTTATCGATTATCGACTTTTTAGCCGGCTTTGGTGCCTTGGACATGAGCTAGTACCTTATGATTTTGCCTTAAGGGAGGTCTAGCAGCCATGTTGTACGCGGGAATGTGAAATGATTTCATATGTAGTAAAAACCTTAAAAACAGCTCGTTTTCGTCATTTGCTATCGAATCGACTTAATTACTAGATCGTCACATTGGCCGATCTGCTCTATGAAACAGTTACACTTTTCGTCTGCAAAGTTATGTCACGTGCTGCGGTATGCGGAAACACTAAAAGCACCATAGTAGAACGCAGAAGAAGCTTCTAAGTTGATGTGATAGCCAGTAAGAAGCAGTACAATTGAAGTTTTAGTTATCGATTATTGACTTTTTATCCTTCTTTGGTGCCTTGGACAAGAGCTAGGCCCTTAAGATTTTGCATGAAAGGAGGACTAGCAGCCGCGTTGCACGGAAGAATGTGAAAAGTGTTCATATGTAGTAAAAACCTGAGAAATACAACCGTCATCGTCATTTGCTATTGAATCGACTTCATTCCGTATCGCCATATTGGCCGCTCTTCTCTCTGAAACGGTCACAGTTATCGTCTGCAAAGCTATGTCGCGTACTGCGGTATGCGGAGACACTAAAGGCACCATACTTGAACACAGAAGAAGCTTCTAGGTTGATGTAATAGCCAGTAAGGACAGTACAATTCAAGTTTTATCTATCGATTATTGACTTTTAATCTGCTTTGTTTCCTTGGACATGAGCTAGGACCGAAAGATTATGCATGAAAGGAGGACTAGCAGCCGAGTTGCACGGGAGAATGTGAAAAGTTTCATATGTAGTAAAAAACTGAGAAATACGACCGTTTTCGTCATTTGCTATCGAATCGACTTATAACCAGATCGTCATACTGGCCGCTCTTTTCTCTGAAACGATTACATTTATCATGTGCAAAGCTATGTCGCTTGCTGCGGTATGCCTGGACACTAAAAGCAGCATAGTAGAACACAGAAGAAGCTTCTAAGTTGATGTGATAGCCAGTAAGAAGCAGTACAATTCAAGTTTTGGTTATCGATTATTGACTTTTTAGCTGGCTCTGGCGCCTTGAACATGAGCTACGACATTACGATTTCGAATGATGGGAGATCTAGCCGCCGACTTGCACGGGAGAATGTGGGAAGTGTTTTTATGTAGTAAAAACCTGAGAAATTCGCCCGTTTTCGTCATTTTCTATCAAATGGACTTAATGCCAGATCGCCATATTGGCCGCTCGTCTCTCTGAAACGGTTGCATTTATCTTGTGTAAAGCTGTCTAGCGTGCTGCGGTATGCGGAGACACTAAAGGCACCATAGTTGAACACTGAAGAAGCTTGTAGGTTGATGTAATAGCCAGTAATGCCAGTACAATTCAAGTTTTAGCTATCGATTATTGATTTTTAGCCGGCTTTGTTTCCTTGGACATGAGCTAGGACCTAAAGATTTTGCATGAAAGGAGGACTAGCAGCCGCGTTGCACGGGAGAATGTGAAAAGTGTTCATATGTAGTAAAAACCTGAGAAATCTGTCCGTGTTCGTCATTTGTTATCGAATGGACTTAAAGCCAGATCGTCACATTGGCCGCTTTTCTCTCTGAAACGGTTACATTTATCGTGTGCAAAGCTATATCGATTGCTGCGGTATGTGGAGACACTAAAATCACCACAGTAGAACACAGAAGAAGCTTCGAAGTGGATCTAGTAGCCAGTAAGAAGTAGTACAATTCAAGTTTTAGATATAGATTATTGATTTTTTAGCCGGCTTTGCTGCCTTGGACATGTGCTAGAACCTTAAGATTTTGCATGAAGGGAGGTCTGGCAGCCGCATTGTACGGGAGAATGTGAAAGGTGTTCATATGTAGTAAAGACCTGAGAAATCCATCCGTTTTCTCATTTCTTAACGAATAGACTTAAAGCCAATTCGACACATTGGCCGCTATTCTCACTAAAACGGTTACATTTATCGTCTGCAAAGCTATGTCGCGTGCTGCGGTATGCGGAGACACTGAAAGTACCATAGTAGAACACAGAAGAACCTTCAAAATTGATGTAGTAGCCAGTAAGAAGTAGTACAATTCAAGTTTTAGATTTAGATTATTGACTTTTTAGCCGGCTTTGCTGCCTTGGACATGTGCTAGAACCTTAAGATTTTGCATGAAGGGAAGTCTAGCAGCCGCATTGTACGGGAGAATGTGAAAAGTGTTCATATGTAGTAAAAACCTGAGAAATCCGTCCGTTTTCGGCATTTGTTATCGAATCGACTTAAAGCCAGATCGTCACATTGGCTGCTATTCTCTCTGAAACAGTTATATTTATCGTATGCAAAGCTATGTTGCGTGCTGCGGCATGCGGAGACACTAAAAGCACCATAGTATAACACAGAAGAAACTTCTAAGTTGGTGTAAACGCCAGTAAGAAGCAGTACAATTCAAGTTTTAGTTATCGATTATTGACTTTTTTGCCAACCTTGGTTCCTTGGACATGAGTTAGGACCTTCAGATTTTACATGAAAAAAGGACTACCAGGCGCGTTGCACGGGAGAATGTGAAAGGTGTTCATATGTAGTAAAAACCTGAGAAATCCATCCGTTTTCTCATTTCTTAACGAATAGTCTTAAAGCCAATTCGTCACATTGGCCGCTATTCTCACTAAAACGGTTACATTTATCGTCTGCAAAGCTATGTCGCGTGCTGCGGTATGCGGAGACACTGAAAGTACCATAGTAGAACACAGAAGAACCTTCAAAATTGATGTAGTAGCCAGTAAGAAGTAGTACAATTCAAGTTTTAGATTTAGATTATTGACTTTTTAGCCGGCTTTGCTGCCTTGGACATGTGCTAGAACCTTAAGATTTTGCATGAAGGGAAGTCTAGCAGCCGCATTGTACGGGAGAATGTGAAAAGTGTTCATATGTAGTAAAAACCTGAGAAATCCGTCCGTTTTCATCATTTGCTATTGAATCGACTTAATGCCAGATCACCACATTGGCCGCTCTGCTCTCTTAAACGGTTACATTTATCGTGTGCAAAGCTATGCAGCGTGCTTAGGTATGCGGAGACACTAAAAGTACCACAGTAGAACACAGAAGAAGCTTCTGAGTTAATGTAATTGCCATTAAGAAGGAGTACAGTTCAAGTTTTAGTTAACGATTACTAATTTTTTAGCCGGCTTTGTTTCCTTGGACATGAGCTAGTACCTTACGATTTTGCATGAAACGAGGTCTAAGAGCCACGTTGCACGGGAGAGTGTGAAAGTTGTTAAAATGTAGTAAAAACCACAGAAATCCGTCCGATTTCGTCATTTGCTATCGAGTCGACTTAATGCCAGATCGTCATATTTGCCACTCTTCTCTCTGAAACGGTTACATTTATGGTGTGGAAAGCTATTTCGCGTGCTACGGTATGCGGAGACACTAAAAGCACCACAACAGAACACAGAAGAAGCTTCTATGTTGATGTTATAGCCAGTACGAAGCAGTACAATTTAAGTTTTAGTTATCGATTATTGACTTTTTAGACGGCTTTGGTGCTTTGGACGTAAGCTAGGACCTTACGATTTTGCAAGAAGAGAGGTCTAGCAGCCACGTTGCACAGGAGAATGTCAGAAGTGTTCATATGTAGTAAAAACCTGAGAAATCCGTCCGTTTTTGTCATTTGCTATCGAATGGACTTAAAGCCAGATCGTCACATTGGCCGCTTTTCTCTCTGAAACGGTTAAATTTATCGTGTGCAAAGCTATATCGAGTGCTGCGGTATGTGGAGACACCTGGTAAGGATCCCACACTGCGTATGAATATTCTAACAGAGGACGAACGAGTGTAGTGTAAGCTGTCTCTTTAGTGGAGTTGTTGCATCTTCTAAGTGTCCTGCCAATGAACCGCAACCTTTGGCTCGCCTTCACGACATTATTATGTATGTGGTCCTTCCAACTGAAGTTGTTCGTAATTTTAACACCCAGGTACTTAGTTGAATTGACAGCCTTGAGAATTGTACTATTTATCGAGTAATGGAATTTCAGCGGATTTCTTTTGGAACTCATGTGGATCATCTCACACTTAATACCAGATCGTCACATTGGCCGCTCTTCTCTATGAAACGGTTACACGTTTCGTCTGTAAAGCTATGTCGCGTGCTGCGATATGCGGAGACACTAAAAGCACCATAGTAGAACACAGAAGAAGTTTCTAAGTTGATGTAATAGGCAGTAAGAAGCAGTACAATTCAAGTTTTAGTTATCGATTATCGACTTTTTAGCCGGCTTTGGTGCCTTGGACATGAGCTAGTACCTTATGATTTTGCCTTAAGGGAGGTCTAGCAGCCATGTTGTACGCGGGAATGTGAAATGATTTCATATCTAGTAAAAACCTTAAAAACAGCTCGTTTTCGTCATTTGCTATCGAATCGACTTAATTACTAGATCGTCACATTGGCCGATCTGCTCTATGAAACGGTTACACTTTTCGTCTGCAAAGCTATGTCACGTGCTGCGGTATGCGGAAACACTAAAAGCACCATAGTAGAACGCAGAAGAAGCTTCTAAGTTGATGTGATAGCCAGTAAGAAGCAGTACAAATCGAGATTTAGTCATCGATTATTGTCTTTTTAGCCGGCTTTGATGCCTTGGGCATGAGCTGGAACCTTAAGATTTTGCCTGAAGAGAGGTCTATTATCTAAGTTGCACGGGAGAATGTGAAAAGTGTTCATATGTAGTAAAAACCTGTAAAATCCGCCCGTTTTCGTCCTTTGCTATCGAAACGACTTAATGCCAGATCGTCACATCGGCCGCTCTTGTCTATGCAACGGTTACACTTTTCGTCTGCAAAGCTATGTCGCGTGCTGTGGTATGCGAAGACACTAAAAGCACCATAGTAAAACGCAGAAGAAGCTTGTAAGTTGACGTGATAGCCAGTAAGAAGCAATACAAATCAAGTTTAAGTTTTCTATTATTGTCTATTTAGCTGGCTATGGTGCCTTGGATATGAGCTAGGACCTTAAGATTTTGCATGAAGGGAGGTCCATCAGCCCGCGTTGCACAGTAGAATGTGAAAAGTGTTCATATGTAGCAAAAACCTGTAAAATCCGCCCGTTTTCGTAATTTGCTATCGAATCGACTTCATGCCAGATTGTCACAATGTCCGCTCCTCTCTATGAAACGGTTATATTTATCGTCAGCAAAGCTATGTCGCTTGCTGCTGTATGCGGAGACACTAAAAGCACCAAGTAGAACATAAAATAAGCTTCGAAGTTGGTGTAATAGCCAGTAAGAAGCGGTACAATTCAAGTTTTAGTTATCGGTTATTGACTTTGTAGCCGGCTTTGGTGCCTTGGACAATGGCTAGGACCTTATGAGTATGCATGAAGAGAGGTCTAGCGGCCACGTATCACGGGAGAATGTAAAAAGTGTTCATATGTAGTAAAAACCTGTAAAATTCGCCCGGATTCGTCATTTCCTATCGAATCGACTTAATGCCAGATCGTCACACTGGCCGCTCTTCTCTATGAAACTGTTACACGTTTCGTCTGCAAAGCTATTTAACTTGCTGCGGTATGCGGAGACACTAAAAGCACCATAGTAGAACATAAAACAAGCTTCTAACTTGATGTAATAGCCAGTAAGAAGAAGTAAAATTCAAGTTTGAGTTATCGATTATTGTCTTTTTAGCCGGCTTTGGTGCCTTGGACATGAACTAGGACCTTAAGTGTATGCATGAAGAGAGGTCTTGCAGCCACGCTTCACGAGAGAATGTAAAAAGTGTTCATATGTAGTAAAAACCTGTAAAATCCAACTGTTTTCGTCATTTCCTATCGTATCGACTTAATGCCAGATCGTCACATTGGCCGCTCTCCTCTAAGAAACGGTTACATTTATCGTCTCCAAAGCTGTGTCGCGTGCTGTGGTATGCGAAGACACTAAAAGGACCATAGTAGAACGCAGAAGAAGCTTCTAAGTTGATGTGATAGCCAGTAAGAAGCTATACAAATCAAGTTCTAGTTGTCGATTATTGTCTCTTTAGCCGGCTTTGGTGCCTTCGACATGAGCTAGTACCTTAAGATTTTGCCTGAAGAGAGGTCTATTACCACGTTGCGCGTGAGAATGTGAAAAGTGTTCATATGTATTTAAAACCTGTAAAATCTGCCCGTCTTCGTTATTTGCTATCGAATCGACCTAATGCCATATCGTCACATTGGCCGCTCTTCTCTATGAAACGGTTACACTTTTCGTCTGCAAAGGTATGTCGGGTGCTGCGGTATGTGGAGACAGTAAAAGCAACATAGTAGAACACAAAAGAAGCTTCTAAGTTGATGTAATTGCTAGTACGAAGCAGTAATATTAAAATTTTAGTTATCGATTATTGATTTTTTAGTCGGCTTTGGCGCCGTGGACATGAGCTGGTTCCTTGAGATTTTGCCTGAAGGGAGGTCTAGCAGCTACGTTGCACGGTAGAATGTGAAAGGTGTTCGTATGTAGTAAAAACCTGTAAAATCTGCCCGTTTTCGTCATTTGCTATGGAATCGACTTAATGCCAGATCGTCACATTGGCCGCTCTTCTCTGTGAAATTGTTACACTTTTCGTCTGCAAAGCTATGTCTGCTGCTACGGTATGCGGAGACAGTAAAAGCAACATAGTAGAACACAAAAGAAGCTTCTAAGTTGATGTAATTGCCAGTGAGAAGCAGTACAATTAAAATTTTCGTTATCGATTATTGAATTTTTAGTCGGCTTTGGTGCCGTGGACATGAGCTAGTTCCTTGAGATTTTGCCTGAAGGGAGGTCTAGCAGCCACGTTGCACGGGAGAATGTGAAAAGTGTACATTTGTAGTAAAAACCTGTAAAATCCGCCTGTTTTCGTCATTTGCTATCGAATCGACTCAATGCCAGATCATCACATTGGCCGCACCTCTCTAAGAAACGGTTACACTTTCCGTCTGCAAAGCTACGTCGCGTGGTGTGGTATGCGAAGACACTAAAAGGACCATAGTAGAACGCAGAAGAAGCTTCTAAGTTGATGTGATAGCCAGTAAGAAGCCATACAAATCAAGTTTTAGTTGTCGAATATTGACTTTTTAGCCGGCTTTGGTGCCTTGGACAAGATCTAGGACCTTAAGGTTTTGCATGAAGTGAGGTCTAGCAGCCACGTTGCACGGAAGGGTGTGAAAGGTGTTCGAATGTAGTAAAAACCTCTAAAATCCGCCCGTTTACGTCATTTGCTGTCGAATCGACTCAATGCCAGATCGTCACATTGGCCGCTCTTCTCTAAAAAACGGATACACTTTCCGTCTGCAAAGCTATGTCGCGTGCAGCGGTATGCGAAGACACTAAAAGGACCATAGTAGAACGCAGAAGAAACTTCTAAGTTGATGTGATAGATAGTAAGAAGCAGTAGAAATCAAATTTAGTTTCCGATTATTGTCTTTTTAGCCGGCTTTGGTGCGTTGGACATGAGCTAGAACCTTAAAATATTGCATGAAGAGAGATCTTGCAGCCACGTTGAACGGTAGAATGTGAAAGGTGTTCGAATGTAGTAAAAGCCTCTAAAATCCGCCCGTATTCGTCATTTGCTATCGAATCGACTGAAAGCCAGATCGTCACATTGCCCGCTCTTCTCTAAGAAACGGTTACACTTTCCGTCTGCAAAGCTACGTCGCGTGCTGTGGTATGCGAAGACACTAAAAGGACCATAGTAGAACGCAGAAGAAGCTTCTAAGTTGATGTGATAGCCAGTAAGAAGCTTTACAAATCAAGTTTTAGTTGTCGATTATCGACTTTTTAGCCGGCTTTGGTGCCTTGGACAAGAGCTAGGAACTTAAGGTTTTGCATGAAGTGAGGTCTAGCAGCCACGTTGCACGGAAGGGTGTGAAAGGTGTTCGAATGTAGTAAAAACCCCTAAAATCCGCCCGTTTTCGTCCTTTGCTATCGAATCGACTCAAAGCCAGATCGTCACACTGGCCGCTCTTCTCTATGAAACTCTTACACGCTTCGTCTGTAAAGCTATGTCGCGTCCTGCTGTATGCGGATACACTAAAAGCACAATCGTAGATCACACAAGAAATTTCTAAGTTGGTGTAATAGCCAGTAAGAAGCAGTACAATTCAAGTTTTAGTTATCGATTATTGACATTTTTGCCACCTTTGGTCCATGGACACGAGCTCGAACCTTAAGATTTTGCATGAAGGGAGGTCTAGCAGACCGCGTTGCACGGTAGAATGTGCAAAGTGTTCATATGTATTAGAAACCAGAAAAATCCGCCCGTTTTCTTCGTTAGCTATGGAATCGACTTAATGCCAGATCGTCACATTGGCCGCTCTTCTCTATGAAACAGTTACACTTTTCGTCTGTAATGCTATGTCGCCTGCTGCGGTATGCGGAAACACTAAAAGCACAATAGTAGACCACACAAGAAGCTTCTAAGTTGGTGTAATAGCCAGTAAGAAGCAGTACAATTCAAGTTTTAGTTATCGATTATTGACATTTATGCCATCTTTGGTGCCTTGGATATGAGCTAGAACCTTAGGATTTTGCATGAATGGAGGTGTAGCTACCCGCATTCCACGGTAGAATGTGAAAGGTGTTCGTAGGTAATAAAAACCTGTAAAATCCGCCCGTTTTCGTCATTTGCTATCGAATCGACTTAATGCCAGATCGGCACATTGACCGCTCTTCTCTATAAAACGGTTACACGTTTAGTCTGTAATGCTATGTCGCGAGCTGCGGTATGCGGAGACACTAAAATCACCATAGTAGAACACAGAAGAAGCTTCTAAGTTGATGTATTAGCCAGTAAGAAGCACTACAATTCTAGTTTTAGTTATCGATTATTGTCTCTTTAGCCGGCTTTGGTGCCTTCGACATGAGCTAGTACCTTAAGATTTTGCCTGAAGACAGGTCTATTACCACGTTGCGCGGGAGAATGTGAAAAGTGTTCATATGTAGTAAAAACCTGTAGAATCTGCCCGTTTTCGGCATTTGCTATCGAATTGACTTAATGACAGATCGTCACATTGGCCGCTCTTCTCTATGAAACGGTTACACTTTTCGTCTTCAAAGCTATGTCTGCTGCTGCGGTATGCGGTGACAGTAAAAGCAACATAGTAGAACACAAAAGAAGCTTCTAAGTTGGTGTAACTGCCAGTAAGAAGCAGTACAATTAAAATTTTAGTTATCGATTATTGACTTTTTAGTCGGCTTTGGTGACGTGGACATGAGCTAGTTCCTTGAGATTTTGCCTGAAGGGAGGTCTAGCAGCCACGTTGCACGGGAGAATGTGAAAAGTGTACATATGTAGTAAAAACCTGCCAAATCCGCCTGTTTTCGTCATTTGCTATCGAATCGACTCCATGCCAGATCGTCACATTGGCCGCTCTTCTCGATGAAAAGGTTGCACTTTTCGTCTGCAAAGCTATCTCACTTGCTGCAGTATGCGGAGACACTAAAAACACCATAGTAGAACACTGAAGAAGCTCCTAAGTTGATGTAATAGCCAGTAAGAAGCAGTATAATTCAACTTTTAGCTATCGAATATTGACTTTGTAGCCGTCTTTGGTGCTTTGGACTTGAGCTAGGACCTTAAAATTTTGCATGAAGGGAGGTCTGGCAGCCCGCGTTGCACGGTAGAATGTGAGAAATATTCATATGTAGTAAAGTCCTGTAAAATCCGCCCGTTTTTAAATTTGCTATCGAATCGACTTAATGCCAGATCGTCACATCCGCTGCTCTTCTCTATGAGACGGTTACACTTTTCGTCTGCAAACCTATGTCGTGTGCTCCGGTATGCGGAGACACTAAAAGCACCATAGTAAAACACTGAAGAAGCTTTTAAGTTGATGTAATAGCAAGTAAGAAGCAGTACAAATCAAGTTTTATTTATTGATTATTGACTTTTTAGCCGGCTTTGGTGCCTTGGACATGAGCTAAGACGTTACGATTTTGCATGAAGGGAGGTCTAGCAGCCGCGTTGCAAGGGAGAATGTGCAAAGTGTTCATATGTATTAGAAACCAGAAAAATCCGCCCGTTTTCTTCGTTAGCTATGGAATCGACTTAATGCCAGATCGTCACATTGGCCGCTATCATCTATGAAACGGTTACATTTTTCGTCTGCAAAGCTATGTCGGGTGCTGCGGAATGCGGAGATACGTAAAGCAACATAATAAAACACAGAAGAAGGTTTTAAGTTGATGTAATAGCCAGTAAGAAGAAGTAGAATTCAAGTTATAGTTATCGATTATTTACTTTTTAGCCGGCTTTGGTGCCTTGGACTTGAGCTAGGACCTTAAGATTTTGCACGAAGGGAGGTCTAGCAGCCACGTTGCACGGTAGAATGAGTAAAATGTCCATATGTAGTAAAAACCTGTAACATCCGCACGTTTTCTTAATTCGCTATCGAATCCACTTAATGCCAGATCGTCACATCGGCCGCTCTTCTCTATGAAACGGTTACATATGTCGTCTGCAAAGCTATGTCGCGTGCTGCGGTATGCGGAGACACTAAAAGCACCATAGTAGAACACTGAAGAAGCTACTAAGTTGATGTAAAAGCCAGTAAGAAGCAGTACAATTCAAGTTTTAGTTATCGATTATTGACTTTTTAGCCAGCGTTGGTGCCTTGGACATGAGCTATGACCTTACGATTTTGCATGAAGGGAGGTATAGCAGCCACGTTGCACTTGATAATGTGAAAAGTGTTCATGTGTAGTAAAACCCTGAGAAATCCGCCCGTTTTTGTCATTTGCTATCGAATCGACTAAATGCCAGATCGTCAGTTTTGCCAATCTTGTCTATGAAACGGTTACACTTATCGTCTGTAAAGCTATGTTGCGCGCTGCGGTATCCGGAGACACTGAAAGCACCATAGTAGAACACAGAAGAAGCTTCTATGTTGATGTAATGGCCAGTAAGAAACAGTAAAATTCAAATTTAAGTTATCGATTATTGACATTTTAGCCGGCTTTGGTACATTGGACTTGAGCTAAGACCTTATGATTTTGCATGAAAGGAGGTCTAGCAGCAACGTTGCACGGGAGAATGTTAAAAGTGTTCATATGTAGTAAAAACCTGCGAAATCCGCCAGTTTTTGTCATTTGCTATCGAATCGACTTAATGCCAGATCGTCACTTTGGAAGCTCTTATCTATGAAACGGTTACACTTTTCGTTCTCAAAGCTATGTTGCCTGCTGCGGTATCCGGAGAGACTGAAAGCACCATAGTACAATACAGACGAAGCTTCTAAGCTGATGTAATAGCCAGTAAGAAGCAGTACAATTCAAGTTTTAGTTAACGATTATTGACTTTTAAGCCGACTTTGGAACTTTGGACATGAGCTAAGAACTTACGATTTTGCATGAAGGGAGGTCTAGCAGCCACGTTGCACGGGAGAATGTGAAAAGTGTTCATATTTAGTAAAAACCTGAGAAATGCGACCGTTTTCCACATTTGCTATCGAATCGACTTAATGCCAGAACATCACTTTGGCCGATCTTCTCTATGAAACGGTTACACTTATCGTCTGCAAAGCTATGTTGCGTGCTGCGGTATCGAGTGACGCTGCAAGCACCATAGTAGAACACAGACGAAGTTTCCAAGTTGATGTAATATCCAGTAAGAAGCAGTACACTTCAACTTTTGGTTATCGGTTATTGACTACTAAGTCGGCCTTTAAGCGTTGGATATGAGATAAGACCTTACGATTTTGCATGAAGGGAGGTCTACCAGCCACATTGCACGAGAGAGTGTGAAAAGTGTTCATATGTAGTAAAAACCTGCGAAATCCGCCAGTTTTTGTCATTTGCTATCGAATCGACTAAATGCCAGATCGTCAGTTTTGCCGATCTTGTCTATGAAACGGTTACACATATCGTCTGTAAAGCTATATTGCGTGCTGCGGTATCCCGAGACACTGAAAGCACCATAGTAGAACACAGAGGAAGCTTCTAAGTTGATGTAATAGATAGTAAGAAGCAGTACAATTCAAGTTTTAGCAATCAATTATTGACTTTTTGCCGGCTTTCGTGCCTTGGACATGAGCTAAGACCTTACGATTTTGCATGAAGGTACATCCAGCAGCCACGTTGCACGGCAGACTGTGAGAAGTGTTGATATGTAGTAACAATCTGAGAAATCCGCCCGTTTTTGTCATTTGCTAATGCCAGATCGTCACTTTGGCCGCTCTTCTCTATGAAACGGTTACACTTATCGTCTGCAAAGCTATGTTGCGTGCTGCGATATAAGGAGACACTGACAACACTATAGTAGAACATAAAAGAAGCTTCTAAGTTGATGTAATAGCCAGTAAGAAGCAGCACAATTCCAGTTTTAGTTTTCGATTATTGACTTTTTAGCCGGCTTTGGTGCCTTGGTTATGAGCTAAGACCTTACGATTTTGCATGAAGGGAGGTCTACCAGCCACGTTGCACGGGAGAGTGTGTAAAGTGTTCATACGTAGTAAAAACCTGAGAGAACCACCCGTTTTTGTCATTTGCTATGGAATCGACTTAATGCCAGATCGTCACTTTGGACGCTCTTCTCTATGAAACTTTTACACTTATCGTCTGGAAAGCTATTTTGCGTGCTGCGGTATCCGGAGACACTGAAAGCACCATAGTAGAACACACAAGAAGCTTCTAAGTTGATGTAATAGATCGTATGAAGCAGTACAATTCAAGTTTTATTTCTCGATTATTGACTTCTAAGACGGCTTTGCATCCTTGGACATGAACCAAGACCTTACGATTTTGCATTAAGGTAGGTCAACCAGCCACGTTGCACGGGAGAGTGTGAAATGTGTTCATATGTGGTTAAAACCTGAGAAAACCGCCCGTTTTTGTCATTTGCAAAGGAATCGACTGAATGTCAAATCGTCACTTTGGCCTCTCTTCTCTATGAAATGGTTACACTTATCGACTGGAAAGCTATGTTCCGTGCTGCAGTATGCGGAACCACTAAAATCACAATAGTAGAACACAGAAGAAGCTTCTAAGTTGATGTAATAGCCAGTAAGAAGCAGTACAATTCAAGTTTTACTTATCGATTACTGACTTTTTAGACGGCTTTGGTGCCTTGGACATGATCTAAGATCTTACGATTTTGCATGAAGGGAAGACTACCGCCACGTTGCATGGGAGAATGTGAAAAGTGTTACAATGCAGTAAAAACCTGAGAAATCTGCCCGTTTAGCTCATTTGCCATCAAATCGACTTAATGCCAGATCGTCACTTTGGCCGCTCTTCTGTATGAAACGGTTACACTTATCGTCTGCAAAGCTATGTTGCGTGCTGCGGTATCCGTTGACACTGAAAGCACCATAGTAGAACACAGAAGAAGCTTCTAAGTTGATGTAATAGCCAGTAAGAAGCAGTATAATTCAAGTTTTAGTTATCGATTATCGAGTTTCAAGCTAGCTTTGGTGTCTTGGACATGAGCTAAGACCCTACGATTTTGCATGAAGGGAGATCTAGCACCCACGTTGCACGTGAGTGTGAAAAGTGTTCATATGTAGTAAAAACGTAAGAAATCCGTCCGTTTTTGTCATTTGCTACCGAATCGACTTAATGCCACATCGTCACTTTGCGGCTCTTCTCTATGAAACGGTTACACTTATCGTCGGCAAAGCTATGTAGCGTGCTGCGGTAACCGGAGACACTGAGAACACTATAGTAGAACACAGAAGAAGCTTCTAAGTTGATGTAATAGCCAGTAAGAAGCAGTACAATTCAAATTTTGGTTAACGATTATTGACTTTTTGGCCGGCTTTGGTGCCTTGGACATGAGCTAAGACCTTACGATTTTGCATGAAGGCAGGTCTACCAGTCACGTTGCACGGGAGAGTGTGAAAAGTGTTCATATGTAGTAAAAACCTGAGAAATCCGCGCATTTTTGCCATTGGCTATCGAATCGACTTAGTGCCAGATCGTCAAAATGGCAGCTTTTCTCCCTGCAACGGATACATTTATCGTCTGCAAAGCTATGTCGTGTGCTGCGGCAATGCGGATACACTAAAAGCACAATATTAAAACACAGAAGAAGCCTCTAAGTTGATGTAATCGGCCAGTAAGAAGCAGTACAAATCATGTTTTAGCTATCAATGATTGATTTATTAGCTGGCTTTGGTGCGTTGGATACGACCGAGGCCTTTAAGATTTGGCATCGAACGAGGTCTGGCAGCCACATTACACGAGAGAATCTGAAAGGTGTTCATATGTAGTAAAATTCTAAGAAAACCTTTCGTATTTGTCATTTGCTTTTGAATCGACGTAATGCCAGATCGTCACATTCGCCGCTTTTCTCTCTGAAACTGTTACATTTATCGTCTGCAAGCTTATGTCGTGTGCTGCGGTATGCGGAGACACTAAAAGCAACAAAGTATAAAACAGATGAAGCTTGTAATTTGATGTAATCGGCCAGAAAGAACCAGTAGAATTCAAGTTTTGGTTATCGATTATTGACATATTAGCCGGCTTTGGTGCCTTGGACATGATCGTGGACCTTAAGCTTTTGCATCAATCGAGGTCTGGCCGCCACGTTGCACGGAGAAATGTGAAATGTGTTAATATGTAGTAAAAACCTGAGAAAATCTTTCGCATTTATTTAAGTTCCGTTAGTACAATAAGAAACTGGCTACAATAATCATAATCTTGCTCTACAAATCAAGTAACTACTATTATTAACAGTATTTATCAACAGCAAATATAACAAAAGACAAAACAGAAAGATAATCAAACGTCTAATGACACAGTAACGAAACTGAAAACAGTTCGCGAAAATTTCGTTTGAAATTATTTCACCAGATGACAATAAGAACACCGGACGAAGGCACTTAAAGTTCCAAAATAATCCACTATACACAAACAAATAATTAGTACTTAGCTTTGGATGCGCCGCTACAGCTGCACCTGGTCAGCGCGGAATGTAAACACAGGTAAGAAGTTAAGGTGCTCGATACGAAACACTCACAAAGATCGGGTCACAACTCAAGAAAGGCGGAGGTGAATGAAGAAACCATTAATAAGTAACTTATATAGTAAATATTATCACAAAAACCGTTAAAATATGTATCTGAAACCTAAAAATGTATGAAAACTTAGAGAGCGATTTCACACGCACTCACGCGCTTAATCGAAATGCCAGATCGTCGCAGTGGCAGCTTTGCTCACGGAAATGTTTACATATACATCTGGATACTTACGTCATGTGCTGAGGTATGCGGTGGGACCACAACCAACAAATATGAGCTTCTAAGTCGATGTAATAGGTAGGTAAGAAGTAGTACTACTCAAGTTTTAGGTATCGAAAATTAAACTGTAGGCCGGTTTTGGTGCCTTGCATTTGACCGAGGACCTTATGATTTCGCATGAACCGAGGTCTGGCACCCACATTACACGAGAAAATGCGAAAAGTGATAATATGTAGTAAAAAACTGAGAAAACCTCACGATTTCGTCTTTTTCTTTCGTAATGACGTAATGACATCTCGTCACATTGATCTCTTTTTTTCTGGAAAGGTTTACATTTATCATCTGAAAACTTCTCTCGCCTGCTGATGTATGTGATGACTCCACAAGAAACAAAATAGAAACTTCTAAGTTGATGTAATAGGCAAGTAAGACATATTATAAGTCTAGTTTTAGTAATAGAAAATTCAGTTATTTGTCGGTTTTGGTGTTTTGCAGTTGATAGAGTACCTTGGAACATATCTGTCTATCTACCACCCCCCCCCCCTCGTAAGATGACAGCCTACGTACACCACCCCCCTTCGTAAGATGTCTGTCTACCTACTTCCCCCTGAAATGTCTCTTTACTTATCCCCTCAACCGGAAAACGTGTTTTCAAACCCGCCATCAGAAGATGACTTTCTTCGTACACACCCTTGGAAGATACCTGTCTACCTACCTCCCCCCCCCCAGAAGATGTCTGCCCATCTACCTAGGTACCGCCATTTAGAAGGTGTCTGTCTACCTACCCCCACTTCGAAAGATGTTTAACTGCCTACCCCACCTCTGAAGATCTCTGTCAAACCCTCCCCCATCCCTGGAGGATGTCTGTGTACATACCCCCCTTTTGGAAGTCATTTGACAACCGAAAAAACCGCTTTGGAAGATGTATGACTTCCTATCACTACCCTCGTAAGGTGTATGTCTACCTAGGACCCCTCTGGAAGATGTCTGTCTAACTAACGAACCTCGGTATATGCCAGTCTCACCCCCTCAGAATATGTCTGTCTATGTACCCCACATGGAAGATGTCTGTCTACCTGCCCCCCCCCCATAAGATGTTTGTCTATCTACCCCTCCTTGGAACATGTCTGTCTAACAACCACCCCCCCCCCCCCAGTTGTCTGTCTACCTACCCCCTTGAAGATGTCTGTCTACCTACCCCCCACAAAATGTCTGTGTACCCATCTTACCCTGAGAAAATGATAGTCTACCTACCCCTGTATGTAAGATGTCTCACTACCTACCCCCCTCCCCCCCCCCCCTTCGGGAAATGTCTGTCTATCTACCCAATCCACTCTTGAAAGATGCTTATCTAACCACCTTGGAAGATGCCTTTCTACCCCAGCTCAGAAATTGTCTATCTACTCCCTCGTCAGAAGATGTCGGCCAACATACCGTCCCCTCAGAAAATGTATATCTATCACCCTTGGAAGATGTATGTCTGTCTACCCCCTCAAAGAATATATGTCTATCTGCCCAACTCGGAAAATGTCTGTCAACATGCCCCCTTCGGAAAATGTCTAACATCACCAAGCTCAGTAGATGTGTGTCTATCTGTCCCGCCCCCTCGGAAAATGTCTATTTCCAGCCCCCCTCGGAAGAAGTATGTTTACCAACCCTCCATCAGGAGAAGTCTGTCAAACTACGCCCCAGGAAGGTCTCTCTCTACCTACCCCCCTCCCCCCCATCGAATATATCTGTCCACTCAACCCATCCTTGGAAGATGATTGGCTACCTACCCCATGGAAGATGTCAGGCAACCTGCCCCCTCACTTAGGAAGATGCCTACTTCCCCCTTGGAAGTTGTCTATTTTCCACCACTCGGAAGATGTCTAACTACCCCCTCCCAATATATATGTCTATCAAATCCACACAAATGATGTCTGTTTACCTACTCCCATAAGATGTCTATCATCCCCTTCAGAAGGTATCTTCCTATATACCCCCTCCCTTGGAAGATGCCTGTCTGCATACCCAAACTAAGATGATGTCTATCAACCTTCCACCGCACATATGATGTCTGTCTACCTACCACCCTTGGAATATCTATGTCTTTCTACCCCCCGGAAGATGTCTGTCAGCCTGCCCAACTTGGAAAATATCTGTCCATGTGCCCTCCTTCGGAAGATTTCTATTATCCCCAGCCTCAGAAGAATTGTGTCTATCTGTCCTGCACCAACAGTAGATGTCTGTGTACCTACCCCTCTTCAGAAGAAGTCTGTTTACCAACCCCCCATCAGGAGATGTCTCTCAAACTACCACCAAGGAAGTCTCTGTCTACCTACCCCCCTTTGGATGATATCTGTCTACCTATAACACAACTCAGAAAATGTCTGTCTTCCTACCCCTCAGAAGATGTCTGTTTATCCACACCTCCACAGATAATGTCTATCTACCTACCCCCCCCCCTATCCTCTGAGGATGTCTGTCTACCTACCCCCCCCCTCTTGGAAGATGTTGGTCTACTTACCCCTCTAGAAGATGTCTGTCTAAGTACGCCCCTCGGAAGTTGGCTGTCTACCAACCCACCAATGGGAGATGTCTGTCTACCTACCCCCCTCGGAAGGTGCCTTACTGCCTACTCCCTCAGAAGATTGTCTACCTACATACACTCAGAAAATGTATGTATACCCACGCCCCCCCCCCGGAAGAATTCTGTCTAAATTTTCCCCACCCCTTGGTAATTTCTGTCTACATATCACTCCCTTGCAAGATGTCTGTCTACCTACTCCCTCTCGAAAGATATCTGTTTACCTACATCTTCTGTTGGGAGGTAGGAAGACACACATCTTCTGCGAGGGGTAGGTATACAGACACCCTCAGAGGGGGTGGGTAGGGAGACAGACATCTTCCGAGATAGGGATAAGATAGACACAAATCATTCGACGTTGGGTAGGTAAATATACAGATTCTGAGGGGTTTAGGTAGACATTCATATTATGAGGGGTTGTGGGTGTAGGTAGACAGAAACCATCTGAGGAGGGGTATTTAGGCAGATAACGTCTGAGAGGGGGTTAGGTAGACTGACATCTTCTGAGGGGTTGTAGGAGGACAGACATCTTCCAAGTGGAGGGTTGGTAGACAGACATCTTCAGAGGTGGGGTGGGGTAGGTAGACAGACATCTTCCAATAGGGGGTTGGTTGGCAGACATCTTCTGTGAGGGGATGGTAGTAGACAGCCTTCTTCTGATGGGTGGGTGGGTAGACAGACATCTTCCATGATGGGGCATAGGTAGAGAGACATTGTCCGAGGTAGGGTGACTATAGACATTTTTCGAGAGGGGGGGTAGGTAGACAGACTTCTTCTGGGGGGTTGTAGGTAAACTGACCTCTTCAGAGGGTTGGTGTAGAATGACATTTGCCAAGAGGGGATAGGTAGAGAGACATATTCCGATGGTGGTAAGTAGACAACATCTTCTGATGGGTGTAGGTAGACAGACATCTTCCGAGGGGGATGTGTAGGTGGACAGACATCTTCTGATGGGTGGTGGGTACGTAGACTGACATATTCCAATGGGTGCGGTAGGTAGCCAAACATCTTCGAAGTGCAGGCATTGTAGATAGACATCATACAAAAGTTCATGTAGGTAGGCAGACATCTTCTGAGGGGGCGTAGGTAGACAGACATTTTCCGAGGGGTGTACATAGACATACATTTTCCAAGTGGGGGCTAGGTAGGCAGACATCTTCAGATGAGGGGGTAATCAGACAATCATCTTCTGGGGGGTAGATAGACAGACATATTCCGAGGTATGGGTTGGTAGACAATATTTTATGACTGGGGCTATGTAGAGAGACATCTTCCAAGGGGTGTAAGTAGGTAGATAGACCTCTTCTGTTGTGAGATTTGTAGGAAGGCAGACATCTTCCGAGGCAGAGCGGTTGGTAAATAGACATCAATTATGGAAAGGGTTAGGTAGGCAGACATCTTCCCAGTGCAGTTTTGTAGACAGGCATCTTCCAAGGAGGGGTTAGGTAGACTGACACCTTCTGAAGCAGGGTAGGTAGATAGTCATCTTCGGAGGGGTGTTTGGTATACAGACATCTTCCAAACGGGTGTAGGTATATGGACATATACCTAAGGGGGAGGTAGACAGACATCATGGGTGGGTAGGTACACAGACATCTTCCGAGGGGGATTAGGAGGACAGACATTTTCCATTTGAGGGTTGATAGACTTACATCATGTGACGGAGGAGAGAGACCTTTCGAGAGGAGGGTATGTAGACAGATATCTTCAGAGAGGGGTAGACATCCTCTGAGAGGGAGGTAGTCATCCTCCAAGACAGGGGTAGATATCTTCCAAGAGGGCTGTAAATAAATATCTTCCAAGATGGGAGAAGATGGACCTCTTCCGGGGGTTTTAGGTAGGCACACATGTTCCGAGGGGTGGTATGTAGACATACACCTTCTGAGGGGAATAAGGTAGACAGTCATCTTCTTATGGGGAATTGGGTAGGTAGACAGACATATTCCAAGGTGGGGGGGGGGGGGTAAGTAAGGAGGAGACATATTCTGAGGTTGAGTTCAGTAGACAGACATCTTCTGAGTGGTGTCCTTGTTAGACAGACATCTTTCAAGGGGAGGGAGACATCTTTCAAAGTATGCGTTTTGGTAGACAGACCAAGAGGGGTGTAGACATTCTCTGATGTTGGAGTAGATATCTTCATAGAGGAGTGGAAGTTTGACATCTTCCGAAAGGGGGGGTAGGTAGACAGATATCCTCAGAGGTAGGGGTAGGGAGACAGACATCTCCCACAGGAGGGATAAAATCGAATCATTTGAAGGGGGGTAGATAAGCATACATCTTCTGAGGGGTATAGGTAGACATTCATCTTATGACGGGGGAGGGGGGTAGGTAGACAGATCATGTGGGGGGGGGGGGTTGTAGACAGATATCTCACAAGACAGGGGTAGGTAGGCAGACATATTCTGAAGGGTTGTAGGAGGACAGACATCTTCCAAGGGGGTTAGGTAGACAGGCTTCTTCAGAGGGCGGTTAGGTAGACAGTCGTCATCAGAGGGGTACAGGTAGACAGACATCTTCTAAGGTGGTTGGTAGACCGACATTTCCTGAGGGGGTGGGCAGGTAGACAAACTTCTTCCGAGTGTGGGTGGGTATGTAGACAGACACATTCTGAAAGGAATTGTAGGTGGACAGACATCCTTTGTGATAGAGGATAGGTAGGCAGAAATATTCTGAGGGGAGGGTAGGAAAACATACATCTTCCAAGGGGAGGGGTAGGTAGTCACACGTCTTCTGAGGGGTGGGTTTAGGTAGACAGAGATCTTTCCGAGGGAGGGCAGGTAAGTAGACAGACATATCCTCTGGTGGGGGGATGAGAGACAGACATTTTCCGAGGGGGAGGGGGAGGTAAACAGACATCTTCCGGCGGTTGGGTAGGTAGACAGACATCTTTTGGGGTGGATAGCTAATCGGATATGTTTTGAGGGAGCTTAGGTAGACAGACATTTCCGACGGGGAGTGTAGGTAGACAGACATATTTCAAGGGTGGGGAGATGAGACAGACATTTTCTGATGTGGGGATAGGTAGACCGACATCTTCTGAGGGCTGTTGTAGGTAGACAGACATCTTCCAAGCGGGAGCTACAGGTAGACAGACATCTTCAGAGGGCGATTGTAGGTTGATGGACATCTTTTGTGCTGGTAATAATAGATAAACATATTCCAAGGGGTGGTAGTTTAACAGACATCTTTCCAGGGGGGCTGAGTAGATAGACAGACATCATCCAACATGGGTAGACAGACATTTTCCAGGGGGAGTAGACATCCTCCAAGGGGGTAGACATCTTCGAATGGTGATGAGGTCTGGAAGATACCTTCTGAAGTTTGGGGGTCTCTAGACATCTTCCATGATAGGGGTAAACAACTTCTGAGCGGGGGGCTGGATGGGGGTTGGGATAGGTAGACAGACATATTCCGAGAGGGCAGGTAGGTAGATAGACATCTGCGTAGCGAGTGGGGGGGTGGGAGGGTTGAGAGACATCTTCCAGAGTGATAGACATCTTACGAGGTGGGGAGAAAGTTTTTCTGGGGGATGTAGATAGACATCTTCAGAGGGTGAGGTAGGTGGACAAACATCTTCCTTAGGGGGTTGAGGTAGGCAGACATCTGCCGAGTGGGTTAAGTAGATAGACGTCTTTCACGGGGCAGGTAGACAGACATCGCCTGTGGGGGGGGTTATGTAGACTGATATTTTCTAAGGAGGCAAGTAGGTAGAATGACATATTAGGTGGTGGGGCGATGAGAGACAGACAGTTTTCAATGAGGGAGAGGTAGAATGACATCTTCCGATGTGGGAGGTGTAGGTAGATATCTTCCGAGGGGTGGGGTAGGTAGACATACATATTCCGAGGGGAGTGGTAGGTAGTCATACATATTCTGAGGGGGGGGGGGGGGGTTAGGTAGACAGACATCTTCCAAGGGTGTGGGTAGGTACACAGACATCATCTGAGGGGGTGGGGAGGTAGGTGCAGGTTGACATAGAACTTCCGAGGAGGGGTAGATAGACAGATATCTTCCGAGGGGGGGGGGGGGGTAGCTAGGCAGATATCTTCTGAGGGGGATAGATAGGCATATTTCGAGTGTGGGGTAGATAGGCACCATCCCAGGGGGGGGGGGGGGGCAGATGGTCATGGGTGTGACGTCAAGTGAGCTGCACTGCTGTTGAAATAGCTTGTTAATGTTTTATAACTTTTAGGCTTCATTTACGTATTTTATAGTTTGTTTGTGTTATTATTTTAGCCGTAAAAGCAACTTATTAGTGGATATTCATTTACCTCCGTCTTTCTTCCTGTTGCATTGACTCGAGTGGTCTATTATTTGTGAGTGTGCTTTCGTGGTTCGTCTAAGCCTCGCGCCTCATCAGTGTGTTTACATTTTGCGGCGTGCACTGCATCTGTAGCGGTTATAAGCTAAGTACTGACGAACTTGTTTGTGCTCTGTAATACAGTTATTAAATTGAATGGATTACAGTGGTGTTGCTTGCCGTTTGTGGTGAAATAATGACTTAATAAACTTTTGTAATCGTTCGCTCGCTGTGTTTTATAGAGTTTTCAGTAAATTTCGTGCTTTAGTTTTGAACTGGCGTTTAGTTTTAATTTTTTGGTTTTAGCCAATAATTTTGTGAAGTTTTGCTGGTATTGGTATCGGCTGTGTTGTAGTAGTATTAATACAAGTAGCTGCTTTCTTAGTAGTTAGAGAATTTCGAGACCATAGTTGTTAGTTCTTAAACAGTGCTGCTTTTGTAACTGAACTTTGCTGACGTAGACGTACAGTTTATTTTAGTAACTGTAAAATTTTATCATGAGTGAGAAGTGTGGGTTCTGTCGTAGGTTTGTGAGTAGTGGATTACACTGTGGGATTTGTTCAAAGTGTTTTCATTGCGGGAAATGCATTGGGGAAGCCAGTGGTAATTTTAGGGTGATCCTGTCCTGGGAATGTAGAATCTGTAGTAGAAACAAGTTAATAGAGGAGCAGGAGTGTAAGATCTGTGCCCTTCAGGTGAAGTTACAATGCGCAAAGAAGGAACTAGATAAGTTGAGGAGGGTGAAGGGTGCTAGGGAATGGGAACTGGCAGTTGGCAGGAAGATAGCTAGGAAAAGGAGGTAGTCAGACAGTTTTACTTTGCATACATGCAATAGATACGACAAACTGTCAGAGTTGAGCGGAGAGGAGCCTCGTGAAGCTGTATATGTAGGTAACTTGCAGCAGTCCTCAGCAATTAGGAGGCCTAGGTTCTGCTGCTAGGTAGTTCCCACGGTAGAGGTGTGGGCCAGCATTTGCAGGAAGTTTTGTGGAGTCAGTACCAGGTCACAAGCATTGTGAAGCCTAGTGCAGGGTTGGCTCAGGTGGCTGAAAGCGTAGGGGAGTTATGTAAGAATTTTACAAAGGAGGATAAGGTAGTGATAGTGGATGGAGCTGGGAGCAGTCGCAATAGGGACATGGGGTATGATGTCAGTGGTGACTTGGTTAAGATAGCTACTCAAACTGGTGGCACTAATGTGCTTTTCGTGAAACTGTTTCAGCATCATGATCGGCCACACCTTAATGCGGCTGTTAGGCGCGTTAATGTGGGGCTGGAGAGTGCACTGATGACAGAGGGCATGGATCACATCTCAGTGGTACCAGTTGGGTCTATCAGTAAATTGGGTTTCACTAGGCATGGCCTGCACCTCAATAGGTATGCGAAGGGGAGGCTACCTAAGCTTATAGGTGACAGTGTAGTGGGTGGTGGTGGCGGTAGTGGTGTCACTCATGGAAAAGTTCCTGTAGTAGTTGCTGTTAGAGCTGCACCTTCTTAATACTGAAGTCAGCTGATAGGTATACCTGCTTAAAGGAAGTGCCTTTAAGGGCTCTCCTCCAGAGGATGTAATGTTTCCAAGTAAAGAAGGAATTAGCATATTTCATCAAAATATAAGATTTATTAGAGATAAAGTTAGTGAACTGCTAATAGATGTTAATGCTGAAATTATTGGTACATCAGAGCACCACTTCAATAAATTGATAATTTATAGGCTTGCTTTACCAGGCTACAGATTAGCTGGCTGTTTCTCAAGGAGTTCCTTGCGGGGTGGGGAAGTGTCTCTGTACATAAAAAAACAGTATGTTATTTGAGTCCATAGACTTGTCGCGACACTGCACTGAACAGATATTTGAAAGTTGTGCAGCATTTGTTGAATTTAGTGAAATTAAACTTCTAATTGCTGTTGTTTATAGGGCCTCTAACTCCAACTTCAGAGAATTTTTGCTTAAGCTAGAGAGGGTTCTTGATTCACTTTTGTAGGAAGTACCAGAAAGGAGTTATATGTGGGGACTTCAATATTAATTTTGTATATGATTGTGCAAGAAAAAGGGGGGTTGGGTTGTTTGGGGAAGGAGACCAGACATCAAGGTCATTGGTCTCGTCGGGTTAGGGAAGGATGGGGAAGGAAGTCGGCCATGCCCTTTGAGAGGAACTAACCCGGCATTTGCCTGAAGTGATTTAGGGAAATCACAGAAAACCTAAATCAGGATGGCTGAACGCGGGACTGAACCGTCGTCCTCCCGGATGTGAGTCCAGTGTCTTAACCACTGCGCCACCTCGCTCGGTCCCAAGAAAAATGATTTTGGAAGATCTCCTAAATTCATATGATCTGATGCAAACTGTGTTTTTTTCCAACTAGGGTGCAGGGGAACAGTAGCACAGTCATAGACCATATTTTTATTCGTTCTTCATTACTAGATGGGCATTCTGTTAGTAAAAGAGTGAATGGCCTTTCAGACCATAATGCACAAATTTTAACACTAAAAGGTTTTTTTACTCCAGCCAATGTCATATTTAGTTACATAGAACATAGGAAAGTCAATCCAACAGCAATAGAGAGTTTTTTAAAACTTGTCAAGGAACAAGAGTGGCAAGATGTTTATAGTGCCAATAATACAGAGGATAAATGCAATGCTTTCCATAACACATTTCTCATGCTCTTTGAGAGTTGTTTTCCATTAGAACATTCTAAATGGGGTACTAGCAGTCATGGACAGCCCGGTTGGCTGACTAGTGGGATAAGGATATCATGTAGAACATAGCGGGAATTACATCAAAATGTTAGAAGTAGTCACAATCGAGCTACCATAGCCCCTTGCAAACAGGATTATAAGGTGCCTAAAAATGTTATTAGCAAAGCAAAAAGTATGTGTTATGCAAATAGAATAGCTTATTCACAGGATAAAATTAAAGACATTTGGTTAGTTGTGAAGGGAGTGACTGGTCATCAGCACAAGGTCGATGATATAAAGTTAGTTCTAAGTAATAATATTTTCGTTAGTGATAAATCAGATATATGTACGGTATTTAACAATCACTTTCTGAGCATTGCTGGCGAGCTAAATAAAAATTTAGTTTCAACAGGAAATCATACAAATTTCTTAGCAAATACCTTTCTGAGATTGATGTCTGAAATACTCCTCTGTGATACAGACAAGGGGGAGATTGAGTCAATAATTAAATCACTGAATACTAAGGACTCTCATGGTTATGATGGAGTGTCTTGCATAATATTAAAGTACTGTGCTGCACATGTTAGTCCTGTATTCAGCCAAATTTGTAATTTTTCTTTAGGAACGGTCAGTTTCCTGAGCGATTAAAGTACTCAGCTGTAAAGCCGCTTTATGAAAAGGGAGAAAGGGATAATGTAGAAAATTTTAGACCTATGTCTATGCCATCAGTGTTTGCAAAAGTTACCGAAAAGGCTGTGCATGTAAGGTTAGTTGATCATTTTATATCACACGATTTGTATCAAATGCACAGTTCGGTTATAGAAGTCGTTTGGCAACTGAAAATGGTATATTCTCTTTTCTCTGTGAAGTACTGGATGGGCTAAACAAAAAGGTAGTCAGAACCTTACGAGGGGAGGTAGGCAGACAGACATCTTCAAAGTATAGGGTAGGTAGACAGACATCTTCCCAGGGGGGGGGGGGGAGGGGTAGGTAGACAGACCTGTTCCGAGGGGTGGGTAGGGAGACATACATCTTCATAGAGAGTGAGTATGTAGACAGATATCTTCCAAGTGGGGTAGGTAGACAGACATCTTCCAAGGGTGCGGGTAGGTAGACAGACATCTTCAGATGGGAGGTAGGTAGACAGATATCCTCTGAAGGGGGTAGATAGACAGACATTTTCCGAGGGTAGGTAGACATCTTCCGAGTGGTGGTAGACATCTTCCGAGGGGGTTAGATACTTTCTGAGAGGATGGTAGATAGACATATTCCGAGAGGGGGGAGACATCTTCCGACAGTTGGTTAGATAGCCTTCTTCCTAGGGGTGGTAGGTAGAGTGAAATCCTCCAAGACGGGAGGGGGGAGGGCGTAGATAGACACACATCTTCCAAAGCAGTGTGTATGGTAGAAAGACATCTTCCGAGTGAGGGATAAGGTCGACAGACATCTTCTGTGGGGAGGGTTGGCAGACAGACATCTTCCGAGGGGGAGTAGGAAGACATGTTCCAAGAGGGGGTAGACAGACATCTTCCAAGGAGGGGGGGATAGACACATCCTGGCATGGGGTAGGTAGACAGACATCTTCCAAGGGGGTAGGAAGACAAACATCTTCCGATTGCGTGGGTGGGTAATGAGACATCTCTGGAAAGGGGGAGGTCGACAGACATCTTCTGATGGGAGGAAGGTAGAGTGACATATTCCATGGAGGGGAGTAGGTTGACAAATGTCTTCCAATGGGTGGGGTAGGTAGAGAGAGATCTTCCAAGGGGTGGTAGGTAGGCAGACCTAATACGAGAGTAGCGGTAGCGGAAGAGCGATAGGTAGACAGAAATCTTCCGGACGGGAGGGGAGGGGGGAGCGTAAGTAGACAGATAAGTTCCCAGGTCCTCAATCTACTGCAAGACACCAAAACTGGCCAATAATTGACATTCCGTAACCGAAACTTGTCTTGTACTACTTCTTACTAGTCAATTGCAACAACTTAGAAGCTTCTATTTTGTTCCTTGTGTTACTACTGGATACCTCAGTACGTGACATAGGTTTCCAGACCATAAATGTAAACGTTTCCAAGAGAAAAGATACCTATGTGACTATCTAGCAATACGTGATAAGGCAAGTGACGCAAACAGGTGCTCTTCTACAGTTTTTAAATACATATTAAAAGTTTTCGCATTTTTGCGTGTAACGTGGCTGCCTGACCTCGGCTCATGCTAAAGCGTAGGGTCCTCGGTCACATGCTAGGCAATAAAAGCCGGCCAATAATTCATCAATCAGTAACAAAAATCTCACTTATACTACTTCTTACTGGCCGATTGCATCAACTAAGAAGCTCCTATTTTGTTGCTTGTAGTGTCACCCCACACCGCAGCAAGCGAAATAAGTTTTCAGACGATAAATGTAAACGTTTCAGAGAGAATAGGGGACAATGTGACGATATGGCATTACGTCGATTCGAAAGCAAAACGTGAAACAGGGTGGATATCTCAAGTTTTACCATATATGAACACTTTTCACATTATCCCGTGCAACGTGGCGTCCAGACGTCGTTTCATGCAAAATCGCAAGGTCCAAGCTCATGTCCAAGGCACTAAAGCAGCGAAATAAGTCAATAACCGATAAATAAAAATGAATTGTACTGCTTGTTACTGGCCGATTACATCTTCTTTGAAGCTTCTTCTGTGTTCTACTATAGTGCTTTTAGTGTCTCCGCATACCGCAGCACGCGACATAACTTTGCAGACGATAAATGTAAACGTTTCAGTGAGTAAAAAGCGACCGATGTGACGATCTGGCATTAAGTAAATTCGATAGCATATGACGAAAAGGGGCGGATTTCTCAAGTTTCTATTACATATGAACACTTTTCACATTCTCCCGTGCAACGTGGCGTCCAGATGTCGTTTCATGCAAAATCGCAAGGTCCTAGCTCATGATCAAGGCGCCAAAGCCGGCTAATAAGTCAATAATCGATAACTAAAACTTAAACTGTACTGCTTTTTACTCGCCGATTACATCGACTTAGAAGTTTCTGTGCTCTACTGTGGTGTTTTAGTGTCTCCACATACCGCAGCACGCCACACAAATTTGCAGACGATAAATGTAACCGTTTGAAAGAGGAAAGCGGCCAAAGAGACGATCTGGCATTAAGTCGATACGATAGCAAATGACGAAAACGGTGCGATTTCTCTGGTTTTTACTGCATATGGACACTTTCCATATTCCCTCGTGTAACGTGGCTGCCAGTCGCTGTTTCATGCAAAATCTTAAGGTCGTCGGTCATGTCCAAGTCACTAAATCCGGCTAATAAGCCAATAACCGATAACTAAAACTTCAAATGTACTGCTTCTTACTGGCTGATTACATCAACTTGGAAGCTTCTTCTGTCTTCTATTGTGGTCTTTTAGTGTCTCCGAATACCATAGCACGCGACATAAGTTTGCAGTCGATAAATGTAACCGTTTGAGAGAGAAAAGCGGCCCAACTGACGATCTGGCATTATTCTCCCGCCGGAGAAACAATGCACTTGACAGTTCGCTTTTTGTCTAGTTAGGTTGGCTATACTGTAATAGCGATGTTGCAACAGCAGCCTCTATACACACAGCAGACGATACAGTTTTCCGTCCCGTCTCGTAAATGCAAGCGATTGAGCAATTACAATGTATATAAAAACTCGTTTTTAGTTGTACTACAATGACAGGAAGTAAACAACCGTATAATAATGCATGTAAAAGCATAACAATGCGCACCCTTTCGATAACGGAGCATAGAAATACAAAAAACAAGCATCTGACGACTGGTACTTTAAAATCAATAATGTACGTAGTTTACAAAATAAATAATAACCGAGATTGCAATAAATAACCAATATTAGAATTTTTTCACTCACCAATTTACAGCGATAATGGCGCAATTCCATCCAGCTCGCCATCGTCACTGTTGTCCGATTCATCGCTAAAACCGTCTTCATCGTCGTCATCGGCAAGACAAATCATTAATTGTTCAGGCCACTGATAATGCCTTCTATTGTCTGTGCTGCTCGTATAAGCTTCTCGACGTGCTCTACTTTTTTTCTCCGCGAGGCTGCATCCACAGTCACAATAGCTTCACGCAACAGCTTTTCCACCTCTGCTATTGTAAAGGACTTGTTGTTGTTCCTTACATACATTTTTACGTCACTCCATACTAACTCAATAGGGTTGAAATGGCAGTGATATGGTGGCAGCCTTATTACAGTATGACCCTGCTCCTTGGCAATTTCGTCTACTACGTATGTAGGTGTCGTAGGCTTATTTTCTTTAACAAGAGAATATAACAGAACCTTTGTCATACCCATATCCGCTGCAATATTTCGAGCCTGTAACCACTGCACCATAATTTCTTTCCGATCATTTGTAGTTGGGGCTTTGTTCTGTATCACCGAATGATATGGAGCATTGTCCATTACAATTGTTGTAGGGACAAGAAATTGTTTTAAAAGGTTCCTGAACTACTCAACAAATCGTGCGTGATCCATATCTTCATGGTAATCACCAGTCTTTTTTGATCTAAAAACTGAAAGTGCGTCAGGGACAAAACAACTGGAGGAGCCTGCATGGACCACAATTAATCTAGCTCCTCTTCCCGTCGGCTGATGGCCAGTACTGCTGGGTGTGTTATCCCTCCAACATTTACTGACAGCTTCCCCGGCATTAACCCACGTTTCGTCTAGCCAAATTATGGAATGAATGTCTCTGCCCACAATTTTGTGCAAGAAAATGCTACGAGCGGTAACAATATGTGCCCTCTCTAACAGTACTTTGCGTCCGTCTAGCGTTTTGTAACGGAAACCCATATTTTTTAGCACAAATTTTAGTCTGTTTTACCACCCCTGAAGAGTTCACTTTCTTTTAAAGAGATTAATAACTTAGCTACAGTCGGATACTCTTTTCTGCTGTAGTAAGCATAAACATGCCTACGAACTGCATCAGTCTGGAAAGAATCTAAATCTGTGATAGGACTACGCCGCTTTTTCTTCTTTCCCGGGGTTGATAAAAATGTATTATTTGATGCAGACAGCTCGGAATCGTTACGGCTCACTTCAGTATCTTCAAAGTTTTGTAGTAATACTCCCTTACTTACTACCGTTCTTGCACTAATACCAAGAGTTTTCGACGTACGTTCCACCACTTTGTCGGCAGGAATTGATGGCTGTCCATGAATGCTTACGTAGTTTTTCTCCTGCTCGTAAAACTCACGAGTTCTGCGTAGCAACTCCAGTGCCTGGCTGTTTAGCGGCACCCCTCGACGCAAAGGATTGTCACTAGGTGAACGAAGTCTTTTCGGTGGCATTTTCCAAGTACGTAAACTCACAACGTAACAAAAGTCACAACGATATAGCACACAGTACAACGAAAATACGCGGTAAACAACACACAACTCACGTTGTATACACATTCACTAAACAAAGCCGGCAACGCGGTAACTTTAACGTCACAGCACGTGAGTAACAGCAGTGCTCACTGCGCTGTGATTGGCTGGCGCCCCACGCTGAACGCCTAGTGCCTATCGTTGTTCACTTGTTACTCTGTTACGCTGCCAACTTCATACGCAAACGTCAAGTGCAATGTTTCAACGGCCCGGGTATAAGTCGATTCGATACCACACGACGAAAACGGTGCGATTTCTCAGGTTTTCACTACATGTGGATATTTTTTTCATTCTCTCCTGTAAAGTTTCTCCCAGTCGTTGTTTCCAGCAAAATCGAAAGATCGTCGGTCATGTCCAAGGCACCAAAGCCGGCTAATAAGTCAATAATCAATTACTAGCACATGAATTGTACTGCTTCTTACTGGCCGATTACATCAACTTAGAAGCTTCTTCTGTGTTCTACTGTGGAGCGTTTAGTGTCTCCGCATATCGCGGAACGCGATATAAGTTTGCAGAAGTTAAATGTAACCGTTCTAGTGAGAAACGCGGCCAAAGTGACGAACTGGCATTACGTCGATACGATAGCAAATGACGAAAACGGTGCGAATTCTCAGGTTTTTACAACATTTGGACACTTTTCACATTCTCTCGTTTAACGTGGCTGCCAGTCGTTGTTTCATGCAAAATCTTAGGGTCGTTGGTCATGTCCACGTCACCAAAGCCAGCTAATAAGTCAATAATCGATAACTAAAACTTGAATTGTACTGCTTCTTACTGTTTGATAACAACAACTTAGAAGCTTTTTGTGTGTTCAACTGTTATGCTTTTAGTGCCTCCGCATACCGCAGCACGCCACATAGGTTTGTAGTCGATATATGTAACCGTTTGAGAGAGAAAAACTTCCAATGCGACGATCTGGCATTCCGTCAATACGATTGCACATGACGAAAACGGTGTGATTCCTCAGACTTTTACTATTTATGGACTCTTTTCACATTCTCTCTTGTAACGTGGCTGCCAGCCGTTGTTACATGCAAAATTTTATGGTCCTCGATCATGTCCAAGACACCAAAGCCGGCTAATAAATCAATAATTGATGAATAAAACTTGATTTGTACTGCTTCTTACTGTTTGATAACATCAACTTAGAAGCTTTTTGTGTGTTCTACTGTTATTCTTTTAGCGTCTCCGCATACCGCAGCACGCCACTTAAGTTTGCAGGCGATAAATGTAACCGTTTGAGACAGAAAAACTTCCAATGTGACGATCTGGCATTCCGTCAATACGATAGCAAATTACGAAAACGGTGCCATTTCTCAGACTTTTACTATTTATGGACACTTTCTCTCGTGCAACGTGGCTGCCAGCGGTTGTTATATGCTAAATTTTATGGTCCTCGGTCATGTCCAAGACACAATACCCGGCTAATAAGTCAATAATCGTTAACTAAAACTTAAATTGTACTGCTTCTTACTGGCCGATTGCATCATCTTAGAAGCTTCTTCTGTGTTCTGCTATGGTGTTATTAGTGTCTCCACACACCACAGCACGTCACATAGGTTTTCAGGCGATATATGCAAGCGTTTGAGAGAGAAAAGCGGCCAATGTGACAATCTGGCATTACGTCGATACGATAGCAAATGACGAAAACGGTGCGATTTCTCAGGTTTTTACCACATATGAACACTTTTCACATTCTCCCGTGCAACGCGGCTGCTAGACCTCCCTTCATGCAAAATCTTAAGGTCCTGGCTCATGTCCAATGCACCAAAGCCGGCTAAAAGTAAACAATCGATAATTAAAACTTGAATTTCACTGCTTCTTATTGGCTATTACATCAACTTAGAAGCTTCTTCTGTGTTCTACTGTTGTGCTTTTAGTGTCTCCGCGACATAAGTTTGCAGACGATAGAAGTTACCGTTTGAGAGAGAAAAGCGGCCAATGGGACGATGTGACATTACGTCGATACGATAGCAAATGACGAGAACAGTGCTATTTCTCAGGTTTTTACTACTTATGGACACGGCTAATAAGTCAATAATCGATAACTAAAACTTGATTGTACTGCTTCTTACTGACCGATAACATCAACTTAGAAATTTCTTGCGAGTTCTACTGTGGTGCTTTTAGTGTCTCCGCATACTGCAGCACGCCACATAGGTTTGCAGACGATATATGTAACCGTTTGAGAGAGAAAAGCTTCCAATGTGACGATTTGGCATTCCGACGATAGGATAGCAAATGACGAAAACGGTTCGATTTCTCACGTTTTTACTATTTATGGACACTTTTCACATTCTCTCGCATAACGTGGCTACCCCCCCCCCCCCCCCCCCCCGCCCATGAACCATGGACCTTGCCGTTGGTGTGGTGGCTTGTGTGCCTCAACGATACAGATAGCCGTACCGTAGGTACAACCACAACGGATTGGTATCTGTTGAGAGGCCAGACAAACGTGTGGTTCCTGAAGAGGGGCAGCAGCCTTTTCAGTAGTTGCAGGGGCAACAGTCTGGATGATTGACTGATCTGCCCTTGTAACAATAACCAAAACGGCCTTGCCGTCCTGGTACTGCGAACGGCTGAAAGCAAGGGGAAACTACGGCCGTAATCCTTCCCGAGAGCATGCAGCTTTACTGTATGATTAAATGATGATGGCGTCCTCTTGGGTAAAATATTCCGGAGGTAAAATAGCCCCCATTCGGATCTCTGGGCGGGGACTACTCAGGAGGATGTCGTTATCAGGAGAAAGAAAACTGGCGTTCTACGGGTCGGAGCGTGTAATGTCAGATCCATCAATCGGGCAGGTAGGTTAGAAAATTTAAAAAGGGAAATGGATAGGTTAAAGTTAGATATAGTGGGAATTAGTGAAGTTTGGTGGCAGGAGGAACAAGACTTTTGGTCAGGTGAATACAGGGTTATAAACACAAAATCAAATAAGGGTAATGCAGGAGTAGGTTTAATAATGAATAGGAAAATAGGAATGCGGGTAAGCTACTACAAACAGCATAGTGAACGCATTACTGTGGCCAAGATAGATACGAAGCCCACACGTACTACAGTAGTACAAGTTTATATGCCAACTAGCTCTGCAGATGACGAAGAAATTGAAGAAATGTATGATGAAATAGAAGAAATTATTCAGGTAGTGAAGGGAGACGAAAATTTAATAGTCAAGGACGACTGGAAAACGAGTGTAGGAAAAGGGAGAGAAGGAAACGTAGTAGCTGATTATGGATTGGGGCTAAGAAATGAAAAAGGAAGCCGCCTCGTAGAATTTTGTACAGAGCACAACTTAATCATAGCTAACACTTGGTTTAAAAACCATGAAAGAAGGTTGTATACATGGAAGAACCCTGGAGATACTAAAAGGTATCAGATAGATTATTTAATGGTAAGACATAGATTTAGGAATCAGGTTTTCAATTGTAGTACATTTCCAGGGGCAGATGTGGACACTGGCCATAATCTATTGGTTATGACCTGAAGAAACTGCAAAAAGGTGGGAATTTAAGGACATGGGATCTGGATAAGCTGAAAGAACCAGAGGTTGTACCGAGTTTGAAGGAGAGCATAAGGGAACAATTGACAGGAATGGGGGAAAGAAACACAGTAGAAGAAGAATGGGTAGCTCTGAGGGATGTAGTATTGAAGGCAGCAGAAGATAAAGTAGGTAAAATGGCGATAGCTGCTAGAAATCCTTGGGTAACAGAAGAAATATTGAATTTAATTGATGAAAGGAGAAAATATAAAAATGCAGTAAATGACAGAGACAAATAGCAATACAAAAGGTCTCAAAAAAGAGATCGACAGGAAGTGCAAAATGGCTAAGCAGAGATGGCTAGAGGACAAATGTAAGGATGTAGAGGCTTATCTCACTAGGGGTAAGATAGATACTGCCTACAGGAAAATTAAAGAGACCTTTGAAGAAAATAGAACCACTTGTATGAATATCAAGAGCTCAGATGGAAACCCAGTTCTAAGCAAAGAAGGAAAGGCAGAAAGGTGGAAGGAGTATATAGAGGGTCTGTACGCAGGCGAAATACTTGAGGGCAATATTATGGAAATTGAAGAGTATGTAGATGAAGATGAAATGGGAGATACGATATTGCGTGAAGAGTTTGACAGAGCACTGAGAGACCTAAGTCGAAACAAGGCCCCAGGAGTAGACAACATTCCATTAGAACTACTGACAGCCTTGGAAGAGCCAGTCCTGACAAAACTCTACCATCTGGTGAGCAAGATGTGTGAGACAGGTGAAATACCCTCAGACTTCAAGAAGAACATAATAATTCCAATCCCAAAGAAAGCAGGTGTTGACAGATGTGAAAATTACCGAACTATCAGTTTAATAAGCCACGGCTGCAAAATACTAACGCGAATTCTTTACAGACGAATGGAAAAACTGGTAGATGCAGACCTCGGGGAGGATCAGTTTGGATTCCGTCGAAATGTTGGAACACGTGAGGCAATACTGACCTTACGACTTATCTTAGAAGAAAGATTAAGGAAAGGCAAACCTATGTTCCTAGCATTTGTAGACTTAGAGAAAGCTTTTGACAATGTTGACTGGAATACTCTCTTTCAAATTCTAAAGGTGGCAGGGGTAAAATACAGGGAGCGAAAGGCTATTTACAATTTGTACTGAAACCAGATGGCAGTTATAAGAATCGAGGGACATGAAAGGGAAGCAGTGGTTGGGAAGGGAGTGAGACTGGGTTGTAGCCTCTCACCGATGTTATTCAATCTGTATATTGAGCAAGTGGTCAAGGAAACAAAAGAAAAATTCGAAGTAGGTATTAAAATCCATGGAGAAGAAATAAAAATTTTGAGGTTCGCCGATGACATTGTAATTCTGTCAGAGACAGCAAAGGACTTGGAAGAGCAGTTGAATGGAATGGACAGTGCCTTGAAAGGAGGATATAACATGAACATCAACAAAAGCAAATCGAGGATAATGGCATGTAGTCGAATTAAGTCGGGTGATGCTGAGGGAATTAGATTAGGAAATGAGATACTTAAAGTAGTAAAGGAGTTTTGCTCTTTAGGAAGTAAAATAACTGATGATGGTCGAAGTAGAGAGGATATAAAATGTAGACTGGCAATGGCAAGGAAAGAGTTTCTGAAGAAGAGAAATTTGTTAACATCGAGTATAGATTTAAGTGTCAGGAAGACATTTCTGAAAGTATTTTTATGGAGTATAGCCATGTATGGAAGTGAAACGTGGACGATAAATAGTTTGGACAAGAAGAGAATAGAAGCTTTTGAAATGTGGTGCTACAGAAGAATGCTGAAGATTACATGGGTAGATCACATAACTAATGACGAAGTGTTGAACAGTGTTGGGGAGAAGAGAAGTTTGTGGCAAAACTTGACCAGAAGAAGCGATCGGTTGGTAGGAAATGTTCTGAGGCAACAGGGGATCACGTATTTAGTATTGGAGGACAGGATGGAAGGCAAAAATCGTTGAGGGAGACCAAGAGATGAAACAATAAGCATATTCAGAAGGATGTAGGTTGCAGTAGGTACTGGGAGATGAAGAAGCTTGCACAGGATAGAGTAGCATGGAGAGCTGCATCAGACCAGTCTCTGGACTGAAGACCACAACAACAACAACAACAACAACAACAACGTGGCTGCCAGCCGTTGTTACATGCAAAATCTTATGGTCCTCGGTCATGTCCAAGACACCAAAGCCGGCTAATAAGTCAATAATCGATAACTAAAACTTGAATTGTACTGCTCCTTACTTGCCGATTACATCAACTTAGAAGTTTCTTCTGTGTTCTACTGCGGTGCTTTTAGTGTCTCCGCATTCCACAGCACGCCACATAAGTTTGCATATTATAAATGTAACCGTTTCAGAAGGAAAAGCGGCCAAAGTGACGATCTCGCATTACGTCGATACGATAGCAAATGACGAAAACGGTGCGATGTCTAAGGTTTTTACTATTTATGGACACGTTTCACATTATCTTGGGTAACATGGCTGCCAGCCGTTGTTACATGCAAAATATTATGGTCCTCGGTCATGTCCAAGACACCAAAGCCACCTAATAAGTCAATAATCGATAACTGAAACTTGAATTGTACTGCTCCTTACTGGCCGATTACATCATTTTAGAAGCTTCTTCTGTGTTCTACTATGGTCTTTTTAGTGTGTCCACCTACCGCAGCACGCCACATAGGTTTGCAGACGATATATGTAACCGTTTGAGAGAGAAAAGCTTCCAATGTGACGATCTTGCAATCCGTCGATACGATAGCAAATGAAGAAAGGGTGCGATTTCTCAGGGTTTTATTACATATGGACCCTCTTCACATTCTCTCGTGCAACGTGACTGCCAGTCGTTGTTTGATGCAGAATCTTAAGGTCGTCGGTCATGTCCAAGGCACCAAATCCACCTAATAAGTCAATAATCGATAGCTAAAACTTGAATTGTACTGTTTCTAACTGACCGATACATCAAGTTAGAAAGTTTCTTGTGTGTTCTACTGTGGTGCTTTTAATGTCTCCGCATACCGCAGCATCCCACATAAGTTTTCAGACGATAAATGTATTCGTTTGATAGAGAAAAGCGGCCAATGTGACGATATGGCATTAACTCGATTCGATAGCAAATGAAGAAATCGGGTGGATTTCTCAGGTTCTTACTACATATGAACACCTTTCACATTCTCCCGTGCAACGTGGCTGCTAGACCTCCCTTCATGCAAAATCGTAAGGTCATAGCTCATGTCCAAGGCACCAAAGCCGGCTAAAAAGTCAATAATCGATAACAAACCTTGAATTGTACTGCTTCTTGCTGTCTATTACATCAACTTAGAAGCTTCTTCTGTGTTCTACTATGGTGCTTTTAGTGTCTCCGCATACCGCAGCACGCGACATAGCTTTGCACACGATAAATGTAACCGTTTTCGAGAGAAGAGCGGCCAATGTGACGATCTGGCATTACGTCGATTCGATAGCAAATGACGAAAACGGTCGGATTTCTCAGGTTTTTAATACATATGGACACTTTTCACATTCTTCGTGTAACGTGGCTGCCAGGTCTCGTTTCATGCCAAATCTTAAGGTCGTTGTTCATGTCCCAGGCACCAAAGTTGGCTAATAAGTCAATAATCGGTAACTAAACTTCAATTGTACTACTTCTTACTGGCCGATTACATCAACTTATAAGCTTCTTCTGTGTTCTACCTTACTGCTATTAGTGCCTCCACGTACCGCAGCACGGAACATAAGTTTGCAGACGATGAAGGTAACCGTTTCAGAGAGAAATGAAAAATTCCATGTCTGTGTCTACTGCATGCTCATATTGTTTAAAGCAGGTTGCTCTAAATGCCCAGTGGATCTGATTCCCTTGATACATTCTAAACAAACTCGGAATGGGAAAGACCGAGCTCTGCTTATACTTGTAGTCTGGAAAGTTGATATATCTTAGACAGTAAAATATGACTGTAATAGATGTCCACTGCCCCCCCATGAACCATGGACCTTGCCGTTGGTGGGGAGGCTTGCGTGCCTCAGCGATACAGATGGCCGTACCGTAGGTGCAACCACAACGGAGGGGTATCTGTTGAGAGGCCAGACAAACGTGTGGTTCCTGAAGAGGGGCAGCAGCCTTTTCAGTAGTTGCAGGGGCAACAGTCTGGATGATTGACTGATCTGGCCTTGCAACATTAACCAAAACGGCCTTGCTGTGCTGGTACTGCGAACGGCTGAAAGCAAGGGGAAACTACAGCCGTAATTTTTCCCGAGGACATGCAGCTTTACTGTATGATTAAATGATGATGGCATCCTCTTGGGTAAAATATTCCGGAGGTAAAATAGTCCCCCATTCGGATCTCCGGGCGGGGACTACTCAGGAGGATGTCGTTATCAGGAGAAAGAAAACTGGCGTTCTACGGATCGGAGCGTGGAATGTCAGATCCCTTAATCGGGCAGGTAGGTTAGAAAATTTAAAAAGGGAAATGGATAGGTTAAAGTTAGATATAGTGGGAATTAGTGAAGTTCGGCGGCAGGAGGAACAAGACTTCTGGACAGGTGACTACAGGGTTATAAACACAAAATCAAATAGGGGTAATGCAGGAGTAGGTTTAATAATGAATAGGAAAATAGGAATGCGGGTAAGCTACTACAAACAGCATAGTGAACGCATTATTGTGGCCAAGATAGATACGAAGCCCACACCTACTACAGTAGTACAAGTTTATATGCCAACTAGCTCTGCAGATGATGAAGAAATTGAAGAAATGTACAATGAAATAAAAGAAATCATTCAGATAGTGAAGGGAGACGAAAATTTAATAGTAATGGGTGACTGGAATTCGAGTGTAGGAAAAGGGAGAGAAGGAAACATAGTAGGTGAATATGGATTGGGGCTAAGAAATGAAAGAGGAAGCCGCCTAGTAGAATTTTGCACAGAGCACAACTTAATAATAGCTAACACTTGGTTTAAGAATCATGAAAGAAGGTTGTATACGTGGAAGAACCCTGGAGATACTAAAAGGTATCAGATAGATTATATAATGGTAAGACAGAGATTTAGGAACCAGGTTTTAAGTTGTAAGACATTTCCAGGGGCAGATGTGGACTCTGACCACAATCTATTGGTAATGACCTGTAGAGTAAAACTGAAGAAACTGCAAAAATGTGGGAAATTAAGGAGATGGGACCTGGATAAACTGGAAGAACCAGAGGTTGTACAGAGTTTCAGAGAGAGCATAAGGGAACAATTGACAGGAATAGGGGAAAGAAATACAGTAGAAGAAGAATGGGTAGCTCTGAGGGATGTAGTAGTGAAGGCAGCAGAGGATAAAGTAGGTACAAAGACGAGGGCTGCTAGAAATCCTTGGGTAACAGAAGAAATATTGAATTTAATTGATGAAAGGAGAAAATATAAAAATGCAGTAAATGAAGCAGGCAAAAAGGAATACAAACGTCTCAAAAATGAGATCGACAGGAAGTGCAAAATGGCTAAACAGGGATGGCTAGAGGACAAATGTAAGGATGTAGAAGCTTATCTCACTAGGGGTAAGATAGATACTGCCTACAGGAAAATTAAAGAGACCTTTGGAGAGAAGAGAACCACGTGTATGAATATCAAGAGCTCAGATGGCAGCCCAGTTCTAAGCAAAGAAGGGAAGGCAGAAAGGTGGAAGGAGTATATAGAAGGTTTATACAAGGGCGATGTACTTGAGGACAATATTATGGAAATAGAAGAGGATGTAGATGAAGACGAAATGGGAGATACGATACTGCGTGAAGAGTTTGACAGAGCACTGAAAGACCTGAGTCGAAACAAGGCCCCCGGAGTAGACAACATTCCATTAGAACTACTGACGGCCTTGGGAGAGCCAGTCATGACAAAACTCTACCATCTGGTGAGCAAGATGTATGAGACAGGCGAAATACCCTCAGACTTCAAGAAGAATATAATAATTCCAATCCCAAAGAAAGCAGGTGCTGACAGATGTGAAAATTACCGAACTATCAGTTTAATAAGCCACGGCTGCAAAATACTAACGCGAATTCTTTACAGACGAATGGAAAAACTGGTAGATGCAGACCTCGGGGAGGATCAGTTTGGATTCCGTCGAAATGTTGGAACACGTGAGGCAATACTGACCTTACGACTTTTCTTAGAAGAAAGATTAAGAAAAGGCAAACCTATGTTTGACTGGAATACTCTTTTTCAAATTCTAAAGGTGGCAGGGGTAAAATACAGGGAGCGAAAGGCTATTTATAATTTGTACAGAAACCAGATGGCAATTATTAGAGTCGAGGGGCATGAAAGGGAAGCAGTGGTTGGGAAAGGAGTGAGACAGGGTTGTAGCCTCTCCCCGATGTTATTCAATCTGTATATTGAGCAAGCAGTAAAGGAAACAAAAGAAAAATTCGGAGTAGGTATTAAAATTCATGGAGACGAAGTAAAAACTTTGAGGTTCGCCGATGACATTGTAATTCTGTCAGAGACGGCAAAGGACTTGGAAGAGCAGTTGAACGGAATGGACAGTGTCTTGAAAGGAGGATATAAGATGAACATTAACAAAAGCAAAACGAGGATAATGGAATGTAGTCAAATTAAATCGGGTGATGCTGAGGGAATTAGATTAGGAAATGAGACACTTAAAGTAGTAAAGGAGTTTTGCTATTTAGGAAGTAAAATAACTGATGATGGTCGAAGTAGAGAGGATATAAAATGTAGACTGGCAATGGCAAGGAAAGCGTTTCTGAAGAAGAGAAATTTGTTAACATCGAATATAGATTTATGTATCAGGAAGTCGTTTCTGAAAGTATTTGTTTGGAGTGTAGCCATGTATGGAAGTGAAACATGGACGATAACTAGTTTGGACAAGAAGAGAATAGAAGCTTTCGAAATGTGGTGCTACAGAAGAATGCTGAAGATTAGATGGGTAGATCGCATAACTAATGAGGAAGTATTGAATAGGATTGGGGAGAAGAGAAGTCTGTGGCACAACTTGACCAGAAGAAGGGATCGGTTGGTAGGACATGTTCTGAGGCATCAAGGGATCACAAATTTAGCATTGGAGGGCAGCGTGGAGGGTAAAAATCGTAGATGGAGACCGAGAGATGAGTACACTAAGCAGATTCAGAAGGATGTAGGTTGCAGTAGGTACTGGGAGATGAAGCAGCTTGCACAGGATAGAGTAGCATGGAGAGCTGCATCAAACCAGTCTCAGGACTGAAGACAACAACAACAACAACAACAGATGTCCACTGAGTATTCCCATTTACACTGAAATTAGCTTTGAACAACAAATTATTAATTAGCCACCTAGTCATGACTCAATAGCTACTAAGATCTTTCACTGGTGAAGGAGGTGACGACGTTGTTATGTCCATTAGAGGCTTCTGTGGCTTGCTGAGAATGATGTAAAATAATTGTGCCATGTGATTTTCTATGGAGTTTCAGAGTATGTTCCATACTGGTGCAGGACATTCATTCCTGCTGTTCTCATTATAGGCAATCCTAGATTCTGAATCTCAAACACCAGAAGATTAGAAACAGCAATGCAACCTCTGTCTTCCTGGCTGTGCACTACTTCAAAGTCTCTTCTCATTGTGCAGTACTTGTAGATTATTTTAAATACATTATCTGTAATATTTAGAACATCTCATTCTAAACTTTCTAAAGAATGGGTCTTTTCTGTTATGACCATGTCATAACGCCGAGGTCGGCGTTTTACTCCGAGGTCGGCGGTTTTACCCGAGGTCGGCGGTTTTCCCCGAGGTCGGCGTTTTTCCCCCGAGGTCGGCGTTTTTCCCCGAGGTCGGCGTTTTTCCCCGAGGTCGGCGTCTTTCCCCGAGGTCGGCGTCTTTCCCCGAGGTCGGCGTCTTTCCCCGAGGTCGGCGTCTTTCCCCGAGGTCAGCGTTTTTCCCCCGAGGTCGGCGTTTTTCCCCCGAGGTCGGCGTTTTCCCCCGAGGTCGGTGTTTTTCCCCCGAGGTCGGCGTTTTACCCCGAGGTCGGCGTTTTCCCCCGAGGTCGGCGTTTTCCCCCGAGGTCGGCGTTTTCCCCCGAGGTCGGCGTTTTTCCTGATGTCGGCGTTTTCTCCCGAGGTCGGCGTTTTCTCCCGAGGTCGGCGTTTTTGTCCCGAGTTCGGATCGGCGTTTTGTGTCCCCAGGTCTAGGAAGCTATCGATATATTGAAAATCGAAACTATTTTCATGTATATCGAACTATACTGATATGTGTTGTCATCTTGAAACATATATCTGACCACTAGATATCGTTATTTACCGAGTCAGCGATATATTTCGATATTTATTTATTTATTTCGTGAATCGTTTTCTTAGAGGTCAGATTTATTTTGAGACATCCATACATATCTCATTATCGATTCATTTCGATATACCATTTTATTTCGAGGCCCAGTTTTGTATTGAGCAGTCGATTTATTTCTATATATCTGTCTATATCGAATAGTCGACGTATTTCGAGATATCGATTGATTCAATGTATCCGGTTATGTCGAGATATCGATTTATTTTGATATACCGACACAATACGGGTTGTCTATATATTTCGAGGTATCTATATATTTCCATGTATAGGTGTACTCCAGATAACGATTTCTTTCGAGATATCGATATATTTCGAGATATCTCTATATCTCAAGTAACAATAAATTTCTAGATATCCCTCTTTTTAGAGAAATCTTTGTATTACGAGGTATCGATATATTTCCAGATATCGATGTGTTTCTAGACCACACATCATATCGAGACCTCGAATTATTTCGAATTATCGATCCATTTCGTACGTCGTAATGCATCTTGATGTCTATACATTTCGATATTTCGACTCATTTCGATGTGTCGGTTGTTTTGGATGTGTCGGTTTATATCGAGGTTTTGATTTATCTCTGGGTCTCGATTTCTTTCGTGGTTTCGATTTTTTTCGAGGTGGCGATTTATTTCGAGGTGACGATTTATTTCGAGGTGGCGATTTATTTCGAGGTGTTGTTTTATTTCGAGGTGTCGATGTATTTCGAGGTGACAATATATTGCGACCATACTTGTCGACTGCATCACCTTAGAACCTACTGTACTTCGTACAGAGTGGTGCGACTGCATACCTCAGCACGCGACATTAATTGCCAGACGATAAATGTAAACGTTTCTGAGAGAAAAGCGTTCATTCTGACGATTTCCCATTTCGTTATTAGGAAAACAAATGTAGAAAACGTAAGGTTTTCTTCGGTTTTTACTACACATTAACACTCCTCGCATTTTCCCGTGTGGTGTGGCTACCGGACCTCGGTCGTGCAAAATCGCAAGGCCCTATGTCAACTACAAGGCAGCAAATAAGGCCTATAATTGATTTTCCATTTCTAAAACAAGACAGACACTGCTCCTTACTTGTCGACTCCATCAACTTAAGCTTCTATTTCGTACAGAGTGGTGCGACTGCATACCTCGACAGGCGACATTGATTGCCAGACGATGAATGTAAACGTTTCCGAAAGAAAAGCGTCCTATGTGACGAACTGGCACTACGTCAAACAAACGACGAAAACGTTAGGTTTTCTTCGGTTTTTCTGCCACTCAAAGTGCTGCCAACTTTAAATTCACCCCCTCCTCCCCCTCCCCAGTCATGGCGATCATCTGGTGTGATAGAAATGGACACAGGAAAGTAATAACGTTCCATGAAATCCCATTCCAGGGACGTTCAAGGGTAAACGTTCCAGACGGTTTATTTCCATTAAGACACGCATACTGGGCATCTACAATGCCACATCTACCAGATCGTTTCTATTGTCAGCAGTGGAAAACAAAACTGTACTGAAGTAGCCATAGTGAGACGCGGTTTTTGGTAGACGAAATAATAGGAATTCTCTAGCCACTGGTAATGATGATCTAATGAGAATTCTATTATTGTTTTGAAAGATGCATTTAAATATGCATTGAACGTAGCTCCAAGTACCGGGCGTGAGTCGTGATTCGGTAGCTCAGATGGTAGAGCACTTGCCCGCGAAAGGCAAAGGTCCCGAGTTCGAGTCTCGGTCGGGCACACAGTTTTAATCTGCCAGGAAGTTTCATATCAGCGCACACTCCGCTGCAGAGTGAAAATCTCATTCTGGAAACATAAAATTTATCTTCCATTAACGTAAAATCTATTTTTCAGCGCACTGTAATAAGGACTCACTTCAGATGATTGGACAATTAAAGAGAACTCAAACTGTTATTTTAATAGTATTCGTAGGTCCAATGCAGCATTTACCGAGGACAGTCCCTGAGCCTAGACTGTCAGTTTTATCTAGGCAGCACTACTTTAAAAAAGCACTCCGTCTTCAGGCCACAAGTGGCCAATCAGGACCATCCTACCGCCACGTTATCCTCACTGAGGGTGGAGGAGGAGCTGGCTCTCCCACTCGTTGTGGTAGTTTCCTTTGACTGGAGCCGCTACTATTCGGTCGAGTAGTTCCTCAACTGGCATCGCAAGGCTGAGTGCAACCCGAAAAATGGCAACAGCACATCGCGGCCCAGATGGTCACCCATCCAAGTGCCGACCTCGCCCGATAGTGCTAAACTTCAGTAATCAGACGGGAACCGGCGTATCCACTGCGGCAAGGCCGTGGCCCCTACCACATTTACAAGATATTTTTGATCGTAGATCAGGTCCGATGGCTCGAAAGAATGGACGTTTACCATGTTATGCACATTTATATTTTCATTACGTCGACACAGATGGTCCAATTTCGACCATAGGTGATGGTAGCTATAATGATCGTGCCAAGCATTCCGTGTACATTAGTTGCACCCAAGTGTGTGGGCATCACAGCATTCGTGACATTTAAATTTGTTACTTCTTTGCTACTATATTCGCAATAAATTTCGCAGACAGTATCCGCATATGACGCTGAACGTACCTACAAAATTATATCATTGTACGACACATGTTTCAGGAGATACGTTATAAAAATTCAGGACAAGGCCAGACGCTGCATTGTACGGGCGTGGACGCACAGCTGTAAATAAATGCCTGGTCAACGCCATGCTTTTCCGCTAGTCATCTATAAAGATAAAAAATCCCCAATATTGTCCACCAGCGTATTTTTCAAAAACCTTTATTTTGTCATCCATTATTTTCCTGTAAAAATCGAAAATACCGTGTATCATTGTGTTTTTAAAAATCGTCTCTTATTGTCATCTCTTTTTATGTATTTTAAGCCATCTATCGCTTGTGTAACCTGTGGCTACAAGTCCATTCCCTTTATGGGGGAATCGAAATAATACACAACGGAAAAAAGTGTGGGCCAATTTCTTCCTTATTTTTCGGAACTTCTGATAATAGTAAATCGTTGGCTTTTTGAGGGCGTGGTAGGTAGATACAAGAGATTAGTGTAAGATTAGAATTTGGGTCAAATATAGTGCCAGGAACTTCTGTTTCTATCTGGCTAGCTTCAGAGTACTTCACCATCTACTAAGTGATGCGTTTCAATGTGAATGGTGTGTTCTGTGCTAGGTCTACCCTTTACTGCACAATGCTGTTCCTTCGATGCTATTAAAACCAGGATGTTATCAAAACATATGCACAGTGGCAGACTGGAATCTGCAGAAATATTTCCAGTGGAGGGGAGTGCGGGAGGCGCGTCGGGGCTGGAGTGCATGATTCTGAAACTGGCACTGTGTGTACAAATCAGCTGGTCAGTTACGAGATGCAACAAGCTGCAAGACCCTAACTCTATAAGCGCTACAACTGGTGAAAGCTAAGGTTTAGCAGTATTGTGGAGAAGTCTTATCTGGAAGAGTATGAGTATACTGTAACGAATAAAACCTCTTTACTCCAGATTCCAGGGAGGGTTGGGGGCTATGGGTGAAAGTGCCCCTTTGCCTCTTCTCCCCTCCCCACCTCCTCCCCTCCCCCTCGAGGACGCCAATGGCTGGCCCGTTCATTTTGAGAACATCAGAGCTGCAGTAACCTTCCTGAAAAACTGTTCTAGATGTCTAAATCTACATCCATACTAGGCACGCTACCTGACGGTCTGTGGCGGAGGGTACTCTATCGGTTCTCCCTTCTATTCCAGTCTCATATTGTACGTGGAAAGAAGGATTGTCGGTATGCTTCTGTGTGAGCTCTAATCTCTCTGATTTTATCCTCATGGTCTCATCGCTAGATATACGTAGAAGGGAGAAATATACTGCTTGACTCTTCGGTGAGGGTATGTTCTCGAAACTTTATCAAAAGCCCGTACTGGGCTACTGAGCGTCTCTCCTGCAGAGTCTTCCACTGGAGTTTATCTGTCATCTCCGTAACGCTTTCGCGATTACTAAATGATCCTGTAGCGAAGCGCGCTGCTCTCCGTTGGATCTTCTCTCTCTCTTCTATCAACCCTATCTGGTACGGATCCCACACTGCTGAGCAGTATTCAAGCAGTGGGCGAACAAGCGTATTGTAACCCACTTCCTCTGTTGTCGGATTGCACTTGTCTACATTGAGATTCAATTGCCATTCCGTGCACCATGCGTCAATTGCGCGTCAATCTTACCACGCAGAACTCTAGTGGGAATGTCGGTTATCGCTGAAACAACTGGTTTTCGGCTCACTTTAACCTAATTGTTAAAGCCCGTCACTATTCCAGTGCTTGTAATAACCGATTTTCAGTCTTTTATTTACATTATTTCCTCTAGTAAACGTAGGAATCCTACAAAGATTTAAAAAATTTGACTTTCTCAGTTTCTTGATAAATGGAATCAACACGTAAAATTAAATACTTTTATGATGACCTGCAGCCGTCCAGAACGAAATTAGAATTATATTAATACGGTCAGCTGATCTCGGGTGTCGATATACATCAACGGGGACAGGTGACAATGTGTGCCCCGTCTGGGACTAAAGCCCGGGATCTCTTGCTTACATGGCAGACGCTCTGTCCATCTGAGCCACCGAGGGCACAGACGATAGTGACTGCAGGGACTATCTCGCACAGGCCTCCCGCGAGACTCACATAGTATGTGCACACACTACATTCGTAGTGTCCCACACCAACACACTCATTAATCGTGGAAGACATTCTTACCAAGTGCCGTAACAGTTCGGGGAATACGTGTGCATCTTCACAGAAGGAGGTCATGGCTGGTATTGCCAGAACCATATACGTATATGGATATGGTGTCTGTTCTTTCGGACATAATTTAAAATAAATAGTCAAATAAAACTTTGTCAGCTGTTCGCTGCTTCTCTCAAAATATGGCGAGTGCTTCCGTACTACAGAAAACTGCCAGTATTCTCCTACTGATTTTAGTTTTTAGAAGCTCTGCTCAAAAATTATATTGTAATCGGTTATCACAGCACTATGCGGGAGTTACGTATAGTCCTGCAATAAAGGGTGAATACTTCGGCTGGAGAACTCTTTTTCGTTTTTATTTCTCTGTTTTCAAGGGCTACAAGCAGATAACGGCATACTACGTAGACACAGGCAGCAGATCAGGCACTTTCTATTTTTATCCCGGAAATTTTAACTTTTTTCCTTGTATGATGTTTCAAGTCGACCAAATCAACCCATGTGCTTCACTCGTTACCGCATATCGTAAAATACTTCCAGACTTCCAGATGGTGCCATTCTCTGTTACAACTGACGTTCGACAACAGCGAGAAACTGCGTCCAGTCTCGCGCACTGCTTGTATAACAGGCACAATATTGTCTCGGCAATGCTGGACCAATCCATTTGTTGCTCGTTTCTGTCAGCAGTGTTATTAAAGTGGCATACATCACTTTTCCCATTTATCTGTAATAACGCAGTATTTCAGAGCTATGGAAATCTTACGAATAAAAATTACTCGTCTTTTTTAAAAAAAGGTTTACTTGAAAACTAAAAATTTTACTGCGGCTGCTGTGGCTAATCGATATATCTGTTTTTACGTGGTTATCAGGAAAAAAAAAGATACTTGTTATAACCGAGAGCAAACAAATACCGAAAGACATGGGTTATTCAGAACTAAAATACCCATATCGTTTTAACCGATCGGTTTTTCTATCTCTAAACTGCAGTGTCGCCATAGAAAAGTGTGTCGTTCCATCACTGTCCATAGCAACTTTGAGATATGTAAGTGTTTATGAGCAATATCGGCAAATAGAAACACGAAGAGGTAATAAGCATCTGAGCGATAGAATTTATTTCCCGATCAGAAAAGTCGAGTGACAGACAAGACTGAATCACTGTAATAGAAGTTATATGGAAAGCTGTGTAAAGAAAAATTTCCAGTTCTTTCGTGGATTCCAAAATTGAAGCAAATTCCGGGACATCAAGGTGACATAGTCTTATACGGATAGTATTCCATGACTAACGTAATTGGCCCACATACTGTACTGGTATACGGATAATATTACACGACTAACGTAATTTACCTGAAATAATTTACAAACATGTTACTATAACATTCGCTACTACTCATTACGCTAATTCACCTTCAGCCATTAAGCGCAAGCGCAGATCTCAGTTATGATACGTGCGCCATCCAAAAATTTATCAAGGTAGTAACTCAACACAACTACAAATGATCATTGTGTGTAAAATAAATAGAACACTTCATAAGAAGAACATGACAGGTTTGAATCATTCCCACCGCAAAGGATGAAAAATTCAGGCTCGCACACAAGACCACTTGATAACTAACCAGAAATTCCGATTAGTTGTAGCTTCGGTGACAATCGCCATTTTTACATTTTCCCCGTAAACTAGATAATTATGAAACGTTAGCAACTACTCTAAAATATCTGCGGCAACGGCCTTGCCCCTGAGGTTGCATTGGTTCACGTGAGATCACCGAAGTTAAGTGCGTTGTCGGACGTGGTCGGCACTTGAATGGGTGGTCATCCAGGCCGCCATGCGCTCTTGCCATTTTTCGGGGTGCACTCAGCCTCGTGGTGCCAATCGAGGAGCTACTCGACCGAATAGTAGCGGCTCCGGTCAAAGAAAACCGCCATAACGACGGGGAGAGCAGTGTGCTGACCCCACGCCCCTCCTGTTCGCATCCTCCACGGATGATGACGCAGCGGTCGGATGGTCCCGTCCCAGTAGGCCACTCGTGGACTGAAGACGGAGTGCTTACAAAGCAACTACTCTCCAGTGCATGGCCGTACTACTGAGACCTTGATGCCTGGCATCAACAACAGGTAGCAGCACACGAGGTTGGCTTACGCCTACTGCCGAATTTTGAGATCTGTCGTAAGCCTGCGTAAGCACGTGGGGCTTTCCGTCTTAAGTGCAAGCATATCCATTGCGTGTTCTGCCGCGCGACTTGAGTGGAATATTTCATTATTTCTGAAATTTTATAGAAATGTTTTTCGTTGTATATCCTCTCCATCGGTACTGAATTTACTGTAAAATTACTTGCTCACTTTTCGGAACTTCCGTTCATGGTAAATCGATATTATTAGAAGCCGTGGTAGACACGAGTCTAGTGTGCTTCACTTTCAGCACCTTCTGTGTCAGTCTCGGTTCCTATGTCGCTGATTTCACAACTAGCAGTTCGTTGTCTACTGAGTATACTGTCTCTTGTACGACACTATCCCTCCTACACTGAAAGGGGGAGACACAGGAAATTATAGGATTTTTGAAACATGTAGCTATTAAGGTAATTTTGAAGCTAGGCATACGAAAATTTGTATCAGGTTTCTAGGTCAGAAATAAAGAAATATGTGTTCCATTATTACTGGGAATGAAGTGAAATAGCGGGTGAACATTTTATTTTGAGATAAATAATTATGGAATAACTATGAAAGTATTTTTAAGGCTACATCTACGAAAATTGGTATTTGACTTCAAGGTTACAAATAATAAAATACGTGTTTTAGTGTTTTTGGAAGTTCAACCCCTAAGGGGATGAAATAGAGTGAGCTGGTGCGTTTCTGGCGCCAGTTTCCATCGATCGTTGCTTCGATCTTTGAGTCGCGGTCCAGAGGACACTGCTCCCTAAGCGACTGTAGTAGTTCTCTGCACGGACCCACATCGGGCTTACCGCGCTTACACTGGACACAGTTGCCAACAAATCTCCTGACATCGCGATATAGGTTAGGCCAAAACATGTGTTCCCGAACTCGGTTCTAGGTCTTGTATAGCGCCAAATGACCCCCGACCACCGAATCGTGGATATATCATGCTAACTCGTTCCTGTGGAATAGAGACCTTCACTTCACCACGGTTGTCTCCCCCTTTACACAAGAGCCCCCCGCCCCCCGAAGGCAACAGGGCAACAGCCAGTAACGACGTCGCCATCCGCCTACTGCTGCCTATTCGGTCCCCACCTGGGGTCCACAGCCTGTTTGCCGGCTGAGTCGCAGAAGAAACCGGGTGTCTCGGAGAGAAGGAAATTCGCTCCAAGATCCGGCTCCACGTGGCCCTTGCCTTCCCCAGACTCTCCCGCGAACATACGGCTAAGAGCGTCGCCAATTCATTGTCTCTGCCCCTAATATGCGGAACCTGGAGATAAATCTTGTCATCTTGACTTCGGCATGACTTTTAGCGAACTTATTAATCAAAGTTTAAGGGCTGGCACTGGGCAAGTAACTGACGGAGGCTCATTTGTTTCAGTTCAGTTGTAATGCTCACCTGTTCTCCAGATAAGGTTGTGTAGTATATGTCTCAGAAAACTCTCTACCCTTGATGTGTGTTGTGTTAGAGATAATTGGCAGCGATCGACGCTAGCATACTGGGAACAGAGCACCACGGCGGCAGAGAGATGTTTAAGGCCATGTCCTCTCCTTTACATCTTCGGTTATGTTGTCACTTTCGCGTGATTCCATCGTTCCGGTGGAGAACTATAGCATCCAAAGTTCAATTGCATTGTCAAGTTGAGTATATTTCTATGTCACTCCCTGTCTCGTGGATCTCTCGTATTGATTTGAATCCTTGGTCTGCTCGCGTCTATCGCCAATTCACACGAAATATTGAAGCAACCTTATTTTAAGGGAATTGTCATATGGTCATGTTCTAGTTGTAATCATTCTAAGAATATTGTTGATTAATCAATTGAGTAAGTAAATTTGAAGGTCGGTTTGGTCAAAATTAAAGTACCTCCTTAATTGCTTTAATCATTTGTATATAGTTTTGTTATGGAAAGTTGGGTAGCCAAATGTTAAAAATTCTGTTTCTTAGGCTTAATCTGTTTCTCTGCTGATTGGAAGTAATGAGAGATCTGCTGCGCATTCTATGCACATTTGTACTATTTAAGTAAAGCCTTACCTAAGTATATTTACCTAGTCATATCCAAATTTGAAATTTAACGGGTCTTGTTCCACGTAAAGAAATTTATTTATTATTTGTCCATCTGATCTGGCCTTATAAGGCAATCTCTTGTATTTTTGTGATTGTGATTTTATAATGCTTTTGATTGTAATAAAATGTGTAGCAACTACAACGGATTACTATTGTGATTTTGGTGTGTCACTACCACAATCCCATTACATAGAGGATGAAATGTTTCATGAAGTATTTAATTATGAAAGCATTTTTAAAGCTAAATATATTTAAACCTGAATTTGGCTTCTCGGTTAAAGTAAAAATAAAAAAAAATTACATGTCTCACTGTTTTTGATACATTCAATTCATAAGGAGGGGGAATATAGGATGAAATGTTTTATGAAAATAATTCAGTGTGAAAGAATTTTTAAAGATAAATCTATGGAAATTCTGTTATTGAAATATACGTGTTTCACTGTTTTTGGAACTACAACCTCCAAGGAGATGCGATAGGGGCACATGTATCCACTCACTCATCGCCTTCCAGCCCAACCTGCAAAGTATACAGACGTGAAATTTGATGAAGGTGTAAATATTACGCTGAAAGCACCATTTAAGAAGAGATTTTTCGAAATTCCACTCCTAAGGGGGTGAAATATGGGTTGAAAAGTTTTTTTTTAAAAAAAATATGTCCCTATGTCACTGTTGAAGCTACGACTACAAAACTACGAAAATTGACATTTGGTTTCTCAGCCAGAAACAAAAAAAAAGGTTTTTATCATTTTCCGAAATTCTTTCATTGGGGGGGGGGGATAGAATAAATAGTGAAGGTTTTTTGAAAATAAATCATTATTAAAGAACTACTAAAGCATTGTTAAAGTTACATCTATGAAAATAGGTAATAGACTTCTCAGTTGGATGTAAAAAGAATGTGTTTCGTTGCTTTTGGAAATTTAACTCATTAATAGAGTGAAATAGGGGATGAAAAGTTTTATGAAATATTTCACTATGAAAGCATTTTTAGAATTAAATGGATGAAGATTTGAATTTGGCTCCTTGGTTCTAAATAGAAGAATACATGTTTAATTGTTTCTGAAAACCTAACTCCTAAAGGGTGTGAGATGTTTCTCAAAATGGTTCATTATGAAAGCATTACTAAATATATCTGACAATTCGTATTCGGCTCCTCTGTTAGAATTTTTAAAAACTATGTGTTTCAGTGGTTTTGGAACTTCGATAGTAAGGGGATGAAAATTTTAATGAAATATTTATTGCGTTATATTAAAATATGTTAAATCTGCATCTATGAAAACCGGTATTTCACTTCTCAGTTATATAAAAGAAATATGTGTTGCGGAATGAAAGATTCTATGGAGATATCACCACAAGAATACAAACGGCTTGATTAAGGAAAACCTTCGACTCCAGCTGTCGGCATTGTTTTTTGGTCATTCAGTAAAAGACCATGCTTCAATGGCGTTAAGTTTAGAAAGTGTTGCAGTTTATAAAAGACATAAAAAACGATTAAAGAAAAAAAAATCTTTGAAGACCATAAACGGTCTACGCAAGTAAAGAAGCGGATGATAAGTTAGCTCTTTATGCAAATGAGTTGGTCACTTTAAGTTAAGAGACATGTCATGCACCAGGAACCAAATATTATAGTTGCTACGATTGGCTAACGGAAAAGTTTTGCAGAATCACGGGAAATCACTTCTGCAAGTGGCTGAGAATCTCGTAATGGATAAAAATTCTGTACTGAGAATTCAAAGGTGGGAGATGCAAATTCCTCGATTAGGAATTGTTAATCCACATGTGAAACCTGAGTACATAATCCCTGTGACATTTTATCAACGGTGTTCCATAGGGACAGGTTCTCATCCAAAAAGTTCGAAAATTCAATTTCTTTGTAGTTGCATTTTTTTTAAGGTGTACTTGTCCAGACTCTTGGAACGGAAAGGTTTTTTTTTTAATCCGTGCTTAAAAAAATTTCTACAGCCCATTGTTTGAAGCAGTGTCACGACTGCCATGAGCCGCGCGGGGTATCCGCCATGTCTCAAACGCCTTGTCACGGTTCGCGCGGCTCCCCCCGTTGGAGGTTCGAGTCCTCCCTTGGGCATCGTTGTGTGTGTTTGTTGTCCTTAGCATAAGTTAATGTAAGTAGTGTGTAAGCACAGGGACTGATGGTTCAAATGGCTCTGAACACTATGGGACTTAACAATTGAGGTCATCAGTCCTCTAGAACTTAGAACGACTTAAACCTAACTAACCTAAGGACATCACACACATCCATACTCGAGGCAGGATTTGAACCTGCGACCGTAGCGGTCGCACGGCTCCCGACTGAAGCGCCTAGAACCGCTCGGCCACATAGGCCGGTCTATCATGTATTCTAGAGAAGCTGCCCGGTCGTCAGTGGCGCCTGTTCTTTCGAGAACAGTTACTATCTTCATATATATGGTTAAACGTTACCCAGCCATTGACCTTCGTCTGTGCGAATGCGCACAGATTGCCCGAAATCTTACGGGAATCGTCACCTTAGTGTGGGCCAGTATTGAGTGCATGGGCAAACACCTATTACGTACATTACGTTTGTGGATTGTGGCCGGTTGGAAATGTGAGTCTCACGGGAAGCGTGTAAGGGATAAATACCTGCAGTCGCGGTATTCATCTGTGTCCTCGGTGGCTCAAATGGATAGAGCGTCTGCCATGTAAGCAGGAGATCCCGGGTTCGAGTCCCGGTCGGGGCACACATTTTCAGCTGTCCCCATCGAAGTATATCAACAACACCTGTCGGCAGCTGAGGGTTTCAATTAACTATCAATTGTGAAGGGGATTCGAAGAACCCTTTGCCAGGCACTTAAATGTGATTTGCAGAGTATCCATATAGATGTAGATCAAAGCTCGTCCCGTGACGCACGTGCACAAAATGATTCATACTGCAAACATACTCGCCGATAACACTGACGAATAACGAGTGCTGCATATCCAGGTTAGACAGATCGGCTTTTCCTGCCAAGAAGAACAGGGAGTTGCTATCTAGGAACAATTCCAGCCCGAGGAAGGGTTGAAAAGTGCTCCTTGGATTGCACACTAAACGTAAGTAACGAAAATGCATTTTTGGTAAAAATTGGACAAAGCATAATCCTGTGCTCTCCGTATTGCATTAGCCGTTTTGAATATTGAAAATCTTACTGCAGATTCGTGTTCAGCGACATTAAAAATATACATGTAACCCTCAGTTCATGCAAATCGAAGTAATAATATAACTAAAAGGTTTCCCTAGACGTTGAACTTTTTTTTTTTTTTTTTTTTTTTTTTTTTTTTTTTTTTTTTTTTTTGGAGAAACAATTTTCTCAGAACGGCATGCAGCATTAACTAAAAATGGTTCAATCTCTTAACTTCTACCTCTGACCCACAAAAGTAAACACTTTTCTTAGGAGCTTATACCTATAATATATGACACTGATGACACTGATTAATATTAAGTAATTTTTGTGAAGGCATAAGGAGTGAAATAAACCACCCAAAAAATCTAACTCAGAGTTCGAATTAGTACCGTATCGTTAAATTTACGGTTGTTTCATTGCGGTTAGGTATGCGCTCCCATAAATTTTATGTAATATCGACTAATGTTTTCCATTTTCAATTTCAGAGAAGTAATTTAGTATCAACTGATGTCATCCATTTTTGATTTCAGGTAACATCTGAGAGGCCACACTGCACGCAGTCCGCGTGATCAAATCATAATTGCGGGCGCCATTTTTTTTACTGAAAATCTAAAATAAAGCTCATAGTATGATCACTCGTAACTCCCAAACAGATCCTTCAAGTGTATTTTCACTGTCTCAAAAAAAATATATAACATTTTTTGCTCATTTGAATGAGAACCTGGCCGTAACGCCGGAATATAGTCACGAGATTTTTTTCGGAGACGCTGTACGTTCGCGAGAAGAATTTCGTTCTGCGCGTGTCGATGGACATTCTACAGATATTACTGTTTGTGTGTGTGTGTGTGTACTACTCAGTCGTGCCATTCGAGTGTACATCTTTGCATAGTTTTCCTTTGACGGTGTAAACAGTGTTCGGCTCAGTAGCTAACTGGCCAGTTGAGTGGTTCCGAACTTGTCGGATGTGCGGTGCGTTCTGTCTGCTAGGATAAAAACAGACTGGCGTGGTGCGATGGCAGAAGCAGACACTGAAGGAGCTAGCTGCTGGGACGCCAGCGAACAATTTATGCCAAGTAAGACGAAGAGAACTATTCTAAAATTACGAGCCGCCTCAATAGTGTTTATGATTAGTAAATCTTGTAGTTGAGACTGCCACCAATCTACAATAACTGACATTTTTGCCTAGAGAGAGATTAGCGAGAAGTACAGGATATCCCCCACACATTGAAATTTTGGTTGTGATGACAGGCCTATGGGCAGTGTAGCCCGAGATCTAAGTTAGGTTGGAAGTGGGTAATTTGATTGAGAGATGTTTACGCCAACGATTATTAATGCCGAGTAAACGTTGTGTAAGCAGATTTCCCTGTAGCGTAGCCTAGTGTTTCCGTCCGCGCCATGTTTAACACACTTTCTCTGGCTGTGTACAAAAGTCGCACAACAGCGACGAAAACTACGTTTCTGGTGGGGGGACGGGAGAGTTCCCTATGTAACTTTCACTACAAATTTTAGTAACCGCCGAAACTAGCCGAATTAGAAGCGTAATTTTAACTATATTTCCGTTTGTGGGAAAATAGTGATTCTCCTCTTTCGGCAGCAACTATAATATGTAGGCGACTTATTAGTTTCTTTTTTTTTTTTTTTTTTTTTTAAACTCTGAATCATGATCTCAGTAGACGCAGTGCTTTTTACGTTGCTTGATCCGTGGTCGATAGTAAACAATGCAATGTATTGGTAAACTCTTTGAAGTGTGACGCGTGTTGCATAGACGGCGTCTGCAATGTTCGTAAGGCCAAGCTTGTATATATTCTGTGTCTGTTTAATTAAGGCGAGGAGGATAATGTTCAAGGAGCACTGCATTAGCAGTCTATGGAGAAATTGAGAATTTGGATCTGACGAACGGCATGCTCGGGCAGTTCGTGCTATTATGTTGACCACTGTGTAATTCGGACACAGTGATCATTGCCTCTCCCTAGTAACCAGGAGACTCGGGTGGTAATCCTGGTCTGGCACAAATTTTCAACAGTGCCTATTGTCAGATAATTTTATTAGTGGTCCGGTCTTAAATTGTGTTTTGTTCACGAAACGTCGTTTAGCTTTTTCATGGATAACAGCTTTGGAAAGCGTACAGTCTGTACAGGTTACATTGATAATCACACGTCGTTAGTCCAAGGCAACTACAGCTACATAGTTTTACCAAGAACTTCTTCGTAGGTAGTTTCCCTGTAGTGGTATTTTGTTTTAGTATTTATAGACTGTAGGCTTGGATGAAATATGAAACACATATCCGAAGTTTCTGTTGATGCTGTAGATCCTGTTTTTATCCGTGCTAGGGGCACTAACACTTCATCAAATACTGGAGGACACAATTTGCCTCGAGATTTAGCAATTTTTCGTAATATAGGCCTAGCTTCGATATATTTTTCTCTAATTGTTGTTTGGATTTAATCTTAAAACACACTAACTTTTCCACCAGTTATTCTATATGTGGTTTCATCCCTTTCGTAGCATAGAGTTCCTAAACGGTCGATAATATTAATAATTTCCTTTCTCACTTTGATTTTCTGTAGAATCTCCTGTTTGTGGTTATTGCTAACCTGTTTCACATTCTCACTTTTATTATTTTTATTTTTCTTGTTTTGTGACTGGAAGCCAAATTTTCTTTGAATTCAGTCTTTAATTCTGAAACAGTTTCAGTTAAAGGTCAAGTGAAGATGGCGATCTAATTGAGGAGAATGGTTAGGAGATCTTTTATATTAGACGTACACAGGTCATTGAGATCCTTATCTATATAAAATTACTTCGAGTTTGATGTAGCCCATTCTCTTGTCATGATGTCGGCTGTATCGTAGCGTATTGTCTCGATTAGGTTGGATATTTTGATTGAGAGTTGCAGAAGTCCACGAAAGTGATTACGAAGTCAAGACTATACTAACAGAACGATGTGTAGCGTAGACCAAAACGCTCTTTCTGTCCTTTTAAAATCTCTTTTCATTAAAAATAACTAAAGCTGCAAGATACAATCACAAAAACTGTTTTATGTAATACAGAAATCCCAGACTATTGTTGTGTACGTACACTAATTTTTTGTCACTGAATAAATATTTTTTACTCATTTGCTGGATTCCAGTTTCCCGCTTTTTGCGGCGAAAACCCTTTCCCTGCGAAGGGCCCAATAGCATGTCGGTTATATTCGCGACTTTATCGACGATCAGTAATTTCATATAGTCTATCCACCGGCGTCATTGTTAACATCGAATATAGATTTAAGTATTAGGAAGGCCAATATGAACCTAACGCATGGGTAGGTCTAATGATGAATAAAAAAAAAATTCGAATGCCGGTTAGCTACTACAAGCAGCACAGTGAACGCGTTATTGTGGCCAAGATAGACATGAAGTCCACACCTACCATAATCTTAAAAGTAGTCCGCAGATGAGGAAGAAATTGATGAAATGTGTGATGAGATAAAAGAAATTATTCAGATAGTGAAGGGAGATGAAAATAGAATAGGCACAAGTGATTGGAATTTGATAGTAGAGAAATGAAGAAAAGGAAACGTAGTAGGTGAATATGGAATGGTGGTAAGAAATGAAAGAGGAAGCCGCCTGGTAGGTTTTTGCCCAGAGCATAACTTAATCATCGCTAACACTTGGTTCAAGAATCGTGAAAGAACGTTGTATACGTGGAAGAGACCTGGAGATACTGCAAGATTTTAGATAGATTATATAAAGGTAAGAAACCAGGTATTAAATTGTAAGACTTTTCCAGGGGCAAATGTGTACTCTGACCACAATCTATAGGTTATGAACTGTAGATTAAAACTGAAGAAACTGCAAAAATGTGGGAAATTAAGGAGATGGGACCTGGATAAACTGAAAGAACCAGAGGTTGTACAGAGTTTCAGGGAGAGCATAAGGGAACAATTGATAGGAATGGGGGAATGAAATACAGTAGAAGAAGAATGGGTAGCCTTGAGGGATGAAGTAGTGAAGGCAGCAGAGGATCAAGTAGGCAAAAAGCCGAGGGCTAGTAGGAATCCTTGGGTAACAGAAGAAATATTGAATTCAATTGATGAAAGGAGAAAATATAAAAATGCAGTAAATGACGCAGGCGAAAAGGAATACAAACGTCTCAAAAATTAGATCGACATGAAGTGCAAAATGGCTAAGCAGGGATGGCTAGAGGACAAATGTAAGGATGTAGAGGCGAAAATCACCATGGGTAAGATAGACACCGCCTACAGGAAAATTAAAGTGACAGCATAGATCGAGGTGGTGGGATCACTCATGGGAAAATTCCTGCAGTAGTTGATGTTAGAGCTGCACCAGTCAGCTGATAGGTCTTCCTGCTTAAGGGAAGTCTCTCTAACAAAAGATCCACTTTTGACAAAGCTTAAGTATCCAAGTAATGAGAGAATTAGTATATTTCATCAAAATATACAAGATGTTAGAGATAAAGTTTGTGAACTGCTTATAGATGTTGACTCTGAAATTATTGGTATATTTGAGCACTTCTTAAATAAGGAGATAATTCAGAGGCTTCCTTTACCAGAATACAGGTTGGCTGGCAGCTTTTCTAGGAGCTCTTTTCGGTGTGGGGGAGTAGCCATGTATGTGAAAAACAGCATCCCATTAGAGTCAATTGATGTTTCTAAGTACTGCACTGAAAAGGTGTTAGAATGTTGTGAAGGTATGGTTAAATTTAATGGAGCTAAACTTCTAATTGTTATTTATAGAGCCACAGACGCCAATTTCACAACATTTTTGCTAAAGCTAGAGGAGGTTTTTGGTACACTTTGTAGGAAATACAAAAAATTATTTATATGTGGTGATTTCAATATTAATTGTAAAGTGATTGTGCAAGTAAAAGGATGCTGGTAGATCTCCTTAATTCATATAATCATATGTAAACTGGTATGGCAAAGTGGTATGCAGATAGAATAGCTACGTCTCAGGATACAATTAAAGCCATATGGTCAGTCGTAAATGGTGTGGCTGGTCTGTAGAGACAGGTCGACGATATAGAATCAGTGAGTAGTGGGAATGTTCGTGTTACTGATAAGTCGCATATATGTACAGTATTTAATAATCACTTTCTGAATGTACCAGGTGAACTAAATAGAAACCTAGCCCCAACAGGGAATCATATAGCGCTCTTAGAAAAAAGTGTTCCGAGACTGTTACCCTAAACGGTCCTCCATGATACTGACAAGAGGGAGATTGAGTTAATAATTAAATCACTAAAGACCAAGAACTCTCATGGATATGGCAGGGTATCTAGCAGAATACTGAAGTATTGTTCTGTGTATGTTGGCCCAGTACTTAGCCATATCTGTGACTTTTCCTTTAGCGGTGGTCGGTTTCCTGACCGATTAAAGTACTCTCTACTGAAGCCACTTTATAAAAAGGGAGACAAGGATAATGTTGACAACTTTAGACCTATTTCAATGCCATCGGTGTTTGCTAAAGTTATCGAGAAGGTTGTATATACAATGTTACTGGAGCATTTAAATTCACATTATTTGCTGTCAAATGTACAGTTTGGTTTTAGAAATGGTTTAACAACTGAAAATGCTATATTCTCTTTTCTCTGTGAGGTTTTGGACGGATAAAATAAAAGGTTGCGAACGCTAGGTGTTTTCTTTGATTTAACGAAGGCTTTTGACTGTGTTGACCACAAAATATTACTGCACAAGTTGGACCATTATGGAGTAAGGGAGTAGCATACAATTGGTTCCCCTCTTACTTTAAGAACAGAAAGCAGAAGGTAATTCTCTGCGATATTGAGAGTGGTAGTGATAATCATTCGCAATGGGGCTCTGTTAAGAGGGCATTCCCCCAAGGGTCGGTTCTGGGGCCACTGCTGTTTCTTACTTATATAAATGATATGCCCTCTAGTATTACAGGTGATTCAAAAATATTTCTGTTTGCTGATGACACCAGTTTGGCAGTGAAGGATCTCGTGTGTAATACTGAAACAGTATCAAATAATGTAGTTAATGGAATAAGTTCATGGCTTGTGGATAACAATTTGATGCTAAATCACAGTAGGACTCAGTTTTTGCAGTTTCTAATTCACAATTCAACAAGGACCGATATTTTGATCAGACAGAATGGGCATGTTATAAGCGAGACGAAACAGTTAAAGTTCCTAGGCGATCGGATATATAGTAAGCCGTTGTGGAAAGCCCATGTCCAGGATCTTGTTCAGAAACTAAATGCTGCTTTAGTTACCATTAGAACAGTATCTGAAATTAGTGACAGTTCAACATGGAAGATAGTCTACTTCGCATATTTTCATACGCTTAGGTCGTATGGTATTATATTCTTTGGGTAATTCTTCTGATTCAAAAAGGGTATTTTTGGCTCAAAACGGGCTGTTCGAGCTATATGGGGTGTAAGTTCGAGAACCTCTTGTTGGCCCCTATTCAATAGTCTGGGAATTCTGACATTGCCCTGACAGCATATATTTTCTTTAATGTAGTTTATTGTTAGCAGTATTAGCGCATTCCCAACAGTTAGCAGCTTTCAATCAGTTAATACTAGGCACAAATCAAATCTGTATGTGGAATGCACTTCCTTGACTCTTGTGCAGAAAGGAGTGCAGTATTCTGCTGCATCCATTGTCAATAAGCTACCACAAGAACTCAAAAATCTTAGCAGTAGCCCAAAATCTTTTAAGTCTAAACTGAAGAGTTTCCTCATGGCTCACTCCTTCTATTCTGTCGAGGAGCTCCTGGAAGAGCTAAAAAATTATGCAAATTTCATGTTACGTAGTTAATTTTCTTTATTTAAACTTACGACTTGTCGCCTTAATATGTTTTTATATTTCATTTTATCTGTTTCTACTATCGTGTTATAATTTCATGTATTGACTCGTTCTATGACCATGAAGATTTCTCCTTAATATGGTCCCACGGAACAATAAATAAATAAAAATAAAAGCTTTGGAGAAAAGAGATCCACTTGTATGCATATCAAGAGCTCAGATGGAAACCCTGTTATAAGCGAAGAAGGGAAAGCAGAAAGGTGGAAGGAGTATATAGAAGATCTATACAAGGGCAATGTGCTTGAAAACAGAATTTGGAAATGGAAGAGCATGTAGATAAAGATGAAATAAGAGATGATATACTGCGTGAAGAGTTTAGCAGAGCAGTGAAAGACCTACGCCGAAACAAGGCCCCGGGAGTATTCAACATTCCATTATAACTACTGACACCCGTGGGAGAGCCAGCCCTGACTAAACTCTACCATCTGATGAGCAAGATGTATGAGACAGGCGAAATACCGTCAGACTTCAAGAAGAATATAATAATTCCAATCTCTAAGAAAGCAGTTGTTGACAGATGTGAAAATTACCGAACTATTTGTTTAGTAAGTCACAGGCGCAAAATACTAAAGCCAATTCTTTACAGCCGAATGGAGAAACTGGTAGAAGCCGACCTCGGGGTATACCAGTTTGGATTCCGTAGAAATACTGGAACACATGAGGCAATACTGACCCTACGTCCTCTCTTAAGAGCTAGATTAAGGAAAGGCACACCTACGTTTCTAGCGTTTGTAGACTTAGAGAAATCTTTTGACAATGTTGACTGGAAAACTCTTTCAAATACTGAAGTGGCAGTGGTAAAATGCAATGAGTGAAAGGCCATTTACAATTTGTACACATACCAGATGGGAGTTGCAAGAGTCAGGGGGCATGAAAGGGAAGCAGTGGTTGGGAAGGTAGTGAGATGCGGTTCTAGTCAATCGCCGATGTTATTCAATCTGTTTATTGAGCAAGCAGTAAAGGAAAAAAAGAGAAAAATCGAAGTAGGAATTAAAATCTATGGACAAGAAATTAAAACCTTGAGGTTCGCTCATGACAAAATTCTGTCAGAGACATCAAAGGACCTGGAAGAGCAGCTGAATGGAGTGGAGTGTCCTGAAAGAATGATATAAGATGATCATCAATAAAAGCAAAACGAGGATAATGGAATGTAGTCGAAACATGTTTGGTGATGCTGAAGGAATTAGATTAGGAACTGAGACACTTAAAGTAGTAAAGGAGTTTTGGTATTTGGGGAGCAAAATAACTGATGACGGTCGAAGTATAGAGGATATAAATTGTATACTGGCAATGGCAAGGAAAGTGTTTCTGAAGAAGAAAAACTTGTTAACATTGAGTATAGCTTTACGTATCAGGAAGTGTGTTATCCGAGTATTTGTATGGAGTGTAGCCATGTATGGAAGTGAATCATGGACGATAAAGAGTTTGGATAAGAAGAGACTAGAGGCTTTAGAAATAAGGTGCTACAGAAGAATGCTGAAGATCAGATGGGTAGATCACTTAACTAATGACGAGGTATTAAATAGTATTGGGGAGAAGAGAACTTTGTGGCACAACTTGACTACAAGAAGGAATCGGTTGGTAGGACACGTTCTGTGGCATCAGCGGATCACCATTTTAGTATTGGAGGGCAACGCGGAGGGTAAAGGTCGAGGAGGGAGACCAGGAGATGAATACACTAGCAGATTCAGAAGGATGTAGGTTGCAGTGCGTATTGGGAGATGGCGCTTGCACATGATACAGTAGCTGGGAGAGCTGCATCAAACCAGTCTCTGGACTGAAGACCACAACAACAACAATAAGAAGGCATCTGTCTCATGTGTACCCTTCAACAGAGATAGGACAGACAAGACGGTTAGATTAGACTATATGTATTTTCGGTTGCAAATGATCCATAATGAGGAGATGCTCAGTGGGAAACTAATATGCTAATTTACCTTCCACAGATCGCAAGTGGACTGATTATCGACGTGAAATGAGGGATGAAAATTTAAACGTACTTCTGATCGTACTCGTATTATTTGACACCCTCCCCCCCCCCCCACTCTCTCTCTCTCTCTCTCTCTCTCTCTCTCTCTCTCTCTCTCTCTCTCTCTCTCTCTCTCTCTCTCTCTCTCTTTCTCTCTCTCTCTCTCTTTCTAACTCACTCACTCTCAATCGCTCACGCCCTAGTTCTACTAAAAAATTCAATTCATTAATGGTGTCGGAGGAGATGGTTAAATAAATCCTTTAGGCTGCTCTTAAACTGAATTTTGACAGTAGTAAAACTTTTATGGCTGCTGACAAGTTATTGAAAATTCGTTTTCCTGAATGATCGAGACTTTCTTGCACCAAAGCAATTAACTTCCAAATTTTTGTGGAGATTATTCATGTTTCTAGTAAGGAGTGCATGCAATGCGCTGTTGATTTGAAAATAATAATTTGACACAAAAGAAGCTCCTAAGTTGATGTGATACCCAGTAAGAAGCAGTACAAATCAAGTTTTTGTTAACGATTATTGACTTTTTAGCCGGCTGTGGTGCCTTGGACATGAGCTAGGACCTTAAGATTTTGCATGAAAGGAGGACAAGCAGCCGCGTTGCACGGGAGAATGTGAAAAGTGTTCGTATGTAGTAAAAACCTGTAAAATCCGCCCGTTTTTGTCTTATGCTATCGAATCGACTTAAAGCCAGATCGTCTCTTTGGCCGCTCTTCTCTACGAAACGGTTACACTTATCGTCTGCAAAGCTATGTTGCGTGCTGCGGTATCCGGAGACACTGAAAGCACCATAGTAGAACACAGACGAAGCTTCCAAGTTGATGTAATAGCCAGTAAGAAGCAGTACAATTCAAGTTTCAGTTATCGATTATTGACTTCCAAGCCGGCTTTGCTGTCTTGGACATGAGCTAAGACCTTACGATTTTGCATGAAGGGAGGTCTACCAGCCACGTTGCACGGGAGAGCGTGAAAAGTGTTTATATGTAGTAAAAACCTGAGAAATCCGCCCTTTCGTGTCATTTGCTATAGAATCGACTTAATGCCAGATCGTCTCTTAGGCCGCTCTTCTCTATGATACGGATACACTTGTGGTTGTCTTCAGTCCTGAGACTGGTTTGATGCACCTCTCCATGCTACTCTATCCTGTGCAAGCTGCTTCATCTTCCAGTACCTACTGCAACCTACATCCTTCTGAATCTGCTTGGTGTATTCATGTCTTGGTCTCCCTCTACGATTTTTACCCTCCACGCTGCCCTCCAATGCTAAATTTGTGATCCCTTGATGCCTCAAAACATGTCCTACCAACCGATCCCTTCTTCTAGTCAAGTTGTGCCACAAACTTCTCTTCTCCCCAATCCTATTCAATACCTCCTCATTAGTTACGTGATCTACCCATCTAATCTTCAGCAATCTTCTGTAGCACCACATTTCGAAAGCTTCGATTCTCTTCTTGTCCAAACTAGTTATCGTCCATGTTTCACTTCCATACATACTTTTATAAACGACTTCCTGATACATAAATCTATATTCGATGTTAACAAATTTCTCTTCTTGAGAAACGCTTTCCTTGCCATTGCCAGTCTGCATTTTATATCCTCTCTACTTCGACCATCATCAGTTATTTTACTTCCTAAAGAGCAAAACTCCTTTACTACTTTAAGTATCTCATTTCCTAATCTAATTCCCTCAGCATCACCCGATTTAATTTGACTACATTCCATTATCCTCGTTTTGCTTTTGTTGATGTTCATCTTATATCCTCCTTTCAAGACACTGTCCATTCCGTTCAACTGCTCTTCCAAGTCCTTTGCCGTCTCTGACAGAATTACAATGTCATCGGCGAACCTCAAAGTTTTTATTTCTTCTCCATGAATTTTAATACCTACTCCAAATTTTTCTTTTGTTTCCTTTACTGCTTGCTCAATATACAGATTGAATAACATCGGGGAGAGGCTACAACCCTGTCTCACTCCTTTCCCAACCACTGCTTCCCTTTCATGCCCCTCGACTCTTATGACTGCAATCTAGTTTCTGTACAATTTTTAAATAGCCTCTCGCTCCCTATATTTTACCCCTGCTACATTCAGAATATGAAAGAGAGTATTCCAGTCAACATTGTCAAAAGCTTTCTCTAAGTCTACAAATGCTAGAAACGTAGGTTTGCCTTTTCTTAATCTTTCTTCTAAGATAAGTCGTAAGGTCAGTATTGCCTCACGTGTTCCAACATTTCGACGGAATCCAAACTGATCCTCCCCGAGGTCCGCATCTACCAGTTTTTCTATTCGTCTGTAGAGAATTCGCGTTAGTATTTTGCAGCTGTGACTTATTAAACTGATTAGTTCGGAAATTTTCACATCTGTCAGCACCTGCTTTCTTTGGGATTGGAATTATTATATTCTTCTTGAAGTCTGAGGGTATTTCACCTGTCTCATACATCTTGCTCACCAGCTGGTAGAGTTTTGTCATGACTGGCTCTCCCAAGGCCGTCAGTAGTTCTAATGGAATGTTGTCTACTCCGGGTTCCTTGTTTCGACTCAGGTCTTTCAGTGCTCTGTCAAACTCTTCACGCAGTATCTTACGTCTCATTTCGTCTTCATCTACATCCTCTTCCATTTCCATAATATTGTCCTCAAGTACATCGCCCTTGTATAAACCTTCTATATACTCCTTCCACCTTTCAGCCTTCCCTTCTTTGCTTAGAACTGGATTGCCATATGAGCTCTTGATATTCATACACGTGGTTCTCTTCTCTCCAAAGGTCTCTTTAATTTTCGTGTAGGCAGTATCTATCTTACCCCTAGTTAGATAAGCTTCTACATGCTTACTTTTGTCCTCTAGCCATCCCTGCTTAGCCATTTTGCACTTCCTGTCGATCTCATTTTTTAGATGTTTGTATTCCTTTTTGCCTGCTTCATTTACTTCATTTTTATATTTTCTCCTTTCATCAATTAAAATCAATATTTCTTCTGTTACCCAAGGATTTCTAGCAACCCTCGTATTTTTACCTACTTTATCCTGTGCTGCCTTCACTACTTCATCCCTCAGAGCTACCCATTCTTCTTCAACTATGTTTCTTTCCCCCATTGCTGCCAATTGTTCCCTTATGCTCTCTCTGAAACTCTGTACAACCTCTGGTTCTTTCAGCTTATCCAGATCCCATGTCCTTAAATTCCCACCTTTTTGCAGTTTCTTCAGTTTTAACCTACAGGTCATAACCAATAGATTGTGGTCAGAGTCCACATCTGCCCCTGGAAATGCCCTAGAATTTAAAACCTGATTCCTAAATCTCTGTCTTACCATTGTATAATCTATCTGATACCTTTTAGTATCTCCAGGATACTTCCATGTATACAACCTTCTTTTATGATTCTTGAACCAAGTGTTAGCTATGATTAAGTTAAGCTCTGTGCAAAATTCTACCAGACGGCTTCCTCATTCATTTCTTAGCCCCAATCCATAATCACCTACTATGTTTCCTTCTCTCCTTTGTCCTACTGACCAATTCCAGTCACCCATGACTATTAAATTTTCGTCTCCCTTCACTACCTGAATAATTTCTTTTATCTCATCATACATTTCATCAATTTCTTCATCATCTGCAGAGCTAGTTGGCATATAAACATGTACTACTGTTGTAGGCATGGGCTTTGTGTCTATCTTGGCCACAGTAATGCGTTCACTATGCTGTTTGTAGTAGCTTACCCGCATTCCTATTTTCCTATTCATTATTAAACCTATTCCTGCATTACCCCTATTTGATTTTGTATTTATAACCCTGTATTCACCTGACCAAAAGTCTTGTTTTTCCTGCCACCGAACTTCACTAATTCCCACTATATCTAACTTTAACCTATCCATTTCCGTTTTTAAATTTTCTAACTTACCTGCCCGATTAAGGGATCTAACATTCCACGCTCCGATCCGTAGAATGCCAGTTTTCTTTCTCCTGATAACGACGTCCTTTTGAGTAGTCCCCGCCCGGAGATCCGAATGGAGGACTATTTTACCTCCGGACTGTTTTCCCAAGAGGACGCCATCATCATTTAACCATACAGTAAAGCTGCATGCATTCGGGAAAAATTGCTGCTGCAATTTCCCCTTGCTTTCAGCCGTTCGCAGTACCAGCGCAGCAACGCCGTTTTGGTTAATGTTACAAGGCCAGATCAGTCAATCATCCAGACTGTTGCTCCTGCAACTACTCTTCAGGAACCACACGATTGTCTGGCCTGAAACGGTTACACTTATCGTTGGCAAAGCTATGTTGCGTGCTGCGGTATCCGGAGGCACTGAAAGCACCATAGTAGAACACAGACGAAGCTTCTAAGTTGATGTAATAGCCAGTAAGAAGCAGTACAATTCAAGCTTTAGTTATCGATTATCGAGTTTTAAGCAGGCTTTTGTGTCTTGGACATGAGCTAAGACCTTACGATTTTGCATGAAGGGAGGTCTACCAGCCACGTTGCACGGGAGAGCGTGAAAAGTGTTCATATGTAGTAAAAACCTGAGAAATCCGCCCGTTTTGGTCTTATGCTATCGAATCGACTTAAAGCCAGATCGTCTCTTTGGCCGCTCTTCTCTATGAAACGGTTACACTTATCGTCTACAACGCTATGTTGTTTGCTGCGGTATGCTTACACACTAGAAGCAAAATTGTAGAACACAGAAGAAGCTTCCAAGGTAATGATATAGACAGGAAGAAGCAGTACTATTCAAGTTTTAGTTATCAATTATTGACTCCTAAGCCGGCTTTGCTGCCTTTGACATGAGCCAAGAACTTACAATTTTGTATGAAGGGAGGTCTACCAGCAACGTTTCACGGGAGAGTGTGAAAAGTGTTCATATGTAGTAAAAACCTATCGAATCGACTTAATGCCAGATCGTCTCTTTGTCCTCTCTTCTCTATGAAACAGTTTCACTTATCGTCTGCAAAACTATGTTGCGTGCTGCGGCATGCGGAAACACTAAAAGCACCATAGTAGAACACAGAAGAAGTTTCTAAGTTGATGTAATAGACTGTAAGAAGCAGTACAATTCAAGTAATCAGAAACATTGAAATTAAGTAAGTCCAAATGTTCATATTGGTTTTTTAGGTCCGATTTTCTCAACAACTTGGTGATCAAACCAGTATATCAGTCCGGAACAAGGACAAAATATTTCCACACTTCTGGAACGAAGGCACAAACGTTTTGCCCAAAATAGTCATTTTTTGTTAACTTGCAAGTATGTGTGAAGGAAGGAATTGGTGTGTAGTCTAGTCAAGTAACCACTCCAATTTTACCTGAATGATAGAATGAGATACTGTTATACAGTAGCTTCCAGAATTCAGAAGGTTACTGAAGTGTATCTAAAAAAAAAAGAGGAACTATCCAATATTAAAAACTCTTGTGTCACGAATAATATATATAAAGCAATTGATTTAGTAACAGATGTTGATGAGAACTCAGAGCTTGTATGTATGAAACGTAAAAGGAGACCTCTGTAGGAAAAACAAATTAAGTTTTCGAAAAAACCAAGTGATTTTGTAAAGAAACGAAGACTTTCTCTTCTTATGATTCACTTCTGTTTTGACATTCGATGTACTAAGAGGAGGGTTGCCGAAATTCCTACGTCTTATTTTTTTTATGGAATAATAAGATTATCATTCATAAATATCGGTCTCTGCAGTTATTGTAGTGAACCTTTTAATACTACCGCTCTGAACTACTTAAATGATTTTATACTTTTTAGGTAGATGTATCATGAAATTGTGGTCACGTTATTTGAAAGCAAGATGAACGACATACTTAAGCGGCACATTGCGATAAGCAATTATTCTCCATAGGTCGGACCTGAAGGCCTGTTTTCAGGAAGACCAGTAAATCATTGACAGCAGTGTCGTGCAGTCAACGAGCCTTAAAACAGCGGTTGACGATGGTGTTCAGTAACACCAGGATCTCATACATTGAAAGAATGTAACAGAGTTGGCATAGAGGGTAAATAATAGTAATGGTTCAGTAGATTACAAAGGTTAATTATATATATATGCGCGTACGGATACTGCCACAGGAAGGACACGTTACAAATATGATGCCACGGTGGGGTTAAACTCATAATTATGCGCAGATTATTTTTTTTCATTTATTTGAATATTTCTCTCACTTTTAACTACCCATAAGGAAAGAAACGTTACAGTGGACGCTAGTGTGCCATCTTTCTTGCTGAAGTGGAATATCGCGTTTATTAAATTTTCTTGATAGCTTAACTGAAACTGTTTTCCCTATCCCAGCGAATTGCTGGAAAGTCCGCCCTGAGAGTTCTCTGTCGACTTGTAGATTGTGAGTCTGTCTAATATCCAGAAGTGATCCACGTCGATTGCTGGTACGGAGGGCGCTAGAGTAGATTACACGTGGTATCTGTCACACGATGTTACCCATTAACGCTCGTAACATTGAGTGCCGCACTTCGGGCTTGTGGCGTGAGGCTTTCTTTTCACCTTCGAGCGCTGGCGTCGCTACAGCTGTTGGACGTGTCTGGAGTGTGTTTGTAAATATGGCTTCAAAGTTAGTTTCGTCGAATTTTTAAAAATAAAGTAGCTTGGGCTATGGGTGGGAGGGGGGGGGGGGCAAGGGGCATAATGCATGCTATCATTTGTGTGTTGATGGGAGGTGGAATATACTGCACTCGACTTCATGTCCACAATCACAGCTACAGCCATCCATCCCTACATCTGGAAACATACATGCAGCAAGCCGGAATAGAGGATGTGGTCACACTCAAAAATTCTTTCTTAGCTTTCCTTTCTACTTTGTCTGTTTTTAGATTCTGGATGCGACAAATTAAAAAGCGCTTCATCTGTTTCGAACTTTGTATTAATTTTGCCGTTGTGGTAACACTATTTAAAATTAAAAATTGTTCTTATAGTCCCCATAAAGTGTACTAAACGTTTATTTACCTTCACATATTCCACCTTCATCGGTTTATAAATCGCTTGACACGTTTCTGAAATTATTTTGGTTGATTACAATGTGATATTAATGTGCCGTGTCATAAACCAGAGTAGCTGTCATGTATCAAGAAATCGCAGTGACACAGTTTATTCTTAGAAATGCTGTATGTCCAGAAAACATTCTGTTTTGTAACATGAGAATCCACTTTACTGAGCAAATACTGAAATAATCTCATCCATTCATAAGTAATTTATATGTTAAGACTTGAATTCCTCCTCTTGTAGCTCTCGTAACAAATTTTGCTGAATTCTTTTACTATCTTGACGTAATACCTAGGGCTTCATTCAAGTGTTTGCTGTTTCTCTACCGCTTTTCTTCCAAATACACACACAATGCAATTGTGGTGTTTGCAAGAGTGTAAGAAAGAAAGCTGACGCAGTTTGTCTATCAAATTTTAGGGAAAATTTGTAAGAAGCTTTCAAACACAATAGTCAAATTCAAAACGGTGGTAAAGTGGCAGCGTTGTAAGGAACAACTTTTGTTCTTGCTGTGTGTTATTTGGAATGGTTGACGGTTGATCGCGTAAGTGGGGACTAGGCGAAGAGGCATCAAAATTTTATTTCGAATGCTAAAAAGGACCAAGGTTCAATTTCACATGTTACAGCAACTGTTAAATACAATCAGCTAAGCACAGTAAGAATTGACCATGCTCTTTCACAAGCAGCACGATTGGAACATTGAAACACAACGAGAAGGTTACAGAAACAGAAGCGGAATAGATGCATTACGACTATCTGCTTTTCAGCATGGCAAAAGTTGTCTCCGAACTCGTGAGGAATCTGAGGCATGAGTGAATAAAATTTTTAGAACTTCTGAAATTCTTCGCTGGATACGAACACTCACGAAAGATTATTTAGCATCATGGAGTACTTGAAGCCACTTTCTGACAATCATTTAACAACTTGTATTATGGATGTTGTTAAAGAACAGATTTCAAGTGAAGTTAAAATAATCCTCTAGAGCAAGTTTCAAGTGAAATTAAGTCCTTTGTCAGTACAAGCCGACGAAATAACGGATGTCTGAAGTAAGCTATTAGTAATTTTTCGTTTTGCAAATAAGGAGAAATATGAGATGGATGTGGTTTTATGACTTAGCTAAAAACTGGTGTGCACAAGGCATAGCCACTGTTTAGCTGCAAGTGCTAAGCAGTTAGAATATTGATAAAAACAAACTAGTATCGCAAACATAAGACGGCTGTAGTGCAATAACACGGAAAAATTGTGTACATCCTATAGTGAAAGAGGCACACCCTCGTGCAGTCTGTATCCACTGCTGTGCACATCAGTTGGACCATCCTCTATGCTTCTAAAAATTACGCAATTAAAATTTTTTATAGCAAACCAGTATTTCACGAATCATAGCCGTTGCGGTAAAACAAGTTAACTTCAGGGGGAAGGGGGATTTAAATTATAAGGTCCTTGCGAAACAAGGTATTTTCATTCACACGCTGTTAAAACCATTTTTCTTCACTACACGGACATGAGCAGCATTGAATGTGAAATACAAGCAAGACTGGGATTATATTTCTTTACATCGACCAATTGGGCTAAATTGTATACTTGATCACCAGACTTCTCTTTTTCTACTGCAGGTGTACAAATAGATTTTCCAGCATACCAGTATCTTGTTCGACATTTTGCAAAGTAAATCTGTAAGCCTGAAATAGAAAACTGCATTAAGGCTAGTGAGAGACTAATATGTATGAAACGCAAAGTGGAAGGTAAGAAAGAGCCTTACAATTTCAGCAGGAGTATTTGAACTAGTGTAACGAAACAGAAATATGTATTTAGAAATGGAGAAGGCTAGTATTAGAGGTAATCGACACAGTAATAGTAAACACGGAAACTAGATTCCAGGACTACCGTGAAACAATTTCCCTATACGTAATGTTGAAAAGCTACTTAAAATGTATCCTTTGACAATGAGAAACTGGAGAGAAGAAACTTTATTTACAGCAGTGAGGATAAATGTCTGGAGCTTCATGACATCCTTCAGTCCATTGTAAACAATTGATTTAAAAAACGTGTTCTCCGGAGGAGTGTAATGACTGTCGTTGCTTCTTGCAATTCCACGAACCACCGTGTCTTGCAAAACAAGCGTGAGTACGATGAAACGCGTTAAAGCCTACTTCCACAACACAATGACAAATGACACTGTCAAGCATCACTGTGTTGGCTGTAGAGAAGAGAACTCCGAAATCAAATCGACAGGATTTCATATCTCTCGTCACCGGTCTACGCCCAGGAAAAAGGGCTGCAGGATAGAACTTTATAAAAAGGTGTGAGGGTGTATTAATAAGTATTATATCCTGATGAATGTATAGCTGTTAAATGCTTTTTGCATTTGTTTATAACAATTGCTGTAGTAATTTGTCTTACGAAGTATGTAAGTTACTTTCGCATTGTTTATTGGAATTGATAACGTTTATGTCAACGTCTTTTATTTTGCTTAACCGTGCTGTACTTCTTCAGTCAAGTATATATCGCTTTGCAGGGAAATGAATCACTTCAGTCAATTGTAGGGATACAACAGCCCTGAATTAGAGGTGCGCTCAAACCCTACCATTGGCTAGAAATCGTAATGTAGCGAGATGTTTCTCCTCGGAGCTTACAACCTATGATGAATTCATTTTTGGTTAAAAACGGTTTGATGCTCAGCAGTTCTTAAATAATTACGAATATCATTAGCTACCGTCTAAGTAACAACGTAGTTAAATTTCATTCCTGCAATTAGTCGCATCTTTGCCTTGGTTTGAGTAACAAGGCCAGAAAATCCTAGATAAATGCTGGCAAACTCCAGTTTCTGTTCCTTTGTAAAACCAACCGGAATCGCGTAGATATTTATCATACGAACAAATCACATGAGGCACCGTGATTGCGTTGTGCAAGCGGTTACGAAATTGGTCCGTTGGTCGGTCGGCCGACAGATATAATAGTGCGTGTGGAGGGGCCTTAGCAGAACGATTTTCAGTGCAGCCCAGTCCCGTTCGCGCCATATTTACACACCTTTTGTCGTAGTTAGCAGACTAAGCATAAAAACCAAAACTTCGAGGTAAATGGAGACCCCCCCCCACTACAGGTCCAGGGGTTGGAATAGACCCGAGGTATTTCCGCCTGTCGTAAGAGGCGACTAAAAGGAGTCTCACGTTTTGGCCTATATGTGGTGGTCCCCTCTATGAATTGGCCTTAATTTTTCAAAATTTTCCCGAAGAGCGAGCCAATTTAGGAAGGACGCCTTACATGGAGTATAGCATTCATGTGCTCAGACTTACCGCATCCTTTGTCGACGTGGATCTGCACTTCTGCTCATTCTCCTACTGTTGGGCGAGGCCACCCTCCTGGGTGCGTATTTTTCCATAAACTGTGCAGTATCGTTTTCTATACCGACGATTATAAGGGACTTGTTCGCTTGGTTGCACCTGACATCTAGCACGGTAGCTTGCCCATTGTAGGGGGGCCGCTATGTACCCTGTCAGTTGTAGCCCTCTGACCACACCCCCTGATGCCTGTGCCATTAACTCCCCATGTATGCCCAGTCACGGTATTTACTCGCTTATGACAAGCTGGGGATGTTTCTGTAACCACAAGAGCTTACATATGGTCGAGGGTATCATATTTTACAGGGACCTTATTTTGCAGTCTGACGATGAGCTGCGCGCAAATTTGGAGCGGCGCCGTGTTCATTTCGTCCAGCGTGTCCACTGGGGTCCGAGGTATAATCAGGTTGCCACCGCTGCTTTCGTCTTGGCCTTCGAGGGTGATACATTGACAGAGAAGGTCAACGTGACGGTCTAATACTGTGTTGTAAAGCCCAATGTTCCTCACACGATGCGGTGCGTTAAGAGCTGCAAGTTTGGACATATACAGCTGTACATCCAGCGTCACATGTCAAGATTCTGGATGCCCTTCACATCCCAATACTACATGTGCCACGCCTCCAATCTGTCAAACTGTGGAGAGCATCATTCGCCTTGCTCACTACACTGCAGGATTCTCCAGAAAGAAAGGAAAATCATGGACTAAAACACACTGGACAGAATGACCTACACTGGGGCTAAGAGAAAATTTGAATGCCTGCATCCTGTGCCTGTGACATTGTACCACGACTGTTGTAACATCGGCGTAATACGATCAGCTCTGCCAATCATAGCCACCTCTCAGAGCCGAAAGATGTTCCTTGATGGTGGAGGGCATTTCCCTCCCTATTGCTCCTGCACCACCTACTTTGGAAGCAACACTCCTCCAACCATCGGGGACATATGCTTCTCCATCTTGGAAGGGAACAGAAGTCTTCCTCGCTTCTCTCGCTAGGAAGGGGTCCCCTTCCCAGGTTTCTCCTAGTGGGAAATTTGACACCTGCCAGTGACTGAAGAGCCCAAAAGCAGCTTGTCGAAGGGCTTCACGCTCATTCTCAGTCCAGGAGACTGAATCAGTGAAGTTCTCCCAGCCAGGGAAACCCAAGGTGCAGTGAGAGAAATCCAAAAATAAAACCACTAGGACCAAGCTGTGTGTGTGTGTGTGTGTGTGTGTGTACACACACACACACACACACACACACACACACACGACGGTTATAGACTGCTCAGAGTCACATGCTGCCGCCGGCTTATTGCCTGAGGCATAAACCACTTCATTGAATGTTCCATGCTTTCACAGTGTCACGATGACGTCATTCTATAGTGGAATTACAGACCTTATTCCACCACCTGGATGAGCTACGGCAACAGTTGGGCTTTACAACTGCTATCTGTATTGCCCTCCAGGAAAGCTGGTTTTTGACAATGCGGACCCTCTGCCCTCCATGGCTAAACAGATATTACAGTAACTGTAGCGGCTACAATAGGGTGTCAGGTGGAGTTTTCGTTTATGTCCTAAACTGTCTGTAGTGAACCTGTGCCCCTTCAAATCCCCCTTGAAGCTGTGGCTATCAGAATAGGGACGATGGAGGATCTTACTGTGCAATATATACCTTCCTCCAGATGGTGTCGAACTCCTAGATGTATTAGCTGCACTGATTGGTAAAATCTCCGAAAAGTGGGAAAGGTTTAGGGAGTTAATCAACCATAACCCCTTGTGGGTTGTCATTGTGCTTATTGGCCAAGACAGAGATGTCGAATCTTTGTCTCAGTTCGACCTCCGCCTCTTAAATACTGGGACTGCTACACATTTCAGTGTGGCTCGTGGTAGTTACTCAGCCATCGATTTGTCACTTCAAACCCCAAGACTTCTCCCATCAACCCACTGGAGAACACGTGACGACCTGTGTGGTAGTGACCACTTCCCCATCTTTCTGTCACTGCCCCAGTATCATGCTCATGGACGGCTGCCCAGATTGGCTTTAAACAAGGCGGAATGGGAATCTTTCACCTCTGCTGTCACCGTTTAATTTCCCCCACACAGTTACATTTAAGTGATGGTTGAGCAAGTTACTACAGCAATTGTTTCTGCAGTAGAAAACTCAATCCCTCGTTCTTCATGGTGCTCAAGGCGTAAGGCAGTCCCTTGGTGGTCGCCGGAAGATGCTGAAGTAATTAAGGAGCGCTGGAGATCTCTACAGTGGCATAAGCAGCACCCTGCCATGGAGCACCTCATACAGTAGCCTTTAAATAGCTCTGTGCCCGCGTTTGGCAACTTATCAAACGACGGAAGCAGGAAAGTTGGATGAGATACATCTCGACCATTAGACGCCATACGTCACCTTCCCACGTCTGGGCAAAGATCAATCATCTTTTTGGGTACCAGACCTTAACAAGTGTTACTGGTGTTAGCGTAAATGGCGTGTTATCTACAGACACAAACGCGATTGCCGAGCACTCTGCCGAGCACTCTGCCGAGCACTCTGCCGAGCACTCTGCCGAGCACTCTGCCGAGCACTCTGCCGAGCACTCTGCCGAGCACTCTGCCGAGCACTCTGCCGAGCACTCTGCCGAGCACTCTGCCGAGCACTCTGCCGAGCACTCTGCCGAGCACTCTGCCGAGCACTCTACCCTGGAAAATTACCCCCAGCCTTTCACACACTATAAATGCGGCGTTATAGGGTTCACTGTGGCGTGTATTGACTGAGGTGATGTTCTCGTCCAGCCGCAGTTAAAGTGGGAGGTCCTCAGTGCAATTGCATATTGCCCTGACAGAGCTCCTGGACATGATCGGATCCACAGCCAGATACTTAAATGTCTCTCATCTGACTACAAGCGATATCATCTCGTCATGTTCAACCGGATCTCGAGCAGTGGCGTCTTTCAATTGCAATTGCAAGGAACAACATCATTCCGGTGCTCACACCCGGTAAAAACTCGCTTGACATGGTTAGCTGTCGGCCCATTATCCTCACCAACGTTCTTCATAAGCTGCTGGAATGTATGGTATGTGGGCGGTTTTGTTGGGTCCCTTTAGTCACATGGCCTACTGGCTCCATATCGGGGTGGTTTCTGCCAGGGTCGCTCTACCACTGCTAATCTTGTGTCCCTAGAGTTTACCATCCAAACGGCCTTCTCCAGACGCCAACGCCTGATTGCTGTCTCCATTGATTTACGAAAACCATATGACACGACCTGGCGATATCACATCCTTGTCACATTGTATGAGTAGTGTCTCTGGGGCCACTCTGGATGTTCATCGGAAACTTCTTGTCACTCCATGTCCGAGTTGGTGCCTTCCATAGTACGACACATATCCAGGAGAATGGAGTTCCACAGTGCTCTGTATTGAGTGTCTCTATTTTTAGTGTCTCTATTTTTAGTGGCCTTTAACCATCTAGGAGCAGCTGTTTGTTGGACTCTCCATCTCACCTTCCCTGAATGCAGACGACTTCTGCATTTAGTACTGCTGCTCCAGTACTGGTGTTGCTGAGCATCACCTACAGGGAGCCATCCTCAAGGTGCAGGCATGGGCTATAGCCCACAGCCTCCAGTTTCCAGACGCAAAGTCGTGTGTCATACACTTCTGTCGGCGTCGTACCATTCATCTGGACCCAGAACTTTACCTTCATGACGATCCACTCACTGTAGTGGAGACACACACATTCTTAGGACTGGTTTTCGTTGCTCGATTGACTTGGCTTCCTCATCTTCGTCAGCTTAAGCAGAAGTGCTGGCAGCACCTCAATGCCCGCCGACGTCTGAGCAACACGAACTGGGGTGCAGATAGATCTACGCTGCTGTGGCTCTACGGAGCCCTTGTCCAATCACGAATTGACTATGGGAGTGTGATTTAGGGTTCGGCAGTGCCCTCAGCGCTGAATTTACTCGACCCTGTGCACCACTGTGGGGTTCGATTAGCGACAGGAGCGTGTAGGATGAGTCCGGTGACCAGTGTACTGGTGAAGGCTGGGATCCCTCCATTATAAATTAGACGTGCAAAATTGCTCGCCAGTTACATTGCACACATTTGTAGTTCTCCTGAGTATACAAATTACCCTCTCCACGGCATTCCACCCCCCACAACAGCAACCCAAAACCAGGGGGTTAATGATTACGGTTTGCATTCGATTGCTTCTGTCTGGAGTCCTTGCCTGTTCTACCTCTCCTCGAGGTCCATTCACGTACATCTCCATGTTGTAAGCCTCAGCCACAGCTTTGTCTAAACCTTTCACGTGGCCCTAACGACTCCATTAACCTTGCGGCTCTCCACTGTCACTTCATCTCTATTCTTGACACGTACTGAGGCGACAAATTGGTTTACGCTGATGGCTCGATGGCTGATGCTCTCGTCAGCGTCGCGTATGTCCATGGAGGACATAATGAACAGCATTCCTTCCCGATGGCTGCAGTTCTTCCACGGCGGAGCTGTTGGCTGTATCTTGAGCTTTTGAGCAGATGTGTTCATGCTCTGGGGAGTCGTTTCTGTGTGCCAACTCCTTGAGCAGCCTACAAGGTATCGACCAGTGCTCTCCTCGTCATCCGTTGGTAGCGATCATCTAGGAGTTCATCTACGCCCTGGAACGGTTCGGTCGTTCATTGGTGTTTCTCTGGACCCCTGGTGACTTCGGAATCCCAGGCATCAAACTTGCTGAGAGATTGGCCAACAGGCTACGTGGAAACCACTCATGGAGATCGGCTTCTCTGCAACTGACAAGCTTGCTGTACTACGCCGCAAGGTTTTGCGGCTTGGGAGACGAAAAGGCATAACCTCAGCATGCACAACAAACTGCGTGCCACTAAGGAGACTTCGAATGTGTGGCAATCCTCCATGTGGGCCTCTCGTATGGACTCTGCGGTTCTCTGCCAGCTCCGCATTGGCCCCGCTTGTGTGACACATGGCTGCCTCCTGCACCGTGATTACCCACCTCAGTCAGTTTCGGCGTGGCGCCCGGCTGACGGTGGCCCATAACTTGGTGAGCTGTCCTCCTTTGGCTGCCCTGTGACGGACTCTTCAGCTACCGGACTAGTTGTGACTTCGTAGGCTTTCCCGGCGTAATAAGTCTTGAAAATCTCTTCGGGTTTGCTGCCGGACTAGTTGCCATTAATTTTAGGTTTAAGTTTTATTCGTGAGGGTGGGTTTTATCATTCTTTATAAGTTTCAGCTCTAAAGCTTGTGTGGTGGATGTTTTCATGTGTCGCAGAGTGGCTAGCTTTTTCCTTTTTGTTCTCGTGGTGGGTCAGCCACGATCATCTGCTCATGTTTTTATCTGTTCTATCTTGTTTCTTGCTCCTCTGTGGCTTTCTTTTCCTGTTTTGTCCATGGTAGTGTTGATTGTCCTGTTCTTCTCCTGGTTCCTCCATTCTCCTGTTACCGTGCTGTACATCTCTTTTATTTCCCCTGTGTAATAATTTTGTTGGGAACGAGAGACCGATGACCTCACAGTTTGGTCCCTTCCCCCCTCTTTCAAACCAACCAACCTAAATGGAGGAAACCTGTAGTAAGTGGTTGACAAGAATGAATATTTTTAGACCATTTGGATGTGTATTACGCTCTCGTATTATACACAAGCAACGGAAAATTTTATCCATATGTTACGCAAGTTTCATCGGAGTTCCTCGTCCGTGTAAAATCTGCAAATGTAGCACAGCATAGAGGTTAAATGAAAAGAACCGAAAATTTTTAGCGTTTAGTGTTTCTGAAGTGTTTGCAGTAAGAGCTGATAGCGGAAAATGAAAGTATGACGTTGTTACGTAGGATTACATTGCTTTATTGTTAAAAACCATTTCATTGCTTGTAGTTTAGGTAGAGAATTTGTGTTCACATTGCCATCGAGGGCTTAGATGTAGGCTAATTGCTCTCGTGCCGTCGAAATCAAAAGAGACGCCTTTACAATATTAAAGGCTCAATAACTCGCGTTGAATATTTGTAGAGTTCAACTCATACTTAGTTGACACATATATCGTTCGGAGCTAGGTGGCCTCTCTTTACAGGTTGAAAGAATTCTCTTGCTTAACGTAAATTTCATTCCCGGAATATTTCCGAAATCCTCATTTTCAGGATGTTACCTTTAAACTTCCGTGCAAGCGCGCAGCCAGTGGTATCGGGTTTTCTGTATGAATCGTTGTCTTCACTGCTGCGTATTCCTTTGCTATTGTAATTTTGCAGAAGAAATTTTGTAACGCAGATGAAGTGACGTCTTTGATTTCACATTACGTGTATTAACGAAGCGCAAGTCAACAGTGTGGAAACATTTAGACGTAGAAATGTAATCGTAATTTGATGATAAATTAACCATTTTAGTCTGTTGTACTAAACTGATAATGAATTAGTGTTTTTCAAAGTAGAGAACAGCCAGAAAATATTATGTATGTTACAGAAGTTATTCCGAAGTACCGGTCGGTGCGCATTATTCTGCCGTCTTGGGAAAGGTGAAGTGTGCGCGGTGACAGTTGCTCGCCTGTGACATCCGCCTCTCGTGCTAAGACACGTTTCCTTGGGTGCAGAAACGTGTTGCAGCGTGCTGCGGAATACGGTTGCGTCATTCTGTGTGATGCTGGCTGCGTGGTCCTGCGTGAAACGTCTACCAAGGTGCGGGGAAAAAAAAAAGAAAAAAAGTGGCGGCGCGTGTTGCTCTCACTGTCCTTTGGAGAACGTCCACCTACCTCTATAGTCTTCAGGTTTTCTGCACACTCACTGTGTGTAGGTAGATACTGGATTAGCCAACAGAAATAGCGTTGGCGAAAATTCGGCTAAGTGCCCACCACGAAAAAGCCACAACTCCAGTCCATGGGCAGAAACCGAAAGTTAAACTACCGAGCGTTCGGGTTTCTTGCATGTCTCGTTCGGGAGAGTCTAAAATTTCTTTCTAGTTGTTTTGCCTCCATAACACTGAAAATATCGGGTCGGAATAAATATCTTGGGCTGCTTTCAGGTGTGAACTTTTAACGGAAAATCAGCGATATGGCGTAAATAAAGTCCGGATATTAAATACGGGCTTGATGGCAGTTTTCTGAGTCCGAAAAAGTCGCTGACCCACGACTACTTGAGTCAATGCATTGTTTTCAGTAGGCGTCTTATAGAGAAGTGGTCAACATAATGTGTAGCAATCTGCAAGAAACATGCCAAGCGGAATTCATGTTGAAAGGTTCGCACACGAATATCTCCTACATCAAGCCACTCACAAACCTCGAACTTCCACAAAATACTCAGCACTGCAGTCGCTTTTCGTCAGCAATGAGAGAACCGATCAACTGCGCGAATTTAATAATTTTCAACTACAAATTTGATTCTTGAGATTTAACAAACGTTAACCGGAATACGGCTCCAAGGCGACTATATCGTCTCCTAGATCTAAGGCGCAAAGCCTAATCAAAGGCGCGGCGAATACTGAATTCCTATTGGCGACGCAATCATTACAAGAAGACAACTAGTAATAATTTGCTACGTTATAGTGGTATTTATAATTAGACGACTGTGCATGATAGCGATACGACAACTACTCTCTAACACCTTTTCTTAATTCATTTAAAATATGCTATGGAAATGCAGAAGCATTTAAGCTTTTAGGAGGAGTTGGTTTTTCTCGATACTCGCCGTTTACCACGTCTCGTCTCCTAACCTGTGTCGTACGACATACTTGTATACTCAGCTTCAGTGGTACACGTCGATAACGTGAGGAAACATTTTGGCTAATAGCCAGTAACACTGAAGTACAAATTAATATAACATGACGAGGAATTTTAGGAAGCCAACATTCGAGATGTAGAGGTGGTGAAACTTTTACCTTTATACTTTTTGTGAGGGGGAGGTGCGGCGGTGAAGGGAGTAACAGTTTCGGAAAAGAATTAATTTGTTTTTGCAATCCGTTGGAGGTCGGTGGGTGCCACAGTTTACCCTTTACTGGCGCGACACGAGTTTCAGTGGGCTGTGATCAACAGTTTGCTTCTACACGCACGACAGCAGTAGCGGAAGCAGCTAAAGCAAAACATGCAGCTCTGTGATCGAGTGGAAAACCTGTTCGTTTTGGCAGTCAGAAAGTACATCGAAATTATGGAAGAGGAATACTGAATATTACCGGAAAGGGTATTCACAAGTGTTATGCAGCCAATGTTCATAAAACGCGAAGGACCGGGCATAACATTTCAGTAACAAAATTGCTCGACGATGCGGAGAGACAAAAGGTCCCACAACTTCACAACACAGACTTAGGTCGCTTTGAGTCGGTATCTACGGCAACAACGGTGTAAGACAGTGACAAATTCGAAAGATAAGGAAACCAGTTTAGAGAGCAAGAACAGCGTATCATCGGTCTCTGGGAATCGAACGAAATGAAATTCACTTACGTAGAGAACAGAAGGCGGAATGCTGATATTAGAAGGCAACAGCGGAAAAATACTGAAATTCGGACATCGTTCTAAGACTATTCGTTGTAACAAGGAACATGAACTTCCATCCTCCCTGTTAACAATTCTGGAACAAATGGAGAATCTGTTTTGTGTCGCAATACTTGGGTACCTTTGCTTGATAATGAACTCAGGCACTCGTGGAGAGCTGAACAAGTGCTACAAACTCTTCATAACAGTAAGTTATTTGTGGACATCGTCACCGATAAGAACAGGATGCGTTACACGACAGAGCGAACACACTTTGCCGAAGAGGCTATCAGAATAGTGTGTACAGCAGTCACGATTTGGAACAGACCGTTACAGGATCCGGGATCGATGCGGTGAAGTTTTCCAATCTTTCGTGGCCCTGCTGTGAGAAAATAGGCGCATCTCGCACGTAGACCCACATACGAACTACCTGGATCGCCCGTTTGGTGCCCTGAAGAGTTGGTTTGCCAACTGAAACTCTAGTTCGTAAGTGAGTAAGTGGACAGATGTGAGCTCTGTTGACACTGTGCTGTTGGCTTTTGTGTCACTGGGGGTTTGAGTCACTGGGTCGACAGATTGACCATATTTCGTACTGACAGGATACCAAAATTCCCTTCTCGCGGGAGAGGGTCTGTGCAGCGATAGCAGCAACGAAGAGGAATCACGTAGACATGGCAACGAGCGCGTGGAAGTGCTAAGAGGCTAGAGGGAAGAGTGCCTTCAGTATGGAAAAAGATAATTTTACCAAATGGCAGAAAATGGGTCAGCAATATGGGAAGCTCGGTGGCCTGTATGCCTGCTAAAGACTTCGTGCAGTAAGACATTCCTGTAAGGCTGCGGTCACGTCGACGACGGTATCTGTGCATTTTACATCGACCGAAGATCTTTTCAAAGCAGTAAGTCGCTACGTGCGCGGTCACAGGGTAGCCGATGTTACCGCCCGATCGTGCACATTTCGGATAATTGCTGAAATTCATATGTTTTTCTTGGCATATCGGCCGACATTATACGAAGCAGACTGCAAGAAACAGATCGGTAAAAGGCGTTTGTGCCATTTTGTGAATGAAAAGTCATCGGGATATATTTTGGTATCAATAGATTGAAATCTCAGCTTTGTCGGAAACCACCCGTAGGATAAATCATTATCGGGAATTGTAAGTGTAACTTTACTTTTTAACGTCAAAGAATCTGTTAGAGAGGGATGCTGCATCTCACGGTTAGTTGCTTTAGTGGATATATCTTGGGCTGTGATAAGTGGACAAAAGTTGCATAGCTATTATTATTACTGCTACCAACTGGGGCTATGTCGGTAGTGTGATGGTTGCATGAAGGGGTTTCAGATGTGTGTGTTTCTTCATTTTTCAGTCTGTAGGTGAGCACAACATCAAATAAATTCGGCAACACATTAACTGTAATCTTGCTGTTAAAGGTTACCACGAATCATCGAGAATATATTGTACCGAAGACTCGTACGTGACTCACTTTCGGATAACGGAAGATGATTTTCAACACCAGCAGAGGTGTGATTAGGATCTAATAAAATCCGACAATCTGAGGGTGCAGTTCTGGCTAACGTAAAACGGGAAATTACACGACTGTATTTGCCATCTGGCGCTTACATCTTTCCAATACTGAGACCTATACGACGTTCTGACAAGTTCTTGTCACGTGTTGCATGCTATTCAGGCTACAATGCCCTGAAGATTAAAAAGCTACTTATTCCACTCCTGCGACCCACATAAAGTACGACTAAGGATTGCATTTCTTCCATACCGAATTTTGGAGCTACGCTTCGTTCAACCCCAGCGGGTTTGGGGTCAGAATAGGCCCAAGGTATTCCTGCCTGTCGTAAGAGGAGACTAAAAGGAGTCCCTCCCCCTCAAGGGGGTAGTTTGCGACTGTGTCCGGAGACGAACGGTTCAACGACTTACGTTTGATGTCATTTTTGTTTTTGGATTATTCTGGTTTCTTCCTCCCTTTCTTTGTTTTTCTTTCATTTCTTTTTCCTTCCATTCCTTTTCATTCCTTTGTTTTCCTTCCTTTGTTTTTCCTTCCTTTGTCCTTCTCCCTCCATCACTGTATTCCTTCCTTTTTTCCTTGCATTCTCCTCCTCCTCCTCCTATTTCTCGCCTTCTCCTCCTTCTCATCCTCATCATCACTTTCTCCTCCTCCTCCTCCTCCTCCTCCTCCTCCTCCTCCTCTTCCTCGACTTGCCCTTCCCTTCCTCGACTTCTTCTCCTCCTCCTCTTCCTCATCCTCGACTTCTCCTCCCTCCCTGCCTCCTCCTTACCTTTTTGTCCGCCCTATTGTCTCCAGCTCAGCGTTTAAAACAGTCTGTCCTTTCCCTCCCTCTCTCCCTTTTTTTCTATTCTTCTTTCCTCCCTGTGCGTGCCTGAAGGCTGACCCACGCATTCACACGCATAGCGGGTGACGGCGTAATGCGTAATTCCGTACGCCCTGGGTAGGCACGTAAGGTTCACACGTACCCCCTGGTAAAGGCCAGGCCCGGGTAGGGATGATCGCCTGAGCTGACACCTTCTGACTATGCCGATTGTTCCCTCAGTCCATTTCTCGGGAAGTGTGACCTGAGGTGTAAACATTCACCTAAGGCAGGAGCACCCTCTGGGAGGGTCCCAACAAGGAAGGAGCACGCCATCTGAGATGGTGGCAATCATAGGGGATTCATCCGCAATGAATTCTTCTTCTTCTCCTTCTCCTCTCTCGACTTCTGCCATAAAAACGGAAACATGACCGGCCACCAGTGACAAAAGTACTGCCGCCTGCCCCAAAGTTTCTCGTAGTTTCTAGATCTGAGGATGAAAAAGATTTTTCATCTGTCAACCCCTTCGTTATTCATAATTGCGTAGATGTCATAGGTGGATCTGACAAGTCTTGCACCAGGATGCGTAACTGTACCTTGTTGTTGGAAACTGAGAGCGCCTTTCAGGCACAAAAACTCCTTCGCGACACACTCCTGTACACGTTCCCTGTCCAGGTGGGGGCTCACTGCACTTTGAATTCATCTCGTGGTGTGGTATCTACTAGATCACTTGATGGATTGATTGACGAGGAGATTCAGTCTTTCCTCGCTGAGCAGAGCGTGACAGCTGTCCATAGGGTCATGAAAAAGGTCGACTATGACCTTGTAATGACCCAGACAGTTTTCTTGCCCCCCTATGGGGTCCACAACTTTTTTGTGGATACGTGTGTGGCGAGCAAGGGGCCCTGAGCTATTGCAGCCTTCTTTCTCTCCAGGGCTGCATTTCCTTTCTTTTCCCCTCCTTTCCCCTCCTTGTTTCTTTCCCCTCGCCCTCTCCTCTCCCTCTCTTGGCGGCATTGCTTAAGTTGGCCCCTGCTAACCTCCTGGTTCTGTTGGTTTTACAATTTGGCTTTGTTGCATAATCAGCTCCTCCTATTGGCATTCCCTGGTCCCCCTCTGGGGTTTGACCCCCATTCCTAAATTTTTGCTCCATAGTATGAACCATTTGGGGAAGAGCACCTTACCTAGTGCCTCCGATCTGCGCCCTCGTAGTACATTCCACCTTCTCTTTTACGTCGTTGTCTGATACTAGGTTGCATAGCCAGCACGGTAGCCAGCCCATGTGGTGGGGTCGCTATGTACTCTTTTGGTTGAGCCCCCTGAACACACAGGGATTACACTTCTGATACCTGAGCTGTGACCTCCTCATGCATGCCTTGGAGTGGTTGCTCGTCATGCTGGAGCATCGGAACTCCTGGCAATGTTGGCCATGCCAGACGGCCCTTGCTGTGGTTAGGTGGCACCTGTGAGGAGAGCCCCTGATCTGAGTTGGTGGTATCAGGGCGGACGCTATGCAAATGAAATGCATATGGGTCCAGAACTCTGGCTGTTCTTCTGCAGCTGTCTCTCAGCGTAGAAGTGATTCTTAAAGTGCTTCTTCTCTTGCCCCCTTCGGCCTTCCCTTCCATGACTACCCCCTGGGAAGAGGGTCAGGCCCGTTGGCTACTGGCGAAGCACTTCCCCCGTTATCCAGTTTGCACCAGGACTGATGGGGATACTTTCACCAATACCAACTTTATTTTTTGTGTAACACATGGAAGACAATTTTGGTGAAGTGGACTCCCTGATCAAGATGAGGTCGGGTTTGTTGCTGATCAAAATTGCTTCACTTGCCCAATCTATGGCCCTTTGTGCCTGTACCCATCTTGGATAAATGTGTATTTTTCACACGGTCCTCATCCTTCAAACTGATGAGGAACTTCGGGACAATCTCGGATGGCGGGGTGTTCAGATTGTTCGGCGTGTTCAGAAGGGTTCTAAAGACAGTCGTATTGATACTGGAGCCTTTATCTTGGACCCTGAAGGGGATACCCTGCCTGCAAAAGTTAAGATTATGTTTTATCGATGTGATGTGAAGCCGTACTTCCCACCACCTATGAGCTTGCGTTTTGGACACGTCTTCCTGCTGTTCACAGGCCCCTCTCTCTGGTGACTGTGGACGTCCACTCCATGTGTTCCCCCTCCTGTGTGTGTAAATTGTCATGGTAGTCATTCTCCACGTTCACCCGATTGCCCAGTATATAAGAAGGAAAAGAAGATACAGGAGTATAAGTCCCTCGATTGTTTAACCTACACAGAGGCCCGTAAGAAGTATCCAGGTCTTCAGCCTGTGTCCATGACATCTAGTTATGCTTTGGTTTCATCTTCACCCCTTCCTCACCCCCATCTCGGACCCCTCGCCTCCCCCCTCCCCTGCAGCTCCAGCACTTTCTTCTCTGGGCGGTGCTCCCCTCTCCAGCCGGAAAAGTGTCCCACTCCTTCGGCGTCTGCCGGTCAAGGGCGCCTATTCAGGATGCCCCTTCCCAGCACCTTCCAGGCCAAAGGTCTGCTGCATCGTGACGACCGCGAGAGCCGCGGTCTGTCGGCCCCCAGGTTGCCCGGTCTTTCTGTTCGCGATATTGCAGCAGCTTGCTCCTTTATGCCACACGGCCCTCCTAGATCTCAAAGAGAGAAGAAGAAACAAAAGTCCGAGACAAAGAGCCTCTGGTGTCAGCAGAGGTCCTCGTGTTGAGTTTTATTCAGGGGTTTTTTATCGTATGATTTGAGTGTTTGTCCTTTTCTTTCCTGTATTGACTTGGGCCTTTCGCCTGTGGTTTTAAACTGTGGGTTTTAATGTCATTTGGTGGTAGGCTTTTCCTTATTTTCATGGTCGGCCAACCACCTTCACACTCGGTGTGATTTTAGTTCCGTTTGTCTGGTCTTTGTCTGTCTTTCTCGTATTGTGTCGTCCCTTGTCTCAGTTCTCCGTTTTTAACGACTGACAGTTTTTATTTCGTGTGATTTTGTCGTGGAACAAGGGACCGATGACCTTAGCAGTCTGGTCCCTTCAATCCCACACCCAACCAACCAATCAGCAGAGGTCCCATCCGGATTCTGTCGTTCATGGATGTCGCCTCCTCCTTGTCGGTGACAGATGGTGACTGGGTGGTATGACTGGCTTTAGCCTGTTCAACCTCCATTGAAATCATTGTTCAGTGGTTATCCAATGGAACTGTAATGGATACTACCATCACCTTCAAGAATTGAAATCCCTTATTTCGTCTTACTCTGCAGCTTGTGTGGTTCTACAGGAATCTCATTTTACTGATGATCACTCACAGACCCTCTGTCGGTTCAGTGTTTTCTGTCGAAATCGGGTTGGACCCTCACGGGCTTCTGGTGGCGTTTGTACGTTGGTCCATACAGACATTGCTAGCAGGTGGATTCCTCTTCAAACTATATTGGAAGCTGTTGTTGTTAGGGTACACCTAGACTCTGAGGTCACGGTTTCCAATCTTTACCTCCCTCCTGACAGGACTCTTACACCTGCTGCCTTAACTGCCATCCTTCAGCAACATCGTCTTCCCTTCTTCCTTTTTGGGGATTTTAATGCTCATCATCCCTTGTCAGGCAGTGCCTTTCCATCTAGACGAGGTCTTCTCATAGAACAGTTTATTGCAGACAACGACTTGTGCCTTCTTGATGATGGCTCTCCTACTCATGTCAGTGCCGGTCATGATACCTTTTATGCCATTGATCTTTCTCTTTTCTTTGCACTCTCTCCTCCGTTCATTACACTGGTCGCCAAACGACGACCTTTGTGATAGTGACCATTTCCAGTTGATTATCTCTCTCCCTTCCCGCTCCCCAAATGACATGTTACCTTGTTGGTGTTTCCAACGCACCGATTGGCCTCTATAAACTAAACAGGTCTTGTTTTCTCCCTCTTTCTTGGGTTGTATTGATGACATCCTACATGACGTGACTGACGCGATTGTTCGCGCTGCTAGCCCTGCTGTCCCGCGTTCATCTGGGCCATTAAGTCGCCGGCAAGTCCCATGGTGGAGTACAGCCATTGCCATTGCAATCCGTGATCGCTGTTGAGCTTTGCAACACCTTAAGGGGCACCCATCCGTAGCCAGACTTACTACCTTTAAACGCCTCTGCGCTAAAGCACGTTATTGAATCAAACAGAGCAAGTGGATATGTTGCGAACGATTCGTTTCTTTCCCTCTGTCACGAGTATGGGCTACACTTCGCTCTCTCCAAGGTTGCCATTGGCAGTCCACCCTCACAGGCCTTCACCTCCCAGATGGCCTTTGTACGGACCCATTAGCTTGTGCAGACTACCTTGCGACCCATTTTGCACTGGCATCAGCCTCCTATCCAGCTGCTTTCCTTCACCAGAAACAGATGGCTGAAGCTTTCATCTTATGTTTTACCCCTTGTGAGTCAGAATCTTAAAACAAACCTTTTACTGAATGGGAATTTCTTTCTGTTCTATCTTCTTCTCATGATACGGCCCCTGGCCCAGATTCCATTCATAACGAACTGCTTCAACATCTCAGTGCTCCACAATGACAACATCTTCTCCAGCTGTTTAACTGTATCCACTCCAGGGCGACTTCCCTTCTCTGTGGAGGGATAGCATCGTAGTTCCTGTCCTTAAGCCTGTTAAGAACCCCCTATTTGTAGACAGCTATTGGCCAATTAGTCTGACCAATGTTGTTTGTAAGTTACTTTAATGGATGGTAGCCCGTCGGCTCAATTCGGTCCTCCAGTCTCGAGATCTATTGTCCCCTTACCAGTGTGGCTTCCAAGAGGGACGGTCTCCAATCATCCAATCATTTACTTCACTTGGAATCTGCAGTTCGGCAGGCTTTTTCCCAGCGCAACCATTTAGTTGCAGTGTTTTTTGACCTTCTAAAGGCCTATTACATGGCCTGGTGCCATCACATTTTGCTTACCCTTCATCAGAAGGGTCTTGGGGCCCACTACTGATTTTCATCCGCCAGTTCCTGTTCCATCGGTCATTCAGAGTTTGAGTTGGTACTGTTTTTAGTTCTCCACGGACCCAGGAGACAGGTATCCCACAGGGTTCTGTCTTGAGTGTCTTTTCCTCATTGCTATCGATGGACGTGTGGCCTCAGTCAGTCCTTTGGTTGCCCCTGCCCTGTATATGGATGGTTTCTGCATTTGGGTTAGTTCCTCCTCGATGGCATCTGCAGAACGGCAGCTCCAGGGAGCTACACGGAGTGCCTCTGCATGGACCCTCTCCCACGGGTTTCAATTTACTCCTCTACAATCGCAGGTGGTCCACTTCTGCCGCCGTACTATGATCCACCCCGATCCAGAGCCCTATCTTTATGCACAACGATTGCCAATGGTCCCACAGTTTCGTTTCCTTGGTTATCTTTTCCACAAAAAGCTCATTTGGCTGCCCCATATCAGACATCTGAGGGTAGGATGTTTCTGTAAACTCAATGTCCTTCACTTCCTTATCCACTCCTCTTCGGGTGCAGACCGTTCCCCCATCCTCCATTTTTATCATGCTCTAGTTCTGTCTCGCTTGGACTATTGTTGTCAAGTTTATGGTTCAGTTGCTCCTTCCACACTGCACGTGCTGGATCCAGTCCACTATTGTGGTATCCATTTGGCCACCGGTGCCTTCCCTACTACTTCTGTTGATAGTCTCCTGGTTGAATCTGGGATTCCCCTCCCCCTTTTCTGTTCGGCGGTCCCAGCTTCTGGTGTCTTAAGCACTCGCTGTCCCTCCCTCTCATCCTTCCTATTCTGTCCTGTTACGAGACCATGGACGTCGCCCACCCCATTCCATCCCTCAGGCGGGTTTACCGGTTGGGCTCTGCCTTGCGTCTCTTTGCTGTGATTTTCAGCTTTCTTCTTTGTCCTGTCTTCCTCGCTCTCTCCCCTCCACCCCCCCCCCCCCCTTGGCTAGTTCCTCAGCCTCTAATTTGGATCGATCTCCTCCAACGTCCAAAAGATTCCATCCCCCCAATGGTGATCCATTCCTTTTTCCGCCTAACTTAATGGGAGTTTCGGGATGCTGTCGTTTTTACACTGATGACTCTAAATCTGCTGATCATGTGGGGTATGCTTTCACGTCCCCTGTTGGAACGAAAAATCACCTGCTGCCACCTACATGTGGGGTTTTTACTGTGTAATTGATGGCAATTTCCCAGGCCCTTTACTTTTATTAAACAGTCCCAACACAACTGTGTTTTGTTAATGTAACGACTCAATGAGTGGCCTTCTTGCTATTGACTGATGTTTTTTGCGTCGTCCCTTGGTCTCTGTCATCCATGACCATCTTGTTGATATTCACTGTGCTGCTTGTTCCATTGACTTCCTTTATGTCCCTGGCCATGTGGGTATCCTGAGTAATGAGCTCGCTTATCATTTGGCTGGAGAAGCAGTCACTTACCCCCCGTTTTCTTTAACCCCTCCTGCAGCGGATTTACGGCTTCACATCAAATCCCACTTCACACAGGCATGGGCCAACTTTTGGGACGCTTCTCCCCTGTCTAATAAACCTCGTGCGATCAAGGTGATACAAGGATCATGGTGTTCTTCCTTCCACCTCTCGCCAAAGACTCGACCACACTGTGTCGTCTCCGCATTGGCCATACCAGGCTTTTGCGGGATGGGCCACCCCCACTTTGTGGTTGTGGAGCCTTCCAGTCAGTAGCCCACATTTTTCTTGAATGCCCCCTTCTTTTGGCTCTGCGTGCTAAGTACAGACTCACCCACACTTTACCTCTGATGTTGGCTGACGATTCCCACATGGTCTCTCTGGTTCTGTTTCCTCCGGGAAAGTGGTTTTTATTCTCAGTTTTAAGGTGTTGGGGCAGGGCGGTGAGTGCTTGGGTGTCTCCCACTGTAAGCCATGTTTGGAGATTCCAGACTCACCGCCCTGACAGAGATAATATTTTCTTCCCCTTTTACTCTGTTTTACCCTTTTTTAAAGGATTGGTTAGTCTCCTTTTCTCATAGGTACTTCTACATTCTAGCGGTTGCATGTCTTAAGTCATAGGTGGTATTGCCTATGCTGCTTCATCATAGTGTTGGGTTCGTTGTCTTGCTGACTTCCCTCATTTTGTTTTTTACCATTTACAACATGACTGCCCTTTTACATTTTCACCTTCTTCCCTTTTATTGTTCTGACTTTCCTGAGATGTCAAACAAGTGGAATGGACCACATTTGCAACAAGGGGCTGATGACCTTGCTGTTTGGTCCTATAAACCCCACACAACCAACCAACTAACCAAGCTTTCTTGCCTTTGACAGTGTTCAGCTGCCGTCGCGTATCAAAGTGGGCTATGAAGTTATTTCTGTTCGCCCTTACGTCCCGACACCTACTCGCTGCTACCAGTGTCATCGTTTTAATCACACCCGCCAGTCTAGTTCTAATGCCGATAAATGCGTCACTTGTGGCAGGGACGCCCATGGGGGTGACTGTCTGTCTGTCACCTTGTTGTGTGAACTGTCAGGGTGACCATGCAGCATCCTCCCACGAGTGTCCCATCTACAAGGATTAATGCTGTTTACAGGAAATTCGGGTCAAAGAGAAAGTGTCCACCTTGGCTGCTCGCAAGCTATTTGTTAGTAGGAAGCCCACGCTGCTCCCAACAAGGAAATACAGTACTGTCCCCGCCCCTCCTTCGCCTACTAGGTAGGTGTCGACACAGACATGCTATCTGACCTTTAGCATTACGGTCTTCCGTTCGGCCACTGCTAAGATCGCCCGGTCAACGTCTTCTCTTCCTCCCGTCACCCCTAAGACACAAGAACCTTCATCAGCTTCTGCCTAGTCGAAGACCCAGAAGTCAGCTGCACGGGCCTTCAAGAAGGAACCGTCCCGTGAAGACTTCCTATGTACCTCGAACTCCCAGCCATCGACCAGTACTTCGACTAAACAACCTTCCAAGAAGGCTCATAGGAAGCACAGTTCTCCTTCTCGGCCACGGCGCGTTTCTTCTCCTGCGCCACCCAGCAGTTGCCCCCCCAGGCCGTCATCCGTTTCGCCTGGCCGCACCGCTGGTAGCCGAACATCTGGCCGTTCACCGCCGGAGGAAGCTCCCCCTCCCGGCCGTCTTAACAAGATGGCTGACGAACCTATTGAACAAATGGATAGCGACCATCTCGCTTACCATCTATGTCTGTAAGGTGATGGAACGAATGGTTAACTTTAGGCGTCGAGATTCGAGCAGCCAAACCAAACTACTTACCGATGTACAATGTGGATTTCGTAGGTGCCTCTCTGCTGACGACCATTTGGTTACCTTGTCGACCTTCATTATGAATAACTTCTTGCGGAAGTGCCAGACAGTAGCTGTGTTCATTGATTTGGAGAAGGCTTAAGACACCTTTTGGAGGGCGGGCGTTACCCACACCATGCTTACATGGGGATTTCACGGTCGCCTCCCTCTTTTTTTACGTGAATTTTTAATCGATCGACAGATAAGGGTACTTGTGGGTTCTGTTCTGTCCGACGCCTTTCGCTAGGAGAATGGGGTGCCACATTGCTCATTTTTGAGCGTCACTCTCTTCGCCATAGCGATCAGTCCAATAATGGATTGCCTCCCAGCTGATGTATTAGTCTCCCTTTTCTTGGACGATTTTACCATCTACTGCAGCGCACAGCGTACATGATTCCTGGAGCGCTGTCTTCAGCGTTGTTTTGACCATCTTTACTCCTGGAGTGTCGCCAATGGCTTCCGTTTTTCTGCCGAGAAGACGGTCTGTATTATCTTCTGGCGCTACAAAGAGTTTCTCCCACCGTCCTTAAATCTGGGCTCCGTTGCTCTCCCATTCGTGGAGACAGGAAAATTTTTAGGTCTTACATTTGACAGGAAACTTAGCTGATCTCCACATGTCTTATTTGGCTGCCAGTTGTACCCGTTCTCTAAATGCCCTCCATATTCTCAGCGGTACGTTGTGGGGAGCGGATCGAACCGTCCTACTTCGCTTATATCGGTCGATCGTCCGCTCCAAGCTGGATTGTGAGAGCTTTGTACACTCCTCTTTACGGCCGTCCATCTTACGCCGTCTCAACTCCATACAACATCGGGGTTTACGTCTTGCGATCGGAGCGTTTTATACTAGTCCCGTCGAGAGTCTTCATGCTGAAGCCGGTGAATTGCCACTAACCTCCCAGCGCGATGTACTGCTATGTTGGTATGCCTGTCGGCTATTATCAGTGGCCAACCAGCCGTCTTATAGTTCCTTTATTGATAACTCTCTCGACTGTCAATACGGGTTCTATGTATCTGCCCTGCTACACCCTGGAGTTCGCTTTCGTTGCCTCCTTCAGCAACTTAATTATCCACTCCCTGCAACCTTTAGAGTGGGCGAGAGCCAGACGCCACCTTGACCCTACGCTCAGGTTCGCGTTCACCTTGACCTCAGCTCGTTCCCAAAGGAGGTAACCTCAGCTTCAGTATATCTCTCGCGGTTTGTCGAACTTCGTTCGAAGTTCATTAATACGAACCTCATTTATACAGATGGCTCTAAGACTAAGACAATTGTCGGGGCACACAGTTTCAAATACCGGCGCCATGGCCATTGTTCGGTTTCACAACTGAGCTCTTTGCCCTCTACCAGGCTGTTCTATACATCCGCCGCCACCGACATTCTGCTTATGTCATCTGCTCTGATTCCCTGAGCGCCATCCAGAGCCTCAGTGATCCGTATCCGGTTGACCCTTTCGTGCGCCGGATCCAACGCTCTCTTCAGCAGCTGGCTGACGATGGTTCTCCGGTTACCTTTATGAGGGTTCCTGGCCATGTCGGTATCCCTGGGAATGAAGTTGCAGATGCCGCCGCCAAGGCTGCGGTCCTCCAGCCTCGGACAGGTTCTTGTTGTGTGCCTTCATCTGATTTCAGCAGGGTCATTTGTCAGCGCATTTTATCGCTGTGACATTCCAATTGGTCTACACTTATTGAAAACAAGCTTCGGACCTTGAAACCTCTCCCCACGGCTTGGACAACCTCTTCACGCCCTTCTCGGTGGGAGGAGGTCGTTTTGTCCCGGTTACGTATTGGACACTGCCGGTTCAGCCGCCGCCATCTGCTGACGGCTGCGTCGGCGCCGTTCTGCCAATGTAGGCAATCGATACAATCGCTAACTGTACGCCACATTTTAATGTCCTGTCCAAATTTTAGTGCACTGCGCTTTGATCATAGCCCTCCATGTACTCTGGAAGAAATTTTAGCGGATGACCCAAAAGGAGCTGCTCGCGTTCATCGTTTATCCACTCGACAAACCTGTCTGACATTTGATTATGCTGTTTTTTATTATTCCTTGCCTGTTAATGTGCCTTTTATTAGTGTTGTCCTTTTTAGTTGCTGCTTTAACATTGTGCCTCACAGTGCATTCATAATTTAGTCTGGGCGCTAATGACCACTGTAGTTTGCGCCCGAAAACTACAAAAATCACACATTGACAGAAAACCACAATTTCAAGGTGCACGCCGACAATTTCTTTATGAGTGACACTCTTTAGTACTCTCTTGAGTATTAGGAGTAAATATGCTGAAAGATTGACCTCCCCAACGAAAAGACATGAAGGCTGGAGAACGAGGAGCAATAGCATGTCCAATAAAAGATACAGGAGATCCATTGTAGTAATACGTACGATAACAAACGTCTTACTCTGCATTCATCTTTCGTTGGTATTGAGACTCAGGGTGAGACACAGGTGGAACATTCCACAAAGACAATACGTGCAAGTCCCAAGATGGGTCATTGCACCTTACAACACCTGTATTGGTGGTATTTGATTGACAAATTATCATCACTATAGAAATACTACATAGCATCGATGATTTAGTATTTATACAGCTTCCAGGACGCATTTAAAATTGCGGTGATCACCAGGTGACTCGAATGGACTGCAGGTTACTTCAAGAACAACACATTCCACTGCGCAAATTAAAAGCGGAAATTGCGGGTGGACTATTAGCCGTTAAGAGAAATCAAAGCGAGGACGCCCAAGTAAAGAGAACTTGTCAAAAAAGAATAGAGCTACGACAACAGTTCCGCCAGTTTTTGACTGCCAAAAGAAAAAGTAAGATGATTGGCTTGTAAGGGAGGAAACAAGAGGACGATGCAGATGAGTTTCAAGGTGGTAGCGTCTAAGTCTGCATCTGCATCTATACTTCGCAATCCATCATGAGGTCCATGGCAGAAGTTACGTCCCATTGTACCAGTTACTAGAGCTTCTTCCTCTTGTATTCACGTATACAGCACGGAAAGAACGATCATTCGTATGCCTCTGTGCGTGCAGTACATACTCTAATAATATACTCACGATCCCAATGTGAGCGATTGGGATGGTAGTATATCCTAGAGTAATCATTTAAAGCCGGTTCTTGAAACTTTAACACTTTCTCGGGATAGCTTCTGTATTCGAGAATTAGTTCTTTCATTCTCTCTCCCACGAATTAACCCTGTGACCATACGTGCTGCCCATCTCTATATACGTTAAATGTCCTCATCGAAACGTCGCGGGTTTTCGACGCAGATACCCGGATGGAAGCCCGAGAAGATTTCATCTGCAGTACACGCCGGGAAAGCCTACATTCACATATTTGGCTACGGTAGTCACTGCCTGTCAACGGAACGTGATCCCTTCAAACATTTCATTTAGCACCTAATTATAGCCATACGCTTTCAGACCTATTTTGCACTAATGTTCCTTTAAAAGTTCCGTTACAGCGTTTCTATACCATCGAGGTTATCTCCCATTATGAACTGTTCTGTGGGACACACATCTATCCAGCATGTGGTCAATTACCCTTTCAAATTTGAGCCATATTTTTTCTACATGCTTCTGCCTTGTGTTGCCAGTTCCTCATTCACATATGACAACATCCATTTTCATCTAGTTTACAGAACATACTTATCTTTCTGCTCTAGTTGACCTCTGTACTTCAATAATCACTGTTGCCAGAACCCCACCATGGTCACTGATCCCAGTTTCGATGTGGGTATCCTCAGAATTCAGGTATGTTCGTTGCATTAAATCCAATATATTTCCATCATAACTAGGGTACTTAACTGTCAGTTAACAGTAATTGTTAGTGAACTTTCACAGGACGCCCTACCATACCCACCACTAGACGAAACCTCAGTTCACTTCTCAACAAGTTCCCCAATCATATTGTAATCAGTGGTGGAGACTTTAATCATCCAACAATTAACTGGGACAATTAGTTTTGTTCAAGTGTTCGGTTACATCAGTAGAGGAGTCTGTTGGGCGATAGGATCCTTTTATACCCACCTGTGGTACTCAGTCTTGTGCAGTCACCCACATGCAGCTTCAATTTCTCTCTGTGGATTTGAGTTACTGTACTGCGACAAATACACGACCTGTATTTGTCATTTGGCTATACTTTCCATGTACACCTAAATTTTCCCTAAAAATCTACCATTTCGGATTTGAACCAGCTTTCTGTACCTACCATAATGTGAGCATCACTGCTTTTGATGAGCACCTCAAACTCTGGCACTTAGTTGAAGTTTACCTTTAGGATTTTAATACTCTCACCAGTGGGACGTATTTTTCGAACTTCCACTGATATTTCTGGTTTTTCTGCAGCGAGTGTTATCTGGATGGATGAAGACCATCAGGTAATGAAACAGGTTGACAAAACCATAGTGCCTACACACACTGTTCCATGTCCGATGTAGTAGTGCTTCTGTCAGATCACGGCAAGCTAAGTAGTTCATCACGTGCCACATGACAAGCCCAGTCAGCTGTTGCTGGTGTCTACATTACAACCATACTCAAATATCTTCACGAAGCACAGCCGAATGTAGTACTTGTGGTAGGGATGCTCATGAGTGCAATTGCCACCACCTTCTCCCTGCTGCATAAATTACAATATCAACTATGCTGCCTCATCTCGTTAATTTCCTCTGTATCTCCGTGAGTAAGCTGTCAAGGCGATCAGAGTGAAGGAAAAAGAGCCTTAACCTATCGTTAACAAGCTGTTGGATAGTGAAAGCTGTGTTTTCCACCATCTGCTACTAATAGTATAAATCTCGATACTCCTCGCTCCTCAAAGGAAATCGCCACACGGACATGCGTTCTCAAATGCAGCATCGCAGTTGTAAAATAGCCTAGTGTCACGGTAGTATCCGCTTCTCCTTCTCCGAAGCTGCAACTCGCAATATCTTCACCTCTGGCGGCGAAATCACCTGCTACACAACCAGCAGGCTAGAAATCAGGGACTAAAGTGCCCTGTGAAGATTTTAAACATCCTTCAAGCCAACAGACATCTGAAACTTCATCTGCCGACAGCAAAGGCTCAGATATCCAAGGAAAACTGTCTTTCCTTTCGCTGACTCGCTGGTCCTCATAAGCAGCGTCGTCACATGACACCCTCACCTGCCCAAGCTCCGTTCTGCCAGTGCCAACCTTTTTCGTGCCATGGAACCTGCACACTTACTCAGTGAGGATGCCGACACTTTCGTAGGTTGCATGGAACAGGATCCTCCAGCCACAACGCCCTATAGCATTGATTCTTTGAAGGCTGACACTCAGCACCCATGAGGTGACAACCCACCATTATTCCTCCTCCCATATCCGTCATGACTTCCCTCCAGTGGAATGTTTGTCACTACATCCAACAATGAGGATTTAAACTGCTCTTGGAATCCCTGCCCCGAGGAAACAAAATTGCCTTTGTGATGGCTTCGACGTCTTCCGTTTCTTTCCAGTCCACTTTAATCTCCCCCCTCCCTCCCAATGATTACATTCCATCTCGTGAAGGATTCATGCTGCTCCTATTGGTTGACGTTCATATTCAATCACTCTCACTGAACACTTGGCTGCAAGCTGTTACAGTCTGAATTTCCTTTCATCACTTGTTCCCTTTCTATTATTGACATCACTCCAGCATTTGATGTTAGCAGTGGCTAACACCCTCACCTCTTTTTGCTACTTCGTGACTTTAATGTACACAATACCCTTCAGGGCCCTCCCCCCATGAACCACGGACCTTGCCGTTGGTGGGGAGGCTTGCGTGCCTCAACGGTACAGATATCCGTACCGTAGGTGCTGTGGTGTCACCGCCAGACACCACACTTGCTAGGTGGTAGCCTTTAAATCGGCCGCGGTCCGGTAGTATACGTCGGACCCGCGTGTCGCCACTGTCAATGATTGCAGACCGAGCGCCGCCACACGGCAGGTCTAGAGAGACTTCCTAGCACTCGCTCCAGATGTACAGCCGACTTTGCTAGCGATGGTTCACTGACTTCTACGCTCTCATTTGCCGAGACGATAGTTAGCATAGCCTTCAGCTACGTTATTTGTTACGACCCAGCAAGGCGCCATTATCCGTATTATTGATATTGTGAATCATGTACTTTAAAGAGCGACGTTCTCCATTAATGGATTAAAGTTAAGTATTCCACCAGCTACGTCCGTTTTTGTCAATTCTAATTCCCTTGTCATGTTCCAGACCTCACGCGAGCCTGCGTGAGCTAAAACGCGAGCATTTCGGCCTCCTTTACTATCACGGTTGGCTCTCCTGCCAACCACAACAGGTGCAACTACAACGGAGGGATATCTGTTGAGAGGCCAGACAAACGTGTGGTTCCTGAAGAGTAGTTGCAGGGGCAACAGTCTGGATGATTGACTGATCTGGCCTTGTAACATTAACCAAAACGGCGTTGCTGTGCTGGTACTGCGAACGGCTGAAAGCAAGGGGAAATTGCAGCCGCAATTTTTCCCGAGGGCATGCAGCTTTACTGTATGGTTAAATGATGATGGCGTCCTCTTGGGAAAATATTCCGGAGGTAAAATAGTCCTCCATTCGGATTTCCGGGCGGGGACTACTCAAAAGGACGTCGTTATCAGGAGAAAGAAAACGGGCATTCTATGGATCGGAGTGTGGAATGTCAGATCCCTTAATCGAGCGGGTAGGTTAGAAAATTTAAAAAGGGAAATGGATATGTTAAAGTTAGATATAGTGGGAATTAGTGAAGTTCGGTGGCAGGAGGAACAAGACTTCTGGTCTGGTGAATACAGGGTTATAAATACGAAATCAAATAGGGGTAATGCAGGAGTAGGTTTAATAATGAATAAAAAAATATGAGTGCGGGTAAGCTGCTACAAACAGCATAGTGAACGTATTATAGTGGCCAAGATAGACACGAAGCCCATGCCTACTACAGTAGTACAAGTTTATATGCCAACTACCTCAGCAGATGGCGAAGAAATTCAAGAACTCCATGATCAGATAAAAGAAATTATTCAGGTAGTGAAGGGAGACGAAAATGTAATTGTCATGGGTGACTGGAAGACGAAAGTAGGAAAAGGGAGAGAAGGAACCATAGCAGGTGAATATGGATTGGGGCTAAGAAATGAAAGAGGAAGACGTCTGGTGAAATTTTGCACAGAGCACAACTTAATCATAGCTAACACTTGGTTCAAGAATCATAAAAGAAGGCTGTAAACATGGAAGAAGCCTGGAGATACTGGCAGGTTTCAGATAGATTATATAATGGTACGACAGAGATTCAGGAACCAGGTTTTAAATTGTAAGACATTTGCAGAAGCAGATGAGGAGTCTGACCACAATCTATTGGTTATGAACTGTAGATTAAAACTGAAGAAATTGCAAAAAGGTGGCAATTTAAGGAGATGGGACCTGGACAAATTGACTAAACCAGAGCTTGTACAGAGTTTCAGGGACAGCATATGGGAACAACTGAAAGGAATGTGGGAAAGAAATACGGTTGAAGACGAATGGGTAGCTCTGAGGGATAAAGTAGTGAAGGCAGCAGAGGATCAAGTAGGTAATAAGACGAGGGCTAGTAGAAATCCTTGGGTAACAAAAGAAATATGGAATTTAATTGATGAAAGGAGAAAATATAAAAATGCTGTAAATGAAGCAGGCAAAAAGGAATACAAACGTCTCAAAAATGAGATCGACAGAAAGTGCAAAATGGCTAAGCAGGCATGGCTAGAGGAGAAGTGTAAGGGTGTAGAGGCTTACCGCACTAGGGGTAAGATAGATACTGCGTATAGGAAAATTAAAGAGACCATTGGAGAAAAGAAAACGACTTGTATGAATATCAAGAGCTCAGATGGAAACACAGTTCTAATCAAACAGGGAAAACAGAAACGTGGAAGGAGTATATAGAGGGTCTATACAAGGGCGATGTACATGAGTACAATATTTTGGAAATTTAAGAGGATGTAGATGAAGATGAAATGGGAGATAAGATACTGTGTGAAGAGTTTGACAGAGCACTGAAAGACCTGAGTTGAAACAAGGCCCCCGGAGTAGACAACATTCCATTGGAACTACTGACGGCCTTGGTAGAGTTTTGTCAGGACTGGCTCTCCCATCTGGTGAGCAAGATGTATGAAACAGGCGAAATACCCTCAGACTTCAAGAAGAATATAAAAATTGCAATCCTAAAGAAAGAAGGTGTTGACAGATGTGAAAATTACCGAACTATCAGTTTAATAAGTGACAGCTGCAAAATACCAACGCGAATTCTTTACAGACGAATGGAAAAACTAGTAGAAGCCGACCTCGAGGAAGATCAGTGTGGTTTCCGTAGAAATATTGGAACAAGTGAGGCAATACTGACCCTACGACTTATCTGAGAAGCTACATTAAAGAAGGGCAAACCTACGTTTCCAGCATTTGTAGACTTAGAGAAAGCTTTTAATAATGTTGACTGGAATACTCTCCTTCAAATTCTGAAGGTGGCAGGGGTAAAATACAGGGAGCGAAAGAGTATTTACAATTTGTACAGAAACCAGATGGCAGTTGTAAGAGTCGAGGGACATGAAATGAAATGGAAGCCCCTTCAGGGCTCTTCAAGAACCTGACAGAGGCGTGACGTCTTTGCTGACATTCACAATTAACTCAACCTCATCCGCCTTAACATTGGAGCACCCACTCCACACACACTTATCGCTATTTGGACTCCTCGTTCTGCACTGCACAGCTTGTAGAGTGGCCCGTTCTGTGACGTGTACTCCAGCAACTGTTTCCTTTGTGCTTTCTGTTTGCTGACACATACCCCTACATATGTGCAAAATTGATTGGTAGCTTTCTAAGGCTGAATGGAGGCTTCACTCCTCGCTGGCGACCTTCGATGAACAAACTTCCGCACTAGCGATGAGCAGGTTACCCTTAGTGCAGCCGAAAATTTCATTCCTCGAACTTCCTCTCTACTGCTCTGTGTCCTGGTCCCTTGGTGGACTGAGGCGTACTGCGAGGCACTTCGTGCGCGGAACCGTGCTCTCCGCGTTTATAACTGTCCTCCTACGATGACAAACTACATCTTTTGTAAACAGTTGCGTGCACAGTGCCACTGCATTCTTAGAGACAAAATTAGTAAATGAAATCCATCTACGTTTTTGCTAAGTTCCTCTCGCTCTTCTGTCATTTGCGCCAAACTCGTAGGGATATCTGGGAGAAAGGGCCTTTCTCAGATCTCTGGATGACAGTACCAGATGTCATAGTGGACTCTATCGCTATCTTAAACTTCCTGGAGCTTTGTTTTGTGGAGATTTCAAGCTCTACGCATTATTACCCGGCCTTCCTCCATCGGAAAAAAGTGGAGGCGGCTTGGACAATAACCTTGCTTTTTCAGAATCTTGAGGCTACAATGCCGGATTTACTATGAGAGAGTTGTACTATAATGTCACTTAATCCCGATTCTGTTCCCCAGGGCTGGAAGATGTTAACATTCAGATGTTGCAGCACCTTCTCTTGCAGGCAAGTATTTTATCCTCCATACGGACAATCCCCTCTAGGTGGAAGGAAGGTTTCCGAGATGCTGGACTGAAGCCACCGTCACACCCAAGCATAAGCAGGGTAAGGAGAAGCACTCTTCCAGCTACTGCCCCATTTCTCTCAGCAGCTGTTTGCAAGGTTATTGAACATTTGATTCGTCCCACCTGGCGTGGTGTGGATTTAGAGTGCGCCATTCTCCAGTTGACCATTTCTTCACTTTGTCCACCTATGCCATGAAGGGCTTTCTGTGGAAATCCCTGGCAAGCAATATTTTTCGATTCTGTGGAAGACACCTGCTGGAGGACTGGTATGTCTGTATTCTACACATAGCTTCCCTGTTCACCTCAGCAATTTTTAGAAGATGGAGTTTTCAAGGTGTATGTGGGTTGTGCCTCGTCAGACAACTTTATCCAGGAAAACGGTGTACCTCAATTTCCATCCTCAGCGTTGTCCTCTTTGCTATCGCCATTAACGCTATAATGGCCTGCCTCCTGCTGAGCACCTCTGGCTCCCTTTTTGTTGACGATTCTGCCATCCATTGCAGTCCTCCAGGAACCTCTCACATTGAGCGACGTCTCTAACTTCTTCACTCATGGAGCATCGTGAATGGTATTGTTTTTTCCACTGACAAAACCGTTTGTGTTGGTTCCTGTCAGTGCAGTTGATTTCTCCCCCCATATTCTCAACTTTGGCCTGCTGCTCTTCTGTTAGTTGAAACTACGAAATTCCTGTGGCACATGCTCAATAGGAAACTGTTCGTTCTCACGCGTGTCCCACCTTGGAGCCCACTGTACGTAGTTCCTCAATGTAGGACATGTCCTCAATGATACTTCCTGGGGGCAGATTGAACCCCCCTTATCGGTTTGTACTGGTCCCTTGTCCAATAAAAACTAGAATATTGGTGCTTTGTTTACGCATCTGCGCGTCTGTCCTTCGTATGCCATCTCAACACTACCCACCATCGTCGCATCTGTTTGGCCACTGGCGCCTTTTATGCTAGCCAAGTTCAGCGCGTATGCCGAAGCTGTTGAATTACCAGTCATACTAAAGTTATCCTCAAGAGATAAACATGGCGTTTTTCCGCCATGCCAGGCCACCCATCCTATGCCTCCTTCGATGACTACTTTGATAGCCAGTATCGGGCCCACTCCTCTTCAGTTACCTCCTGGAGCCCATTTTCAGTTCTTGCTCCAGCAGCCGAACTTTACACTACCTGCAACTATCCTAGTGGGAGTGAACCCTTCTCCACCTTGGCTTTCTGTGGCAGCCTGTGTTCACCTTAGCCTTCATTTGCTCCCCAAGGACACTACTGCAGCCTCGTTCTATTGCCTTGACTTCCACTACCTACACACGCAACTTTTTAATAGTACCTTTCTGTATGCTGATGGCTCTGACTGTGGTATCAGGTGTGCCGTTGTCATCTGCACCAACGTTTTTCCGTATCTGCCTTTGCAACACTACTCAGTATTTCCAGCAGAGCTCTTCGCCCTCTGAGGCCAGAATAGATCTGGTGACACAGGCTTTTCCATTGTCCTGTGCACGAAGACTAAAGGGCACAGAGTCTGACCACTGTACACTGCCCATCCCTTGGTGCAACGGGTCCAGGAAAACTCAGTTTCTCACTCCTGAGGGATCCACTGTGATGTCCATGTGGTTTCCTGCTCAGGTCAGTCTGCCAGGAAATGAGGCTGCTGACGCTGCTGCCTAGACTGCAGTCCTCGTACCTCAGCCTGCTGGTTCTTATATTCTCCCAGATGATCTCTGTTCCTGTCTGCCAGCAGGTGGTGTCACTTTGGCATCACCAGTTGTCCTCCATTCTAGGAATAATCCCTGGGTTTTTAAGGCCCTCCCAGTGGCTTGGACAGCCTCCTCCTCTGCCCTCTTGACGTCAGATCATCTTAGCTGGGTTGCGTATTGGGCACTCTCTTCTTAGCCATCGTCCTTAGTTTAGAGGTGATCACTTACCACTTTGTACTCATTATCCTGAGTCTCTGACGATTCACAATGCACTTTTCTTAACCACTTATGTTCTCATTTACGTTTGCCGTCTACGTTATCAGGCGTGCCGCGGGCTATCGACCGTGTTTTACTCTCGATCTGTTGTAGCGATATGGCGAAGGACATTTAATCTTCAGTGTAGCACCTCCATTGTCTCTATGGTGTATTTTATAGACCTTTATCAGTCTTTGTTTTTAAGCTGTCTTTTCCTCCATCAATTGAGTTTACCGTTTAGTCGTTTTAACCCCTTCTTCATCTTCGTGTTCTACAGTTCTGACGTTGGCACGAAAGAACAAAATCTTTGCGCCATACAACAAAAAACAGCAAACCACCTGGAATGACAGAAGCCATTTGTTCAGAGCCCCGGTGTTCCTAGGACAGGCACCTGCTCCTTGGCGTGGACGGCGTCAACAAATTGCGTATATGTTGTGCTCCCTGCGTCGTCAGAGGTGGCGTTTCACTAATGTTAGCTGTAAGCCTCCGTTTTGAGAAGTACTGTCAGTGCAGACAAATTACATGTGAGGACGTCTTCCGTATTTTAACAAATTTTGCTCGTTCTTATTATCCAATCAACAACGTAACCAAATTTCTTAGATATTATTTCTGGCACATCCACGATGTGAAGTGTAAGTACCATTGGGACTAATATTGCACCTTCATGTGAGCCATTGAGGAGGAATTCCTAGCTACTGATTGTATTTACTACAGTGACCTGGTATCATGTCACAAAACATGCTTTCAAGATTCTTTAACCTTTTGAATTGGGATTTCATTACCACTTCATACATTAGGCCAAGTCTCCCGATGATACCCTAGGCTTCAAACAAATTAATAAAAGCCAAAGATGTAGGCATCATCATCTGAAAGTTTGCATCAGTATGAGATGTCCAAAACTTAGCATGCACTGTTTCGTCTGGGGGCAAAAGCTGGCTGGCTGTCCATTTGTTTGACCAATCCCTATTACCAGTTCGCGTTCCAGAAATCTATAGAAAGGGGCGATAAAGTTAGAGAGCATTGCTGCTGCGTGCCTGGAACACTCGGTAGAGCGTTTGAACAATAAAACTGTGTACTGAAAATAAAATTCTTGGCAGATTAAAGGCTAAGGTCCTGAGTAGTTGTAACTTGTAGAGTTTCCAACATTTCTTGTCTCAGCTTCGAATATATTCTTTGAATATTCTCAGGGTACATGCATCTTCGCTGTTACAGTAACCGCCCTCAAAAAGCTGTTGCCGTTATCGGCAGAAATAACTGAATGGTATGACTTCGTGTAAAACGATGAATGCCTGTATTCAATTCCTGTTTGTAGGTACCCTTTGCAACATAGGAATTAACATCATCAATGGGATTGTTCCTCCGATTCCTGCTGGAGCGAGACAGTATTGAAAATGAGGGAAATCTGACAAAATTTTGAGTTGTGACAAAGCTATGGTTCCCATCAGCAGTGCCAAACGTGAGTTTGTGCCGTTCTCCAATTCCAAGCTACTTAACTGAATGCAACCGTCTTCAGCATTGCAAACAAAATGTATGTCGTTTTTCTACCGCCTACTTAACGAATGTTTGAATAACATGTCGACCAAGGAAAGAGATTAGTTCGTCAGTTTAGGTGGTAACGTAATAGTGTCGTAAGTTGGTTAGCAGGTAACCATTTCTATTTTAGTACAGACGTGTTGCCTGCCTACTCGGTAAGCATCGTGTATGTCGCACCAACAGTATCGTGTCACACCATTTTCTCTTGTATAGCGTAGTTGATTTCCATTATCTGAACGACTTCCCTGTGGGACATATCATTGCTTTTGAACAGCATGTTCTGTAGAATTTCTGCTAACGTTCTCGACGTTCATTTGACATAAACACCTACTCCCATTCTCCTAGAGATGTGGCCCTACAAAAGGAGCTTTTTATGTACTGATTCGTTCCCTCTCTGTCCAGTAAGGTCTTGGAATACATTAAGAAGACGTACAGCCATTGTCTGGCAGACAGTTGTTGCTCTAGTAGCACCACGCGGTGGTCACATGTGGGACACGTTCAGGGAACACCTATGGATGTGAAGCTAAATAGACCCCTGAAACAGCTGTCAATTGTGAAACTAGAAAGCTTCTTACCTTAGATAAGGAGTCTGTTCACATGATGCGCAAGAGGGGTAGCATAAGGGGTGAGAGACAATGAATGCCAGTTATGCAACCTGCTGTGAGGAGGTGGTAAGTATGCTGCTCTGTAACTTTTTAATCTCCCTCCCACTGAGCTGAAAAGCTCATGGAATATTACTTCAGAAGTGGACTACAGCATTCATTTATTTGGAGTTACACATGTGAAATGCTGAGTTGTTCAGACAATGGAGTCCTTGATAGCAACACATTAGAGAACTAAATGTATCGAGAAGCAAATCAGTTTAGCCAACTGAGAATACGCGAAACAGATTCTTGAACTTAGTTTACACACGAGTTTACTCACTTCACTAAGCAGTGAAGATAGTATGAGGAAGAGAATAGGTGGCCCAGAAGATAATTAGGTTTCTTTTCATAGAGTGCACAGAAACAACGTAAGCCTTTTTTGTGACCGTTTCGTCTCCAATATGAGAGACGTTTTGATGTAAAGGCTGCTGATCTCACTTTTGCTCAGTTGAATGAACGCCATGTTCCCAGCGTAGTTGGAAGCTGGCGCAAATGCCCAGGAACGTGGTGCTACCAACTCACCTGCTGGCTGTTGACTGTCTTTGTGTTAATCTGGCTTCTCGTGACTTCATATAAATTGTGTAATAGCTGTCAACTACTCCTTAGCCAGCCCAAGCAAAGGAATTCAGCATACCAAGTGGTATATGGAGCCTGCACTGGGTCTTAAAACGCAGAGTAACACTCAAAAACGTTTAGTTTTAATAACCATTACTTTCCAAATTTTTTACGTCAAAGTAGACTAATGAAGAGCATGAAGTTGAAAGGATTCGCAAGAACCATACATTTAATTAACATAGACCCTTCAAATATTGCAAATTCTGGGAACACTGAGACAACTTTTTTTTAAATCAGAAAATAATCGTGCAAACAGTCAGTGAGTGAAACAGACATGCAGGCCACTTAACAATGGGGAATGAATTAAAATCTCAACACTATTTACACACCTTGGACCTAAGGGAATATTGAAATGTATGATGCAGCAAATGCAATAATAAAGATTTGAAAGACAGGAAAAAACTAGGTTTAACAGAATGCAATGTAGCTTCCCCTGACGAAACCTTGGCCAACCCAAACTGCCACAGTCCACTGTGCTACTAACAGCCGTTAACCTCCGGTTGGTAGCAACTGACGTCACATTTCAGACGCCAACATTTACTGGACATCAAATGCCCATCCAAGCACACGTCACACACATTTTACACAGTCTCAAATCAACCATAATTAGTTTCTGGAAGCCAGCATCGTAAAATTGATAGCCATAGCAAGGACACTCACAAGATAACTATGACAGCATAACGGTGGTATCCTCAATTTCAAATTCATTCCGAATTACTAATCACATGGCTATCTCCATCAGTTAATCACATTCTGCTACGATCTTTACGTAAATCCACATCTCTATACAGGTACGTCAAACCCATTAAAGGTTGGCAGCAGTGCTTCAGTAACCTTCCATTGAATATAACTAGTGAGAACCTATGTTTAACGTACTGTCATGTTTTCTGTCCATGTGTTAATGAAATAATAGTAGGTTTCATTACAACACTTGTCGCACACAATGCCATGTGCTGCATATGACAGATGAGGAGTGTTCCGTAAAACTTGGGAAGGTTCTTGTGAGATGACAAACGTCTTAGGTTAAGTCACAGTCAGTATCTTAATACTGCCACGATCAGCGGAATTAAATTGACCCACGAAAGTGCTGCTCCTTCTCCTACCCAAGTTTTGAGCCACCAAAATGCAAGACGTCTTCAATCACGATGGAAGTATAGAAATATATAGGGATGTGTAAGCTGATGTAAAGAATTAATCGTTAGCCACCAACAAGTAACATATTACTTCTGTAGGGAAGTCCATTCTCCTCTGCCTAAATCCACTATTGTAAGAAGTCTTACCATGCAAGTAAGGACATCACTCCAGTTAAGCACTGCCATATCAGCAGAATCAAGGCAGCGCCATTCATCAGACAATTACTTTAAATGTGCTATCACTGCCCGTATATTGCAGATATCAATGTCTTGCCCCACCAGCCTCCACCCTCCCAGGGGGTCAATAAGTCTTTTGTGAATACGTGCGTGGCGAGCATGGGGCCCCGAGCCATTGCAGCCTTCTTTCTCTCCAGGGCTGCATTTCCTTTCCCTTCCCCTCCTTTCCCCTCCTTGCTCCTTTCCCCTCGCCCTCTCCTCTCCCTCTGTTGGTGTCCTTACTTATGTTGGCCCCTGCTATCATCCTGGTTCTGTTGGTTGTACAATTCGGCTTTGTTCCATAATCATTTCCCTCTTTTGGCATTCCTTGGTCCCCCCTCTGGGGTTTGACCTCCGTTACAAAATTTCTCCTCCATAGTGTGAACCATTTGGGGAAAAGCACCTTACCTAGTGTCTCCGACGTGCGCCCTCCTAGTACGTTCTACCTTCTCTTTCATGTCGTTGTCTGACACTAGGGTGCATAGCGAGCACGGTAGCCAGCCCATGTGGTGGGGTCGCTATGTACCCTTTTTGTTGAGCCACCTGAACACACATCTCAGGTATCAGAAGTGTGATCCCTGTGACATCCTCATGCATGCCTTGGAGTTGTTGCTCGTCACCCTGGAGCATCGGAACTCCTGGCAATGGACGCGGTGCCAGACGGCCCTTGCTGTGGCTAGGTGGCGTCCGTGAGGAGAGCCCCTGATCGGAGGGGATGGTATCAGGGCGGACGCTATGCAAATGAAACGCATACGGGTCCTGAACTCTGGCCGTTCTTCTGCGGCCATGTCTCCGTGTGGAACTGATTCCTCAAGTGCTGCTTCTCTTGTCCCTTCGGCCTTCCCTTCCATGGCTACCCCTGGGAAGAGGGTCAGGCCCGTCAGCTAGGGGCAGAACCTTTCCCCCATTATCTAGTTTGCACTAGGACTGATGGAGATACTCTCACCAATACCAAACCTTTATTCTTTGTGGAACACACTGAAGACAAGTTTGGCGAAGTGGACTCCCTGAGCAAGATGCGGTCGGGTTTGGTGGGGGGTAATGGACACAGCAATTGTGCCAAGATGGATACAGGCACGTAGGGCTGCAGACTGGGCAGCTAAAGCATTTTTTATCAGCAACAGTCTCTATATATGGTACAAGGTGTGCTTTTAACAGGGACCTCATACTTCAAACTGATGAGGAACTTCAGGACAATCTCGGATGGCGGGGTGTTTACTTGGTTCAGCGTGTTCAGAAGGGTCCTAAAGACAATCGTATTGATACTGGTGCCTTTATTCTGGCCTCTGAAAGAGATACCCTCCCTGAGAAAGTTACGATTATGGTGTATCGATGTGATGGGAAGCCGTACATCCCACCTCCTTTGAGGTGTTTTAAGTGCTTGCGTTTTGGACATGTCTTCCCGCTGCTCACAGGCACCTCTCTATTGCGACTGTGGACGTCCACTCCATGAGAGGAGTGCCTGTGTTCCCCCTCCTGTGTGTGTAAATTGTCGCAGCAGTCATTCTCCACATTCACCAGATTGCCCAGTATATAAGAAGAAAGGAGTATAAGTCACTCGATCGTTTAACCTACACAGAGGGCACCTAAGAAATATACATGATTTCACCCCGTGTCTGTGACATCTAGTTACGGCTTGGTTACATTTTCACCCCTTCCTCACCCTTCCTTACCCTTATCCTGGATCCCTCTTTCCCCCCCCCCCCTCCCCTGCAGCTCCCACACCTTCTCCCCTGGGGTCTGCCCTCCCTCCCCAGCCAGAGAAGTGTTCCACTCCTTCGGCGTCTGCCGGTCAAGGGCGCCTCCCCAGGATGCCTCTTCCAGGCACCTTCCAGGCCAAAGGTTTGCTGCCCTGCAACGACCGAGAGAGCCGCGATCTTTTGGCCCCCAAGTCGCCCGGTCTCTTTCTGTTCCTGATCTTGCTGCAGCTGGCTCCTTTTTGCCACACAGCCCTCCTCGAGCGCAGCCTGAAAAGAAGAAGAAATATAAGTCCCGGGACAAAGAGCCTCTGGTGTCACCGGAGGTCCCTTCTCCGACTTCACAACCGGATTCTGACCTGTAGTTCATGGGTGTCGCCCCCTCGTTGTCGGTGACGGGTGGGGACCCTGCGGTATGACAGGATCCATTACAATTCCGTTGGAGAATCACAGAACGATGGTTTAAAGGGAGGCTGAACACGCTAAATCCAATCGTCGACTTCCAGAATTGAAATCCCTTCTTTTGTCCTACTATGCAGCTTGCGTGGTTCTCCAGGAATCTCATTTTACTGGTGCTCACTCACCGACCCTCCTTGCGTTCCGTGTTTTCTGTCGAAATCGGGTCGAACCCCTGCGGGCTTCTGGTGGCATTTGTACGTTGGTCCGTACACACATTACTAGCACGTGGATTCCTCTTCAAACTACATTGGAAGCGGTTGCTGTTAGGGTCCACTTACTCTGCGCTCATAGTTTGCAATCTTTATCTCCCTCTTGAGAGGAGTCTTACACGTGCTACCTTAACTGCCCTTCCTCAGCAAATTCCTCCTCCTTTCCTCCTTTCTGGGGATTTTAATGCTCATCATCTATTGTGGGGCATTGGTCTATAAGAAGACCTCGTCTAGATGGAAAGGCAGTTTATAGCAGACCACGACTTGTGCTTTCTTAATGATGGCTCTCCTACTCATTTCAGTGCCGGTCATGGTACACTTTCTGCCATTGATCTTTCTCTTTCTTTTCCCTCTCTCCTACCTTCATTACACTGGTCGCCACCTTTGTGATAGCGAACATTTCCCATTCATTATCTCGCTCCCTTCCCGCTCTCCGATGGACACATTACCTCGTTGGTATTTCCAACGTGCCGATTGGCCTCTATACACAGCACAGATCGTGTTTTCTCCCTCTTTGTCCGGTTGTATTGATGACATCCTACGTGACGCGTCTGACGCTATCGTTCATGTTGCTAGCCTTCCTGTCCACCGCTCATCTGGGCCATTTCGTCGCCGGCAAGTCCCATGGTGGAGTACAGCCATTGTCATTGACATCCGTGATCGACGTTGAGCTTTGCAACACCTTAAGAGGCACCCATCCATAGCCAGCCTTGCTACTTTTAAACGCCTCCGCGCTAAAGCCCGGTATTTAATCAAACTGAGCAAGCAGATATGTTGGGAACGATTCGTTTCTTCCCATGGTTCTTCTGTCCCTCTGTCACGAGTATGGGCTACACTTCGCTCTCTCCAAAGATGCCATCGGCAGTCCACCCTCCCAGGCCTTCACCTCCCAGATGGCCTTTGTACGGACCCATTAGCTTGTGCAGACTACCTTGCGACCCATTTTGCAGTGGCATCAGCATAAGCCTCCTATCCAGCGGCTTTCCTTCACCAAAAGCAGCAGCCTGATGCTTCCACCTTATGTTTCTCCCCTTGTGAGTCAGAAACTTAAAACAAACCTTTCACTGAATGGGAATTTATTTCTGCTCTATCTTCTTCTTATGATACGTCCTCTGGTCCAGATTTCATTCATAATCAAGTGCTTCACCATCTCAGTGCTCCACAACAGCAACATCTTCTTTGGGTGTTTAACCGTATCTGGCTCCAGGGTGACTTCCCTTCTCAGTGGAGTGATAGCATCATGGTTCCTGTCCTTAAGCCTGGTAAGAACCCGCTATCTGTTGACAGCTATCGGCCAATTAGTTTCACCAATGTTGTTTGTAAGTTATTTGAATGGATGGTAGCCCGTTGGCTCAATTGGGTCCTCGAATCTTGGGATCTATTGTCTCCTTACCAGTGTAACTTCCGAGAGGGACAATCTCCAATCGATCATTTTCTTCACTTGGAATCCACAGTTCGGCAGGCTTTTTCGGAGCGCCGACATTTGGTTGCAGTGTTTTTTGACCTTCGAATGGCCTATGACACGGCCTGGCGCCATCACATCTTACTTACCCTTCATCAGTGGGGTCTTTGGGGCCCACTACCGATTTTTATCGGTCATTCAGAGCTTGAGTTGGTACTGTTTTTAGTTCTTCCCAGACCTAGACGACCAGTGTCCCACAGGGTTCTGTCTGGAGTGTCCTTCTTTTTCTCATTGTTGTCGATGGACCTGTGGCCTCTGCCAGTCCTTTGGTTGCCCCTGCCCTGTATGTGGATGATTTCTGCATTTGGGTTAGTTCCTCCTCGATGGCATCGTCAGAGCGGCAGCTCCAGGGAGCTATACGGCGTGCATCTGCATGGACCCTCTCACACGGGTTTCAGTTCTCTCCTTCAAAATCGCGGGTGATCCACTTCTGTCGCCGTACTACGATCCACCCTGATCCAGAGCTCTATCTCGCTGCACAACGATTGTCTTTTGGTCCCACAGTTTCGTTTCCTGGGTCTTCTTTTCGACAACAAGCTCACTTGACTGCCACATATCAGACTCCTGAAGGTAGAATGTTTCTGTAAACTCAATGTCCTTCGCTTCCTTGCCCACTCCTATTGGGGTATGGACCGTTGCCTCCTTCTCCGTCTTTATCATGCTCTAGTTCTGTCTCGCTTGGACTATGGTTGACAAGTTTATGGTTGTTGCTCCTTCCACACTGCACATGCTGGATCCAGTCTACCATTGTGGTATCCGTTTATCAACAGGGCTAGTAGGGAAGGCACCGGTGACCAGTCTCCTGGTTGAAGCTGGGATCCACCCCCCACTCTGTTCGGCGGTCCCAGCTTCTGGTGTCTTATGCACTCGTTATCCGTTCCTCTCCTACGCATCCTTCCTATTCTATCCTGTTCCCAGACCATGGACGTCGCCCACCTGACTCCCGACCACAGGCGGGTTTATCGGTTGGGCTCCGCCTTGCATCTCTTTGTCGTGTTTTCAGCTTCCTTCTTTGTCCTGTCTTCCTCGCTCCGTTCCCTCCACCCCCCCCCCCACCCCCCCTCTTGTTAGTTCCTCGGCCTCGAATTCGGATTGATCTCTGCCGTGGTCCGAAAGATTCCATCCCCCCTGGCGGTGTTCCTTTCCTTTTTCCGCCGAATTTTGTGGGAGTTTTGGGATGCTGTCGTTTTTTAGACTGATGGCTCTAAATCTACTGATCATGTTGGGTATGCCTTCACGTCCTCTATTGGAACGGAAAATCATCTGCTGCCATCTACATGTGGGGTGTTTACTGAGGAATTGATGGCAATTTCCCAGACTCTTACCTTCATTAAACAGTCCCAACACAACCGCATTTTGTTATGTACGGACTCGATGAGTGGCCTTCTTGCTATTGACCGGTGTTTTTCGCGCCATCCCTTGGTCTCTGCCATTCATGACCATCTCGCTGATATTCACCGTGCTGCTTGTTCCATTGACTTTCTTTGGGTCCCTGGCCATGTCGTCATCTCGGGTACTGAGCTCGCTGTTCGTTTGGCTGGAGGTGCAGGCACTTACCACCCATTTTCCGTAACCCCTCCTGCAGAGGATTTACGGCTCCACATCAAATCCCACTTCGCACAATCATGGGCCCACACTTGGTTGGCTACTCCTCTCTCTAATAAACTTCACGTGATTAAGGTGACCACAGGCCTGTGGCGTTCTTCCTTTCGCGTCTCCCGAAAGACTTGACCACACTGTGTCATCTCCGCATTCGCCATACCATGCTGACCCATGGTTTTCTTTTGCATCATGAGCCACCCCCACTTTGTGGTTGTGGAGCCTTCCAGTAAGTTGCCCATATTTTGTTTGAATGCCCCCTTCTTTTGGCTCTGCGTGCTAAGTACAGACTGCCCCACACTTTACCTTTGATGTTGGCTGACGATTCCCGGATGGTCTCTCTGGTTTTCGGTTTTCTCCAGGAAAGTGGATTTTATTCTCAGTTTTAAGGTATTGGGGCAGGGCGGTGAGTGTTTGTGTGTCTCCCACTGTAAGCCATGTTTGGAGATTCCAGACTCATCTCCCTGACAGAGATAATCATTTCTTGCGCTTTTACTCAAACCAATCCTTTAAAAAAAGGGTAAAACAGTCTCCTTTTACCATAGGTTGCACATCTTAAGTCACAGGTGGTCTTGCCTATGCTGCTTCAGCATAGCGTTGGGTTTGTTCTCTTGCCAACTTGCCTCATTTTGTTTTTTACGATTTACAACATGACTGCCCTTTTACGTTTTTGCCTTCTTCCCTTTTATTGTTCTGACTTTCCTCAGATGTCCCATTAGCGGAATGGATCCTATTTGAAACAATTGACTGATGACCTTGCTGTTTGGTCCCTTAAACCTCAAACAACCAACTAACCAGTCTCCTCCACACGGCTCTCCTCTGATTCCCTTGGCGCCAGCAGTGGAGATCAAGGAGGCTGTAATTTGCAGATTTGCCACTCAGTCGTAAAAGATGTGTCAGAATTCTGGTGCCATGTGAAAACATGGTAAGTTTATTCTACACCATTCACAACTGCATTAGATCATTGAAATAAATCAGAAAAGCATGGACCCAGGACTGAAGGCACTTTTTTCCCAAACACTATTCCACTGATCTTACTAAAAGTTGAATCTAGTGCTGCATGTCATGAATTTGGTTAATCATTCCTATCTGATAGCTTCCTGGTTCAACAGAAATGAATCTTGGATGTAAGATCATACCTATTTCTGAGTAAATCCAGACAATTTTATTTTCAGTGTTACATATATTTTCCTGCATCTTAAAAGATTACAACACACAAAGAAAAGGATTTGTCAGAAACGGTGAGAGGTCATCAGGCAGTGCAGATAAGGATGCACAACATACACTCACTTTCATAATGAGCACTTTGTTGCTTCCAACAAACATTAGACACAATTTCAAACCTCTAAATGCTGAACAACAGATATGTAAAATATTATCATTTGCAAAATACCAGAGATTCAAAGAAACCGCAGTGTATAAAACAGCTTTAAATGATTGTAATTGTAACTGATAACAATTAGAAACACAATAGTAAACATTTCCTCCTAGTTTGTATTTGGCCATCTCCCATAGCATTTTCAAAGTTTGCTTGAGGTCCAATACATCCTGGCCTATGGAAACCATATTCCCAGTCAGAGAATTCAAACAAAAGTTTTCTAAAATCCATCATATTCATTTAAAATAAAGGCTTAAAACAACAAATGTATTAAATTTCTGCTTTGTGTCCTTTAGCTTTATCATTTTTCATGGGTTTTATTGCATGCTGTTGAACCTTTAAGAACACACAATCATAATATGGTACAACACTTGTTCCTGTCGTTATATGTAATAGGCCATAGTCAAGTACGAGGGTTGAGTGAAAAGTAATGCTCCACCTTCGTTAATTGGGTTTGGATGGCAATATCTTAATAAATCACATGTAGACATAGTCTGTAGAACGTGATCCTTAACTAAAAGTATTCACTTTTCCACATAATCAACACGAGCCAATTGGATAAATTTCTGCCAACAATGAACAAGTATTCTGAATCCATCACAGAAGAAGTCGACACTGTTCCTGAAACCAGTCTCACAGTTCTCTCAACGTATTCATCAGAAGCATAATGTTCCAGCAGATCGCCTTTCATTATCAAGAACAGATGGAAGTCAAATGGTGCTAAATCTGGACTGTATGGAGGATTCTGTATGGTTGTAACGTGCTGGGTTGTTTCCTCACCTGGGGCACCACATGTAACGTGCCGGGACATGTCCTTATTTAGTAGTGTCATTTAAAGTTCACGTCACAATCGGATGTACTGGTAATGAAATATTTCCTCGCCCAGTGTTCTCGATCTAACTTGCTTTGCTTATTCAATTTTGTCTTCCCGGTAGCTACGTCTGTCTCACCTAAATCACACTGAAATTAAGAAGCCAGGATCCTAGGTTAAGTTTTCCAAAATCAAAAGTCAAGATTGTATTGATTGTTGAACATTTATGTCAACCACATGGCGATTTCTTTGTTATCACTCGCACACAGAATATTCATGTGACCAGACCTCTTACACTTAATCGTCACATTAGGAAGGTTAAAAACTTCCAGTCTTTAACAAAGTTCACAGTCACAATTACCGAAAAAATTGACCAACTTGCTGCACTTTTGCTTCAAGAGAATCAGACCGAGAACTAACTAGAGCTGCACTAGCTCCGACCTTATATAGACGAGCGCTTGAATGTTTGACTATTCTGTTAATATATTATAGTTTATAATTTCCCAGGGTTAAAATGATCTTTTCTAACTGGTTTTTAAGTTAACTATTGGGTTTATTATTTAACTAACATGAGTAAGCTGTATCAATTTAAATACGCGAAACTAACTTATGCATCCGCCGTGGGAATTCCCGACTTGTAACCACGGTAGCCCTTTAGAACAATAATTTTTACATATTCAAATTTACTTAATTCTTAATTAATGCACTTACAAAGTTGAGACTGGAGTCACTTTACGTAGAAAAATAAAGATATCAAAAATATCAAAACAGATGTCGGAATTATTTAGTAGTTTGGTCACAATTGGCACTGAAAGTCATACAGGCAACAGATTTTAAGTCTTAATATCTATTGAACTAACAGACTTTGGGTAAATTTAAACACTTTGCTGGAATCAGTAAAATTTAGGCTTTCTTTTGGATGCAGTCTTATAGCTGAATTTGATCTATTAGCTCACTCGAATGTTACTTAATATATATTGCACAATATGTCATCGTCCATAACTGTTAATAGTATGCATTTCCAATAAAACTGATTACCTCATTGCTTTTAGAATATATACTAGAATGTACTGAAATAATAGGTTTTACTAGGGGAATTTTATTTAAACTATTTCTGAATTCTGTGCTATGAGGCTGAAGGCCACAGAATCTGTAGTCGGGATCTGAGTAGTGAAAATGAAAAAAAAAAAAATTAAACGTTCATTGCTTAATTAGGTTACTGAAGTAGCGTAAGACCAAAGCAGGATAGCAGTGGGCAACCCTGCTTCGATACATGGTGGTGAGATTGTCCCTGAAATTCTTCTGTGGTTACACGTGAAGCAATAATGTGACCCACACATTCTTGTGAAATGCTGATTGTGCTTGAAATTTCTCTCTGACTGATAAGACGATCGTTCTGAATCAGTCATCGGTTTGCTTGTGAAACTCAGTGGTTGCTGTTCCAGGACATCCAACTCTGTCACGCCAGTCAGATGTTCTCGCATCAACACCTTTAAACTTACACGCCCAATGACGGACAGTACTCACATCAACACATTCACCATAAAATGCTTACATTCTCTGATGAATCTCCTTTGGAGTGACACATTCTGCTGTCAAGAATCAAATGACTACACGTTGCTTAAATGCATTGCCCTACCGTCTGTAGGGTTCCATACTTTACACTGTAACACTACAACAGTTCAATGCTTAGGCTTCCTGCCACCTGGAGCTGTAGAGGAGAGGCTACAGAACAAGCCAGTACCTGCCACATACCAATGCTGTCAACAGTTGAAATGTTACGGAGGTGAAGGCATTACCTTTCAGTCAACCCTCGTACACGACATGTTAGTTTGAGCTTGGTTTCCTATTAATAACTGTAATATCTAGAGTGTTACCTGGAAAGTGTGTGCAGCTACAAAGTAATTCATTGTTACTCTAGCGCTTATGAGCCTCTCTCTGTAAGAGTGCTTGCATCACAAATGTGTGTTCTTAGTATAATATTTCCTTGTAGATATTTGTACACACTACTGTGATTCAGTTGCGAATAGTTTCCTTTATAATTAGTAATTGTGGAAAGAGAAATGTCACAAGCGCACTCAGTATGATCGGTAATACTGGTTGCCTGTTGTTGACTCCCCACACCTTGTCTCAAGTACGACTAATATGAACGATGTATGGTTACATTTTTAAGGATTTATTGTTGTTGTGTGTTCTTTGTTAGTTTAATGTGATTATGCAGAAGCTTATAGAGAGATAGTTTTTGATACGATAGTTTGATATACACATTGCCATCTCTTCATATTATTATACTTCATAAATACTAGATGTAGTACTGCATCTACGTTCCTTGATATAATTTAATTATATCTGACTCCAGTATGTTTAGAGAGTCAGCTGCTTATGACATGGGTGTTTTCTGCTTTCTACACGTTATGGTTTGTACACTGTTTTTATTACGTTTGTATGGCATGTATACATCATGTGCCCCCTGTACGTATGTTTGCCATTTGGTTGATTTTTTAAAGTGCCTTTGTTGAACACAGCTTTGTTACTGTTATACATTCGTACAAACTTGACATAGAAGTGTTTTTACCTAATGTTATGTATTATGCACATTCACGCTCTTTGTTTGCATGATCTTCGAACTGTTAACTTCGACACTTCATATCTTAGCTGTGTACCTCACAGGCAGTTTTTTACTTTAGAATTCCAACACTACGTTCACTGTTTCATATATTTTCATTATGATAATCGTTTTTCGTGTACGATGAAAGGTATGAATTCTGATCACGTGATAGTAATTTTCTCGAAAAGAAACTCTATTTAGTAATCTTACTGGGTCCTCTGTTCAGTTTCGATGTCAGATTGCTGGCCAGATTGGCCAAGCGGTTCTAGGCGCTACAGTTTGGAACCGCGCGACTGCTACTGTCGCAGTTCTAATTCTGCCTTGGGCCTGGATGTCCTTAGGTTAGTTAGGTTTAAGTAGCTCTAAGGTCTAGGGGACTGATGATCTCAGAAGTTAGGTCCCATATTGCTCAGAGCCATTTGAACCATTTTGATGTTAGATTCCATTTCCTTCTGTTTGGTCTTTTACATAAATGGTAAATGACCAAAACCAGTCGTAATAAAAAGTAACCTCTCACTACACTTACCTCTCTGTGAAAGGAATTATTAGTTGAAGCCATAGTGTTCGCAGTTAAATTTTTCTGTTACCATAATCATACGACCTTAAAGCTTTTTAAAAAACTGGCTCAGAGCACTATGGGACTTAACATCTGACGTCATCAGTTCCCTAGACATACAACTATTTAAACGTAACTAACGTAAGGGCAGCACACATATCCATGCCCGAGGCAGGATTCGAACCTGTGACTGTAGCAGCAGCATGGTTCCAGACTAAAGCGCCTAGAACGGCTCGGCCACAACGGCCAGCCACTGTTATTCACATATGTATTCAACAATTCGTGTAAAATTACTTTTTGGATTAGTTTACAGTCTTAAAACTGCAGGTGTAGACTCCAAATTCAAGTTTCAAAGTAATTAATGAAATTGGTGTTTGTGTGCTTGGAGATGGTTTCGTTATCCATACTCTCTCCCCAAAATAGTTGTATTCCACAAATATATCTTAGTTTAAGTTTGTACTATTAGTCTTTGAAATTAGTTCGCTTTGAAAGGAAACATAGTTTCGGTAATGGCAATCGGAAGTCCCTATTAGTGTTGGTTCTTGCGAGCACTGTAAAAAAAGTCTGGTACAAACATTTGCAACGATGAGAACTACATGTGGTTCAGTTAGATGATGCAGTGTCATGTTTAGTACTTCCAATGTGGATGGAACAATATTTTCAGATTAATACTACACGAGATTGTAGATGGCTGATGTAGAAATGTTTATTACTCTTCATGTAACATACAGCTATTACTTACTTTGCATGCTCCACAATTTTAAAATGTTATTGCTCACTTAACCAGCATCCTTAACAAAGGATGTGTTACATCTAGCTGATTATCCTGAAGGATGTATATTATACCTTCTCTTACAGGTGCTTAAAATGTCGATTGACTTGTATATTGTGTTAAGTGTATCTTCGGCAGAAGTTTGAACAGCTAACTATATCTTGACTCTCTGTTGTTACTAGATCAGTTATGGTTTTCACACTACAGAGTGTGGTTCTGAAGTAAAAGGACAGAATTTAAATCATAAAATTTTATTGTCTACTGTTCTTCACATTGTTAAATGCTCTTCTGTTGCTGTTTGATATAATGCGTACTATTATGCATTTATTGTTATACAGGGTGTTACAAAAAGGTACGGCCAAATTTTCAGGAAACATTCCTCACACACAAATAAAGGGAAGATGATGTTATGTCGACATGTGTCCAGAAACGCTTAATTTCCATGTAAGAGTTCATTTTAGTTTCGCCATTATGTATTGATTCACCGCCATGATTTCATACGGGATACTACATGTGCTGCTAGAACATGTGCCTTTACAAGTATGACACAACATGTGGTTCATGCACGATGGAGCTCCTGCACATTTCAGTAGAAGTGTTCGTACGCTTCTCAACAACAGATTCAGTTACCGATGGATTGGTAGAGGCGGACCAATTCCATGGCCTCCACGCTCTCCTGACCTCAACCCTCTTGACTCTCATTTATGGGGGCATTTGAAAGCTCTGGTCTACGCAACTCCGCCAAATGTAGAGACTCTTCGTGCTCGCATTGTGGACGTCTGTGATACAATACGCCATTCTCCAGAGCTGCATCAGAGCATCAGGGATTCCATGCGATGGAGGGTGGATGCATGTTTCCTAGCTAACGGAAGATATTTTGAACATTTCCTGTAACAAAGTGTTTGAAGTCACGCTGGTACGTTCTGTTGCTGTGTTTCCATTCCATGATTAATGTGATTTGAAGAGAAGTAATAAAATGAGCTATAACATGGAAAGTAAGCGTTTCCAGACACAAAGAAAGTAAATATGTAACGTGGACATGTGTGTGAGGAATGTTTCCTGAAAGTTTGGCCATACCTTTTTGTTAACACCCTGTATATGTGGACTGATAATGTGTGCTCTACATTTTGGGGGACATCATACATACTGTTAACATATTTTTAAATAATAGCCAATAATGCTAACTGAAATTAAGCTTGTAAATTGGATTTTTTAAACATTTTAATTAGTAAAACCCATTACTTCCTCTATAAGTCTTATAGAAATACATGGGGACTTTCGAAAAAGAAATTTATTCTGTTCTATAATCTACATATTAAAAAGTCTATATATTTTGTCTTGGTTGAAGTCAGTCGTTATCTGAACATGTATGGGCTATCATCATGACAATAAATTCCACTGCAAAGTATTTCAACTGACAGACATATCAGCTCTCTTAAAGATTAGCTTTGTGCTGAACATGCAGTGTGTTATTGCTGTATGATGCTTTCCTATAGATACACAATAACTATCTAAGTTAGTATTTTAGACAAAGATTGTAACATTTCAGTGGAACAATTTCAATTTCATTATGAGGAGTTTTAACTTCTGTACCAGATCAAACAATATGTGTAATTATTTCCACTATTATTAAAATGAGGAAAATACTTTCATGCCAAGCAGCTTTAATTATTAGCTAAGGAGTGACCTGTGTGTACCAGTTAAACAGTTTTCAATGTCTCATTGAATGGTACATGTAACAAATGTCTATGAAGTGTCCACATGTAAAAATTATATTTATTCAGTAAGTGCTGTTCCTGTTAAAAGCACTTTCCTGTCAGTGCATAGAAAATAATGTTTATTACTTACGGTTTGCTTGCATGTATTGAGTGTACTATGCATTAAGTAACAATTCACAAATCTTCCTTCTCTTTGTGTCAAATAGCCTTAGATGACCTAGCGCTCTGACACCACTTCCACTAACTTTGACTTTTGGTTTCCTTTCCTGTCGGCCTCTCTTGGTCAACTCTTGATTTTTCGACCCCAACGGTATTAGGTTGCGAGCCCGAGGGTGTCCCTCATTCTCTTTCTCTAATCTTACATTCCATATGGAGGAGAGCCTCCATAGATGTGAAGTCAGCCCTGCTGGGAATGCCAACCTGTAAGACAAAATGTCGCCCTCCAAACTGAGGGTAATATGACAATACTGGTAATCTGTGCTAGAATCGTAGTACTCACAAGCTTCAGAACAAGCCCCAGATATGAAGGTTGATGAAAAGATGGCAAGATCATACCATAATGGGTGTGTAGACATCATGCACCCTCTACTACTCTCATTTGGGAACAATGTGGCCTGTGGTTGATGACGTCCCTCTGTATCAAAACTGAAGGAGTTGAGACATAAACCACATAAAATGGTAACAGTTGCTGCATTTGTATCATCGCCAAAAGAAGTAAATGAGAATAATGGTAACCCCCTCCAGGAGCCATTACTAGAGGGACAATCCTAGAGAGAAGCTTAGCACTTCAACACTGCACCGAGAGAAATGAACAAATGAGACAGATGAGGTTGGTGTTCCAAAATTACTGAGACGTTATGCACTGGGTTGGTCATTACTGAAGGATAGAACTAAAGTTATGTTGCTGGTGCGAAATGTGAAGACTGAAGTGAAAGTGCTTCCTCAATTTCAGCAACAGTGCCCCACAATGTTTCGACAGTTTACTTCAACCTAAAACAGTTCATTGCACAGCATCTCAAAAAATGTAATGTTCCCGATTGTCAGTCACCCCAGATCTAACGGATGTCTGCACTAATAGTCTTCATTTGGAACCTGGTGACCACTACTAGGAGAAATACGACAGTTACTGAAGAAGACGGTTCTGCATCTTTAACAGGAAGATGACATGATGTACAGTCAGCTTGATAAGGGGCCTGAAGAATCTTCACCTGCTGTTTTCTATTTGGAAGAGGGACATAAGATGCCTGTAGGCCAACATCATTCCACAAAACTTAAAATTCTGACAAATAAGCTCTACCTGCCAACCAGCCAGCACGTTTCTTCCTGTTGTGTACTTGTCTCACCTTTGCTGGAAAGTCCAGCATAAGAGCCAAGAAACCAATATACACAGAGCAGTTGACAACGACTGCCTGTGGCTACATGTTGTGAGATTCTGACATGCTTGTACCTCAGTCACTCGGAACACATCGTTGCATCTCAGAATCTTCAGCTGAATGCAATTTTAAATACCAGTGCACTGCTACTTTCGTCTGGCGTGGAAGTGGACAGCTTAGAATGAATAAAGTGCGAGATGCCAATCTTAGTAGATGTACCATCCCGATGTTTCACGGACCAATTTGTGAGATGTGGTAGTACTGTGGGTGCTCTATAAAATGCCAAAGGACAGGGGTAACTCTATGGGTCGCTGTTCCTAAGTTGGCCTGTCTCTGGCTTTACATCAGAACATTTCTTGAGGGAGATAGGATAACCGGAAGAGTGCAATGTGCTACGTGGCACAAGAAACTGCCACCTGTTCTCCAATATCTGTGTTGACTTCGCACTGAACTACAGCAACAAAGAAGACCATCCAGAACTTGGGATATAAGGTAACAAGGTACAAAGAAACATGTTATTGTGAGGAGAAAATTGTGTCCCAGTCACTTCTGTTAACCTGGCTTCAGTGTAACATCAGCCACAGTTCCCACAGGTGTGATGCGCTGTTGCAACATTAGTTCTGACGAGGAGTAGTACACAAGTATCTCATGAGCAAGGGCAGTATTGGAAAAAAGAGCCTGTTGGTTGTTTCACTTCATGTATTCTTCACAAGCTGTTTATGTATGTGCCTCGCCTGCAGAGTTGCTATTACCTTTTTTCTTATTCATTGTATTTAATCATACAATACAGTGTAAATAAATGTTAGCTGAGCATTATTCTCTACATCTGTTCTGCACCACGTAGGAAATGGTTAACATTTCAAGAAAGATGACTTCGTTGTGTGTAATGTGCATATTGAAATGAATGCACTGGATAAGTGAGGTAAATTGGCATCTATAAGATAACAAAACCCATGAATATTTTGCAAATAATAAGTGGCAGAATTCCATGATTTATGAATTAAATGTACTGAAAGTAATTTAGCACCATTTTGGCTATTTACTTATGAGCAATAAACTGTTCAGCGTTTTTGACTATATAACATGTTCAGTGCTGATAAATACATTAATAGAACAACGTTTAACAGCTTGGTATCGTCCTTTTACTACAAAATACATCTATATTTACTGTGCAGCTACCTTGGTGTGTTTATTTCGCACCGAAAGGGGTTTTATGCAGTCTGTGCAGCAGAACTTTGGTTTTTGTGTGTGTGTGTACTTTCTGTTACTGTGTCTTTCATTGTCATATTTGGGTGGCCAATGATAAACTTAACAGACGACAGCGCTAGTGGAATAATGACGTTTCTTTAATACAGTAATTTATATGAATTTAGAGCGCCTGTGTAATACTTCATTGTAACGTGATAATTAAGAGACTTGGATAAAATTCGTTATTGCAGTTATCTGCTCATTTTTTAGTTACAAAAATTGTATCCTGGAATGTGAACATCCACCGTAATGCACTCGTTAGTTTTAGCACTACAGTCAAGAGACTTGTCATAATGCCAAGCTATACAAGAACTGACGACTTGCAGTTTTGAGTGTATACATCAGTTACATTGAAGTATACTATGAACAGCTTCTCATAAATTGAGACTGCCAATTTAGATGTTGCATCTGTTCAGTAAGGATGTCTTACTGCTCATTTTTTTATGCACTGCAGGTGATGTGAATTAACTTTGTCTCCTCGCAACCACAAACAAGATACAAAATCTGCAGTTTGCTCTCGCTGTTGTCCGTGTCCAGTGTGTTTCACAATTCCTAACACAGGCCTTCATGGTTTGTAGAGGAGACTTTGTACATTTCTGGACATGAGCTCATTACCAAAACTTCGTCTACTAAGCTTTCTATCAAAAAGTGTAACAGGAAACGTGAAATGCCCTGCATTTATTAGTGATCAGATTGATGGCAGATGCTTTGCACAGTTTATTGAGCGTCAGTATGAAAGTGTCTTATATATCTAGTTTTGCAGCATCTGCTACTATGTAGCAAGTGGAATTACGTGCAATTATTACACACAAAATTATGAAGTTAACGTCTAATTGCTATGTTTCTTCCAGTGTTACCAGTTGGGGTCTTTGGAAGTTCATTGTTCATTGGAAAGTTAACATAGCTAACGTAATGAACTAAGTTTGGAGAGTTGTAAATGATGGGGTTTTTGTTGGAGAGAAATTTGGCGGTGAATAAACTTCCTTCCACTTCACAAGCTTTCCTTCAATCTTCCTTAATGAACATCAGTGTGCAGTAATAGAAATACCTTGTTATTCTATGATGCCCATAAAATTCTCTGGTAATATTTCTACAATGAAACCTGGACAAAGTCTGTAAAATTAATAGCAAAGTTCCCCATGCGAATTAAACCAATGACTTTACGGCTTATGGATGTGAACAATACAATTAGTTTCTTCACAGTAGTATGAACACTCTGATAATATTTAAGAACGAAGTGATGAATTATGCAAATACTGGTTTGCAAGACACTTTAATTCTCTCATAAAGAACAAAGAAGTTTGTTAAAAGTTACTATGTGGGGCTATGTAATTTTGAATGTAAAAGACACAGGTCTTAAAAATGTACCAGTGTAACTTGAATTTCTAAAGATTCCCACGCATGAGAGTAGAGGACTCATCGCTCTGTAAATTGTGTTAATTGATTTGAAACACGTAAAAACGAAATGTTCTGGACAGTTTTGAAGTTGAGTGTCAAGTTTGGAAGTTGGTAAGCGCTCTTTCGCCAACAATGAATTGATAAAGTCCAGGTATACGCACACAATCTACGGGGAGTCGAAAAGCACTTGGTTCCTCAAGTTCCTAACTATTTGTGTTATTCCGTTGAACTTCCACTATATTACACATCTAAATGAGTAAATTATGGCTTTATGAATGTCTGAATTTGGTCAATTATGTGAGATAATAATTATAAAATTTCTGTTGTCCTTGGAAGCTGTAATGTAGGCAACCTGAAATTAATAACCATCCGAGAGCCCGGTACCAGTGTCGCCATCTTAGTGACAACCAGGGACATGGAAGACATGATTGAATACCAGTTACAGGAACAATTGTTATAATCGTTGTAACCAAAGTGCTCACATAACAAGAAGGCAAAGTCAGATTTACAGTATGCTCTGACTGCCTGCATAGTGACTTTAACATATTGAACCTTGAGTTACTGGCACTGCGTTTTCACTTGTTACTTCAATGTTTTTATTAGACCAGCTACTGGCTACAGATGTCACCCCCCCCCCCTCCCCAGTCAAATGTATGTATTCATTCATGTAATAGGTTGTCACCCCTACACTGACATTTTTGTAGTATACCAGCAGTTTAAAAATGCTCCCCTGAGAACAAACAGGTGAAAATGTTTCTCTGTAAAAAAAATGACAGAAAAGTGGGGAACCAGCTGCACAGTCTCATTTTCGTTTCTTCATCAAACATTTTGGCGCATGAACGTACGCTGTTGTAACATGGAACATTGCACATTTTTATCCCATCTCTCTGAGTTAAGTATTCATACTCCACTAAAATGGGGAACAAAAAGATGGCTATAGGGGTGTGGAAAACATGAAAATAATTCCCCCTACCACCCCCCCCCTACCCCCCACCGTGACGATGCCTGGAAAAATCTAGGCTCCACTCACTCTCAGCAGCGGTCTCCACCAGTTATCTCTACCACTGCCACTGTCGCCTCTGTTCCACAGTGTCTCTCTGCTACTCTCTCAATGCAAAAACGCGAATATGTTCTTCCTTAATTCAGTTCCATGCAGTCAGACACAAAGGACAGCATGTGGCTAAAAGTTACCTTCCCCACTATGTCCAGTCGATACTCGACTCGTCTCAGGAATATAGTACTATTTCTAGGATCAATATTTTTTATAGCTGAATCCTTAATGGTCTCGACATTCACCTCGACCAAAACAGATTCATTGGGCTGTAGGACAGGTTCCCTGCATAGATCATGGAGCTGATCTCTATTCGATATGAAGGGTTCCCATTGAGAAACTCAGTTGCAGGACTGGTCTTCCACCCACAGTAACAACTTGACCAGTATATTGACCCTGTCGACGAGTGCTAATGAACAGGCTTCTGTGGTGTTTGCAATCATAGAACTTGTGAAATCAACAGATTAAATCTGGTTCCTTACTGTGTCATCTGTTTTTCAGTGAATTACCAAAGAACGAAGATCTGATCTACTGTTCAGAACCTTGGCTCTCTGAATTCATCAATTACTAATTTTCAAGAGTTGAGTTCTCTATACGAGCAGCTGGACAAGATGACGTATCTTAGACAAATGTGTGTTATTGTTGAGTGGCCCTCCTTAGTCAATCATCCTCGTTTATGGACTGCATAGATTAGCAGCGTTTTCCTTTCTGGTATTTCTTCTTTGGTCCTTACAATTATCTGCTGGTGTAGTCTGCTGCAAGTAAGTTTCTCACCTCCAGTCTGGATCAATTTGGCTTGTATTCTGTTTTCACCTGGGCTTCCCTTCTTAAGCTATTTGATTCGTTTGGAAATCATGCTGTGTGCATTGGGAAAGGGGGGGAGGGAGGACGGACGACAGTGGTGTGGGTCAGCCGTAGTTAGAATGGAAATAGAATCCTACTTTGGTTTCATTACAATTGGAGATGGTAGAAGTACTCCTTCCATCTTCTGGCGATTTCAGTCGTTTGCAACTATTTTACATCTTCGACAATATCCTTTGTAGCCTGTGAACGTTCTAAGCGTTACTGTGACACTGTCTGCTCTCGCCTGTTTCTGCATCCACGATGATGTCCTTGATATACTTCCTCTTCGCTCTTCTCAGTGTTGTCAGGGTAGCTCTTCAAGCCACCTCAAATTGTTCTTAATTCTGCACAAGATTTGTCTCCAGCAAACCCCTTCTCATGGTTTTCGGTCTCTGTTCAGAAGGAATTAAAGCTTGTAAATCATTACACACATAGAACTGGTCACGTTATTGTAAAACTCCAACAACAGCGAAAACTACTCCACCAACAACACCAACTCCATCAAACAACTCAAAAAAAGCACTTCGAACTTTATCTCAACGAGCAATGCATCTGAATGATTCACAGCTCTTCCTTTCGTCTGTCGCAGCCGTCAGCCTGATCACGTGACTCGCCAGCAGCGCCTCTCGTGGCGCCTCAACCAATGTCCGTCCGACAAATTGGTTGTGTGTCGGTGTTTTGACCGACCGACCGACCAACTGTCGGGCGCGACGCACCACTGGACAGCCGACCCAACAGATTGTGTCGAGTGTGCGTGATCGTGCCAACCGCCCGACTAAAATTCATGTTTTGTCACAGCCGACGGAATTAAATAGTATTCTAATATACATGTCGACGTCCGAGGAGAAGATACTTTAAGGACTGAGTTTTTAAAGAAATTTAAAGACTGCTGATGTATTTGCGGCACATCGTGCGAGGAGTATTAACAATAGAGATGCAAGAAATGAGGCACCTGTTTCATTTTTTAACGAATACATATTGGTTTCTCTTTATGCAACACGAGGTTAAGTCTGTCGACCTTCTTTCTCTTTTTAGGTTTTATTTCCGATACTTATCGGAAATGAAATCTAAAACTGAAGTATCGACATTCCATGGACGTTAATTCATAAAATGTACTTGCTTCACTGTTGTAAGTACTGAAAAATTCCAGCCTATATGCATGCCATCTGCCATGTAGTTTTTTTCAGTTCTAACAGTCGCTAAATGCTTCATTTCTTATTCATCTGTTGTATTTATTAGATGATGCGCGCCTCCACCATGTGTAATCTTTCTTCTTCGAATATGGGTCTCTGAAATTTACAGGTAATCTTGTTGTGCTACATCCACAAATAAATCAATAATGTTTTCACGAATGACTTTTGTTTTATTTATTTTGCTTTACCACGATGTATTTTCTCAGTCAACTATAAATCACGTTGCACATTTCAGGAACAACTTTAGTTAATAATTGTGGCAGCAGAAGGACACTGAATCTTACGTCTCCTGCCATTGGCGACAAATCGTAATATACGTAGCTAACAGTCTCTCCTCGAAGTTTACAACCTCTGTCAGGACTGCAGTATTTTCGCTTAAGAATGGTTTTATGATGTTCAGCTGTTTCGTAATGCACGATTCACCCGTTTTTGCTTTTGTGAAAAACCGAGCGGGATCCCATAGGGCAAACACAATGAACTAAACATAAAATAAAGAAACTACGACAGCAGGCCCGCATTGTAATCACAGAGTTTAGTCGGTCGGGACGTGTGTAGGCTGTCATGGAATTGGTCGTCTGTCAGCCAGTAAATTGGTGGGTGTGCAGGGGTGTTATATACGCCCTAATTAACGCAAATAAAGTTCGTTTATACTCAAACTAATGACAAATGCGACTTCCCTGCTTTCCGACGCTGAGCTGCCTCTGCTTCCTTTGCCTCGTCTGACGATAGCCAACACAGCCGGATAAATGTTTTCGCTATGGCACCAATTTTAATTACTTGCTGATGAACAAAAGAATCGTTCGCAAAGTATGGCACACAGGTTTTTAGTGACACCACATTCCGTGTGCAAATTGTGGTATCCATAGATATAGGCAAATATTAACTCCTATTTCGTAGCTGGAGGAGTAGCAGGTTAAAGTTTAACGTCCTGTTGACAACGAGGAGGAGCATATTCATGGAAGGATGGAGTAGGAAATCGGCCATGCCCTTTCAAGAGAACCAACATGGCATTCGCAGTAAATAGTTAAGGGAAATTACAGAAAACCTATACTTAACTGGCCGGACGCAGGTTTGCACTGTCAACCTCCCGAATACGAGTACATTTTGCTAACTACTGCGTTACCTTGCTCGATAATTTCATAGTAGTTTCGAGGAACGATCCTGAGCTTACAAACAAAACTCAACGAGAAATCGTGGTCAGCCACTCAAGCGAACTTCCCTCAAGCATTGCCAGTAACTTCCCATTGGATGTCGCCAGTGATCTGTCGTAATTTTCGCATCGATATACTACATAATTGGTAAGGTATAGTATTGAAACACTTAAGTAAGAAACTTGTTACGAGATGTCGGAATCTGCTGCTTCGAAATCTAGTTTTTCGAGCTCTTTCTATTATTCAGTTACGAGGCCAGGTATCACTGTCTCTCCATCCTGATAGTAGTAACTTTCAGAGAATTCTGTGGTGAGAATCACCGTGTGAGCTGATACAAGAATATGGATTGTCCACAGCCACTTATGGAACTGCTCCTGCTGCCTTTATTGCGACTACATGTCTCCAACAGTTAGGCTTCGAAAATCAAGACAAGTTTTCAGTGGCAGCCTAAACTTCGTTGATTAGTTTCTATGTGGGCGACTTCATAGGCGAGTCAGATATGGAATCTGAAACTCAGAAACCCAGGTGACTCAGCTATCAGCTTCTGGATGGTTTCTACTGAGGAAATGGAACTCCAGTAGCCACAAGGTTGTGGAACAAATTCCAGTGCAGCATACAGAAACGTTTGTACCTTATAATCTCATTGATGGAGAAGTAATAAAAACATTAGGAATCTTACGGTACCACAGCTCTTATCCTTTTCAGCGCCACTCGAAGCTGAAGAATCATCGGTGCTCAAAGATCGCCTGTCTACAACAGCATTCATTTTTGAGCAACTAGGCCTTTTTGACCCATTAGTCACAAGATGGAACTGTTCTTGCAGCGCTTATGTCAACTAAGCCTTGACTTGTATTAAGTCCTTCTATCCAACCTAGCTGATGAATGGAATGTCCTTTATATGTAACTGCCTTAACGAACTGATATTTTTATTAGCAGGCATGTCATTCCCTGTCCTCAATACATTAAATTCGAAATTCCATGTTTCTGTGATGTTTCACAGTTGGCATATGATGCCTGTGTATACATCATATGTGTTCTTCCCAACAACAAGATAGTAGTTTCATTGGCTGTGGCCGAATCTCGTTTAGCCCCTGTCACAGAACTATCTGTTCTGTGACTGGAATTATGAGATGCTTTTCGTCTTGCTCGGCTCATTCATAATTTGGCCAGTGACTTAGACATTGTAAACAGTAGTGATATCCATATTTGGACGGATTCTCCAATAGTTCTCAGCTGGCTGCAACGTAGTCTCACGGGAAAACCTTTGTTGTCAACAGAGTCTCTGAAATTCAGGAAATGAGTTGTTTCCAACTGGAGACACATCAAATCAGAAGACACTCCCACTGATTGCTTATCACGTGGCATCAGCGCAGCACATATGGATTCACTTTTGCAGTGGTGCTCTGCCCCATCATGGCTATTCAGTAGTGACCTGGACTACAGCACTTTTCCTTCACTTGTGATAGGAGATGCGCCAGAATGGGGTGTAGGTGTCTTTGATGTCTGTTATTGAGCTTAATACTGAATCGTAGTGTAAGTATTCCCCTTTAAAGGAAACTCAAAGGATTTTGGCTTATGCACTAAGGTTTGTTAACAATATAAGGCGGCAACAAACAGAGGATAACTGGGCCACTCACCCCACAGGAATACCAAAACGCTATCAAAAGAGCTTTTGGCATAGTTGGTGATTGCGCTCGTGAGATCGCTTTGTTGAAGGCCAGTTACGCGGTTATAAGGCATATGACAGGAACCGTAGCGTCTATATCAGTGTCAGGTGGTGTTCATGTTTGTCCTAAACTCTCTAGTGAACCTGTGCCCTTTCAAATTCCTCTTCCCCCTGTGGGTCCAGGGCAAGAATAGGCCAATGGTATTCCTGCCCGTCCTAAGTGGCGACTAAAGAGAGTCCCTCTCCCTCAAGAGGGTAGATTGAGCCTGCATCCAGAAACGGTTCCACTACTTATATTTGTGGTCATTTGGTTTTTCACTTATTATGGTTTCTTCCTTCCTTTGGTTCCTTTCATTATCCTCCTCCCTCTTACTGTCTTCCCTCCTTCTCCTTCCCCCTCTTCCTCCTCCGTCCCCCTCTTCCTCCCCCCTCTTCCTTCCTCCTCTGCCTTCTCCCCCGCCCCTTCCTCCTCAGCCTTCTCCCCCGACATTCCTTCCTCCTCCACCTTACCCCATCCTTCCCCCCTACTTTTCCCTCCTTCCACCCCTGCACCCTTCCCCCATCCTTCCCCCCTCAGCCCCCTCCTCTGTTCCCCCCTCCCCCTCCTCCTTTCCCCCCTCCCCCTCCTTTCCCCCTCATTTCCCCACTCCTTCCCCACTCCTCCTCGTGCTCATCCTCCTTCCCCCTCCACCTCCTCCTCCTTCTCCTCCTCCACTTCCTCCTTCCCCCCTCCCCCTCCTCCTCTTCCTACTGATCCTCTTCCTTCCCCTCTCCCCCTCCACCTCTTCCTACTGATCCTCTTCCTTCCCCCCTCCTTCTCCGCTCCTTCTCCTGCTCCTCCTTCCCTGGCCTCCGCCTCGGCGTTTGAGACAGTCTGCCCTCTCTCTCCCTCTCTCCCTACATTTTCCTCTCCTTCTTTCCTCCCTGTGTGCCTGAAGGCCGACCCACACGTTCACACGCGTATTCGGTGACGGGCTAACGCGTAATTCACCGCGCTGGGAGACAAGTAAGGCACGCACATACCCCCTGGTATAGGCCGGGCCCAGGGAAACCTTCCGACCATGCCTATTGTTCCCTCTGTCCGTTTCTTGGGAGGTGTGACATGAGGTGGGAGTGCCCTTTGAGAGGGTCCCCACAAGGAAGGAACGCGCCATTGGAGACGTTGGCAATCATAAGGGGATTACTCCGCAATGGATATCTCTTCTTCTCTCTCGACTTCTGTCAAAAAACGGAAACTTGACCAGCCACCAGTTACAAAAGTACTACCGCCTGCCACAAAGTTCCTTGTAATTTCTAGATCTGTGGATGGACAAGATTTTTCTTCTTTCAACCCTTTAGTTGTCCAGAAGAGCGTAGATGCCAAAGCTGGATGTGTAAAATCATGTACCAGGATGCGTAGCGGTACCCTGTTACTAGAAACTGAGAGCACCTTCCAGGCACAAAAACTGCTTCGGGCCACACTCCTAAACGTTCCCTGTCTGGGTGGAGGCTCACCGCACTTTAAATTCGTCTCATGGTGTGGTATACACTAGATCGATGGACTGACTGACGAGGAGATTCAGTATTTCCTCGCTGAGCAGGGCATGACGGCTGTCCATAGGGTCATGGAAAAGGTCAACAATGACCTTGTACCAACCCGAACACTTTTCTTGACCATTGATAGTGTTCAACAGCTGCTGTGCATCAGAGCGGGCTACGAGGTTATTTCTTTTCGCCCCAAAGTCCCGACACCTACGCGCTGCTACCAGTGTAAGCGTTTTAATCACACTCGCCACTCTTGTTTTAACGCGGCTAAATGTCACTTGTGGCAGGGATGTCCATGAGGGTGACCGTCCACCTCCATCTCATCATTCTGTGAACTGTCAAGAGTGACCATGCAGCATCCTCCCACGACTGTCCCATCTACAAGGAAGAACGCTGTATACAGGAAATTCGGGTCAAAGAGAAACTATCCACCTCAGCTCCTCGCAAGCTATTTGCTATTAGGAAGCCCACGCTGCTGCCAGCGGGGAAATATAGTACCGTCCTCGCCGCTCCTCGGACTACCAGGGAGTTATCGATGCAGACACGCGATCTGATCTTAAGCACTACGGTCGTCCGTTCGGCCAGTGCTAAGACCGCCCGGTCGACGTCTCCTCTTCCTCCCGTCACCCCTCAGACACAAGCACCTTCATCAGCTTCTGCCAAGACGAAAACCCAGAAGTCAGATGCACGGGCCTTCAAGAAGGAACCGTCCAGTGCAGACTTCCTACGAACCTCGAACTCCCAGCTATCGACCAGTACTACCACTAAACGACCTTCCAAGAAGGCTCATAGGAAGCAATGTTCTCCTTCTCCGCCACGGCGCATTTCTTTTCCTGCTGCACCCAGCGGTTGCCGCTCCAAGCCGTCATCCGTTTCCCCTGGCCGCACCGCTGGTAGCCCAACATCTGGCCGTTCACCGTTGGACGAAGCTCCCCCTCCCGGCCATCTTAACAAGATGGCCGATGAACCTATTGAACCAATGGACAATGACAATCCGCCTATTGATAGCGGCGGCAGTGCTCGCTCAAAGCCAGGCCCTCAGCGGCCTTTGAGGTGACCCCCTTCTTGCATCTTGTTTTTCTTCTCATGATTGCACTTACTCACTGGAATATTCGCGGCATTCGCTCCAACCGAGAGGACTTAAAGGTGCTGCTCCACTTGCACTGTCCGCTCGTCATAGCTCTCCAGGAAATGAATCGATCAAATTGCCTTGGCACACTATATCCTGTGCGTTTTTGACCTACCCACTGCTGCAGGTATTTCAGCTCATGGAGTGGTTATGTTGCTGGTCCAGGATGATATTTACTACGATCCCATCACATTGAACACGGGCCTGCAGGCAGTTGCCGTCCGAATTACTCTCCCCACTTTCAGTTTTTCCGTTTGTACCGTTTACACTCCTTCGTCATCTGCTGCTACTGGGGCAGACATGATGCAAATTATTGCTCAGCTACCTGCACCATTTTTGTTAACTGGAGACTTCAATGCTCACTATCCTCTTTGGGGCTCTCCAGCATCCTGTCCGAGGGGCTCTCTTTTAGCAGACGTTTTGAACCAGCTCAATCTTGTCAGCCTCAATACTGCCGCCCCTACTTTTCTTTTGGACACAACTCACACCTATCCCCATTTATTCCTCTATATGTACTACCCAACTTGCACGCTGTTTTGAGTGGTATGCACTTTCTGCTACATATTAGAGTGACCACTTCCCTTGTGTTATCCATCTCCTGCATCATACCTCATCTACATGCTCAACTAGTTGGCACATCTCCAAAGCAGACTGGGGGCTCTTCTCTTCCAGGGCGACCTTCCAGGATCAAACCTTCGCAAGCTGCGATAGTCAGGTCGCACACCTCATGGAAGTCATTCTCACTGCTGCTGTCTATTCCATTCCTCACACTGCTTCTTCTCCACGTCGCGCACCGGTCCCTTGGTGGACCACAGCAGGTAGATACGCTATACGTGCTCGTCGACATGCTTTACGCACCTTTAAACGCCACCATACGATGGCGAATTGTATTAATTATAAACGATTACGTGCACAGTGTCGTCGTGTTATTAAAGAAAGCAAGAAAGACAGCTGGGCTGCTTTCACAAGCTCTTTACAGTTTTACTTCTTCTGTTGTCTGGGGTAGCCTGCGCCGGCTATCTAGCACTAAGGTCCACTCACCAGCATCTCGCTTGACGGTCGCGAATGACGTCCTTGTGGCCCCTAAGGATGTCGGCAATGCCTTCGGCCGATTTATTGCAGAGGTTTCGAGCACTGCTCATTACCACCCTGCCTTCCTCCCCCGAAAACAGGCAGAGGAGCCTAGGCCACCTAACTTCCGCTCCTCGAATCGTGAAAGTTACAATGCCACATTCACCATGCGGGAACTCGAAAATGCACTTGCCCGGTCACGGTCCTCCGCTCCAAGACCTGATTCTATTCATATTCCGATGCTGAAGAACCTTTCTCTTGTGGGTAAAGGTTTCCTTCTTCGTACTTATAATCCCATCTGGATTGAGGGTGGTGTTCCCACATGCTGGCGCTAATCTATTGCCACAATTCCTACGCCTGGAACGGACAAGCACTTGCCTTCCAGTTATCGACCCATCTCGCTTACCAGCTGTGTCTGTAAGGTGATGAAGCGAATGGATAACTCTCGTTTGGTTTGGCTGCTCGAATCTCGACACCTACTTACCAATGTATAATGTGTATTTCGTAGGCGCCGCTCTGTGGTTGACCATCTGGTTACCTTGTCGAACTTCGTTATGAATAACCTCTTGCGCAAGCGCCTGACCGCGGATGAGTTCTTTGATTTGGAGAAAGCTTACGACACCTGTTGGAGGGCGGGCATTCTCCGCACCATATTTTATTCATGCATTTTTAATCGATGGACAGTTCAGGGTACGTGTGGGTTCTGTCATGTCCGTCGCCTTTCGCTAGGAGAATGGGGTGCCACAGGGCTCAGTTTTGAGCGTCGGTCTCTTCGCCATAGCGATCAATCCAATAATGGATTGCCTCCCAGCTGATGTATCAGGCTCCCTTTTCGTGGACGATTTTACCATTTACTGCAGCTCGCAGCTTACATGTTTCCTGGACCGCTGTCTTTAGCGTTCTCTTGACCGTCTTTACTCCAGGAGTGTCGCCGAGAAGACGGTCTGTATTAACTTCTGGCGCTACAAAGAGTTTCTCCCACCATCCTTACGAGTCGGTAGCATTGCTCTCCCATTTGTGGAGGCAACAAAATTTTTAGGTGTTACATTTGACAGGAAACTCCTCCGTGTTCTCAGTGCTATGTCGTAGGGAGCGGATCGAACCGTCCAACTTCGCATATATCGGTCGATCGTCCGCTCCAAGCTGGATTATTGCGAGCTTCGGATACTCCTCTGCACGGCCGTCTATCTTACGCCGCCTCAATTCCATACAACATCGGTGTTGACGTCTTGCGATAGGAACGTTTTATACTAGTCCCATCGAGAGTCTCATGCTGAAGCCGGTGAATTGTCACTAACCTACCTGCGCGATTTGTCGTTATGCCTGTCGGCTACTATCAATGCTGGACCGCCCGTCTTATAGGTCCTTATTTTGACGACACTCTCGACCGTCTATACGGGTTGTATGTCTCTGCCCTGATACCCCCTGGAGTACGCTTTCGTTGCCTCCTTCAGCAACTTAAATATACACTCCCTGCAACCTTTAGAGTGGGCGAGAGCCAAACGCCACCTTGGCTCCAGATTCAGGTTCGCGTTCACCTTGGCCTCAGCTCGTTCCCAAAGGAGGTATCCCCAGCTTCGGTATACCGCTCCCGTTTTGTCGAACTTCGTTCGAAGTTCTTTAATATGACCTTCATTTATACAGATGGCTCTAAGACCAATGACGGTATCGGGTGTTCTTTTATTGTCAGGGCACACAGTTTCAAATACCGGCTCCATAGCCATTGTTCGCTCTTAGCAACTGAGCTATTTCCTCTCTACCAGGCTGTTCTTTACATCTGCCGCCACCGACAATCTGCTTATGTCATCTGCTCCGATTCCCTGAGCGCTATCCACAGCCTCAGTGATCCATATCCGGTTTACCTTTTTGTGCACCGGGTCCAACGCTCTCTTCAGTAGCTGGTGGACGACGGTTCTCCGGTTAGCTTTGTGGGTTCCTGGCCATGTCGGTATCCCTGGGAACGAAGCTGCAGATGCCGTGGCCAAGGCTGTGGTCCTCCAGCCTCAGACAGCTTCTTGTTGTGTCCCTTCATCAGATTGTAGCAGGGTCATTTGACAGCGCATTTTGTCACTGTGTCATGCCGATTGGGCTGTACTTAGGGACAACAAGCTTCCGCCCTTGAAACCTCTTGCCGCGGCTTGGACGTCCTCTTCATGCCCTTCTCGGTGGGAAGAGGTCGTTTTGGCCCGGTTACGAATTGGACACTGCCTCTTCAGCCATCGCCATCTGCTGACGGTCCGCCACGTATTAAAGTTCCGTCCAAATTTTAATACACTGCGTGTTGATCTTCGCCTGCCATGTACTCTGGATGCCATTTTAGCGGATGACCCAGGAGCAGGTGCTCACGTTCTTCGTTTTGTCAACTTGACAAACCTGTCTGACATTTGATTATGCAGTTTTTTTTAATCCTCTGCCTGTCCGTATTGTATAGTATTGTCCCTTTTAGTTGCTGTTTTAACCTTGTGCCTCGCGGAGCATTCCTAACTTAGTCTGGGCGCTAATTACAATTGCAGTTGTGCCCCCTAAAACCCCCCCAAAAAATCCCTCTTGAAGCTGTGGCTGTCAGAATATGGGCGACGCAGGAAATAACTGTGTGCAATGTATATCTTCCTCCAGATGGTGCAGTACACCTGATTGTATTAGGTGCACTGATTGATCAACTCCCTAAGCCTTTCCTACTTCTGGGAGATTTGAACGCCCATAACCCCTTGAGGTGGCAGTGTGCTTACTGGCAGAGTCAGAGACATCGAAACATTACTGTCTCAGTTCGACCTCTACCTCTTAAACACTGGGGCCGCTACACAATTCAATGTGGCTCGATGTAGTTACAAGGCCATTGATTTATCAATTTGCAGCCCAGGACCTCTCCCATCTATCCACTGGTGATCACTTAACGACAGAGTGAGGTCGCGCAGTGGCTAGCACACTGGACTGGCATTCGGGAGGACGAAGTCTCAATCCCGCGTCAGTCCATCCTGATTTAGGTTTTCCGTGATTTCCCTAAATCACTCTAGGCAAATGCCGGGATGGATTCTTTGAAAGGCACTGCCGACTTCCTTCCCCGTCCTTCTGTAATCCGATGCTGAGAGAACATAACGGCCTGTATAGTAGTGACCACATCCCCATCTTCCTGTCACTGCCCCAGCATCAGGCATACAGACGCCTGCCCACATGGGCTTTAAACAAGGCAGACTGGGAAATTTTAACCTCTGATGTTACCGTTGACTCTCCCCCACATGGTAACACCGATCTTATGGTTGAGCAGGTGACAAAATTGTTTCTCTGCAGAAAAACGCGGTCCCTCGCTCTTCAGGGTGCCAGAGGTGTGAGGCAGTCCCTTGGTGGTCGCCAGAACTCTGTAAAGCAGTTAAGGAGCGTCGGTGAGCTCTACAGTGGCATAAGCAACATCCTTCCTGGAGCACCTCATTGCCTTTACAACAGCTCTGTGCCCTTGTTCGGCAACTTACCAAGTGATGGAAGCAGGAGTGTTTGGAGAGAGAAATCTCGACCACTGGGTGCCATGTGTCACCTTCGCAAGTCTGGGCAAAAATCAAGCGTCTTTTCGGGTACCAGACCCTAACAGGTGTTCAGTGTTAGGATAAATGGCGTATTGTTTACCGACGCAAACGCGATTGCCGAGCATTTTGCTCAAGTCTCTGTGTCGGAGGCCCACTCTTCCAGCCAAACAAATCGCTGCGGCAGATTTAGAGATGGGCAGAGCTTCTTCTCTGAAATCGGATCACAACTGGTCAACCACCGGGAAGAACACTTTCTTTTTCATGACTCACCACTCTCACACAGTTAGTGAAAGGAAGTCACATCGCCTTTTTAATTCATGTCACTAACCCGGAATTTTTATCTGGTTTGATCCTAGTTCTAAAGAACTTAAAAATAGTAAAAATTGTTACTGCCCTATTAATGGTGAGATATTAAAGTTTTAAACATCGTCTGCTGTAAAAGTTACAAATGTTGCAAAATAATACTAAATGTTTATCAAGTGATACTTCTTATATCTTGCTACCTCAATTGGAAATGTACAGTATACAAATTACAACTGTAATTAGTGTGTCTGCTTTCATTTAGTCAGTATTACCATATGTGTATTCAAAAAGGAATTTATAAATAAAATCTGACCCTCTTCAGTCGATGTCTCTCCTCAGTGGATATTTGTCGTGCTTTTAAAAATATTCGTTAACAGGGCACTGATGTTGCTCCGATGCATAACGCTTTTGGAACAAATTGATACAGCGTCGGCCATTGTAATTTTCTTGTTTCTCACCAGTTTACGGGATCGCTGTTTCTAGGCAAATATCCCTCCGCTAAATATTTATCCGAGTCTACAATTGCCGCATTTTGCACGTGGTGCCTTTCTTGGTTTCACCAAACTCATTCCAGGTTGCTCTGGCATTACAGTGGTAAATAGTTCAGAAATGAGCTGTGTTCTTGTTGAACAACCAACGCTTACTTCTCTGCAATAGCCTTCATGCTGAAAATCCTTGTTTGAATCGGAGGTCCAGTAACGTAACTTTGCCTGACCAGTTCGTTCCTGGAGATAACGCCAAAGCACTCAGATAACCCTTTAAGGAAATTATAAACCAGTGACTCGTTCTTGAGGACATTCTTTCTGTCCTTCAGATTCCAATTGTCGTTCCATTAATCTTGGCAAGATTCTCGTTTTTGAATGTGACAGTTTTGAAGACAACTCTTTGGTCACCTGACTGAAACTTTCAAAATCAGTAAAGGCTGTTGCATTATCTCCCAGGATGTATCTTATAAGTTCAAGATGATAGATTTTTGACCGAAAACAGCGAGGCAAGAAACTGAATCGCAAATTGTCAATTTTCGTTTTTTTCACTGAATAGTCATTTAAGAGTGTCGCGTATCGTTTGGTGTTGAAATGAAACTAGTCATACTTCTACAAATGGCAGAACAAGTAGTGCATTTTACGCTGTATGTTGGTGAAACCAAATAAGTCACTGACTTTTTTCGTTTCAACAGATGCTGCTCGCTCCTGCGTACAGCCTGTTTTCCTTCAATAGTTGACATCCAATTCCTTCGTTGTGGCACTAATAGTCGCTGTTAATGCTCATTGCGCGACAGTTGGTTGTACTACCATGGCTCCAAAAGAAGAATAGTACTGCAAATTATGGAGAAAATAAGGTAAAGGCAATCTCTGTAATTGCTTTTGTACGAGCTATGTTCGAGGGAAAACAGTTAGAGAATCTTGCAGGTAAATATCACTCGTCCTTGTAACAACCGTAGGAAACTATAGATGTAAAAGTCAATATTACCAGAAATATCATTCTTGTATTATTAATTTCCTTCCATCTGCAGAATTCAATGTAATGCCTCAATTGACGTAATTCAACGTAATATTTTGACGAAATTCCTTGATCTTTCTCTTTCACAAGTAATTGTTGTAAACCACTGACAACTCTTAATATCTATTAGAGTTGTTCACAGTCAACAAAGAGATGTAAATTAGAATAATGTTACTACGTAGCCAGTGTTTCATGCACCGGATCTGAGGACGGCCACGTTTGCTCGTTCTAACGCCATTAGCTTGCTGTGTCGCCTGGACGAAAACACTGTCATTTGCTATAAGACAAAAGCACATTCTGCGTAATGGTACTTTTTAGTACTGTACTGTTACTTAGTAATGAGTTTATTTATGATAAAAATAAAAAATGTAAATTATTTCAGATACATAACAAACATCAAACACACATGTTAATGTGGCAGGGGGGATGTTAAGGAGTGGTAATCTAATGGAAGTAAAGGAAACCAAGGAGAGATTTAGGTGACAGATATCGTCCAGTAGAGTGTTTCTTTACAATTGTGATTCTAAGATGTTGTACACATTCAAATTGTCCACAAGATGCACCAGGCACCCATTTTAATCTGAAGTTTAGTTGTCATTATGGCTGGAATGAAATATGAGCTACCAGATCCATTTGGAGGTTACAAACTGCCGTCGGGCCTGCCTGGTGAATGGAAGAGGAGAACAAAAAACAAGTTACTTTTTGTGGCCAGACATGAATAGTCAAGGTGAGACTACCTTCAGAAAGTATCAGACTTGGTTGTGAAGTTCTTATGTCGGATAATTTTGTTTGACAAGTAGTTCCTCAGGTGTGTTCCATACAATATGACCTTTTTTTCATGGTTCATTTGACTCTCTACTTGTGTATAGTATGAAATGTATTATGATACAGGAGTATACCAGATACAGGAAGTATGCATACAAGTAAAGCTGGGATTGCAGACCTAGTTATGTAGAATTGGGACAGACAAGGAAGCATGGTCTGTTGCCCAGTCTACATTAATGTACATTAAAATACGTATCGCTTAATGAATCGTGAATCAGGTCGTAAGTATGACATCCATGTAAATGTATAATCTAACCTGCAGCCCAGTAATTCCATCAATTCTAAAAATTTAGAGCAGCCAACTAAAAGTCGGACACCAGAGAAACTGCATAACACAAAAAGAAAAAAAACATCCATTTGCAAAGTGAAGGTACGTAAAAATGCGGTAGGTTCACTACTTAGAAAACAAGAATCGGTGACATTCATCTGTAGGTTAAATTTTCTGTATCAGCCTAGTTACACACCAGGTTAATTACAGAAATAGGGAAAAGACGTGATGAATACTTTAAACACACAGGGGCATATACTGTAAAATGTTGGCCAGACAGAGCACCTTTAGAATATGATAAAAGTAATATGTGGAGAGTACCGAAGTCAGTCTAGTTTAAGGAACCTATCTTGAAGGCCTTCACCACATTAATGGAGGCATGCAGAACATTTTACAGAGCTCTAGGAGGTAGGGAGAGGTCCAATTTTAAATATATATAGTTACTGACAAACATGACTCGCTACTTAGAGAATAGGACAAATATACTGCAGTGAAGAAAAATAAGTAGGCATTAAAGAGCTATTTCGAAAACTAGCCATATAAAGAATGACATATACGTAACACACAAGATGGACATATTTTGCTCCATGTGTTTTATTGAGCTCAAATGACCCATCTTCTCACAGATGGTTGTCGGACCTTGGCTTTTCTGTACAGACTGTTTTATACGGACAATTGAGCAGTCGGCAGGTGATGTTTAAAGTGAGCGTCGTATCAAGAATCTAGATGCCAGTCATTGAATACTGGCCCCTATTGTGACTGGGCCAGAGGTGGGAAAACTTCAAACACATTGGGCGTGGGGCCTGAAGACAGCATAATATATCACCAAAACTGTTTCCTCAATAACAAAGCAATTTGGAAATGTAGATGGTTAAAAGGTGTTTGGTTTGACTTTTGTACATGGAGAGAAAAGTTGTTCATAAATTGTATGGATGCCACACAGCAGTTAAGTGCTGAAAGACGCATAAGGGGAATAGTGTTAAGGTAGGGAGAGAGGGCTGGAGCTTACCAACAATGCTATTCAGTCGGTACATTGAACAAAGAAGTTAAAAAAGATGAAAGGAAAACCTTGGCTATGAAATTGTCAGATGACACATGACTTGGAAGAGCAGTTGAACACAGTGGATAGTGTCTTTGAGAGATCATAAGATGAGCAAGAAAAGTGTAATCTAATGTAGTCTAATTAAATGAAGTGACTATGAGAGAATTACACATAAGGCAATATATTGTATAATAGGATGCCATATAAATGTGGTATTCTCCCGTGATCGTATTTTAGACAGCTGAATAAGATTTTAGGTATTCAACCTAAAAATTTACAGTAAAAGTTTTCTCTTATAAGATTTGTTGTACATGATCCAGAACAGTTCATGAGAAATACTGATGTTTTAGCAGTCTCCTGACTGGTTTGATTTGGCGTACTGTGAACTCCTCTATCCCAACTACATAACCTCACAGTATAACACCCAGTTATTTTCTGGACATATTCCAATCTCTGCCATCTACTGAAATTATTACCTCTGTAGCTCCCCAAAGTATGATGAAAGTTAATTGTTAGTGTCTTAACGCATGCCCTTTCAGTTTGTCCCTTCTTGCCACTGTTCCTGTGGTGAAACTCTTCATTTCTTACCACAGCAGTCCACTGAATTTTAGTCATTCCTCTGTAGAACCAGAGGCCAAATACTTAGAATTATATGAAAGTCAATTACACATTGTGATAAACCAGAAAAATAAATTTGTGTTCCAAAAGTAAAATTCCCCTCCCCAACTGCTTCACTCCCTCCTCCACTAGGAGTTTTAGGACTTCGTGTGCCTCCAGCATTATTGGATTACAGGTCTCCCAATAATTTATTCAACTCCTAATTTTCATTGCATCACCTATGTGTTCAAACTCTTCTTCTGTCATGTCATCAAACAGATCCTACCACACATAGAAGCCTTAATGCACTCTTACCACATGCCAGCTTAGTCCTCCGAGTTCAACAGTGGAATTACTTTCGCGTCATTTAACTTTGCCTCCTTTGCTTTCCTGTTTCAAACAAGTGACTTACTTCGCTGTATTTCTGTGATATATTGCACATTTTTGTAGTTCCTTACTTTACGAATCAATTTCAGTATTTATTCTGTAACAAGAGTTCTTTTACAGTTACCTCGTGCATACATAAATTTGTCTGTCCAACTTCTGTGACTGCCGTTTTCAGATAAATCCTTCCCTCTTCAACTGATCTGCGTGTTGCAGTATTCATTACCACACTATTTATTGCTTCAGATAACTTTAAACACACACCATTCTTCTCAGTACCCCACTTACTTCACCACTAACAGTTATGGACTATTCTCTTACGCCTCGGTCTGCTCTTGGTCATTACTAACTTGTGACATGAATGTATATCTGTTCCTGAGTATACCCTGCTATCCAATATCAGATTTTACAAAATGTCTCAATGATGTAATCCAGATAGAATCTCCTCATGTCCCTCAGACTTTTTCCAAATATACCTCTTCCTCCAGTAACTTTAAAATAGCATATTCATAATTAATAACAGACTTATAGAGAAATGGAACTTTTTTACTCATCACTTCTATTATCAAGCTCATTCTCCTAAACTCTGCCATGTATTACATTGCCTTTTACAGCATTCCAGTCACTCATGATTATTAGATTTACATCCTCATTACATACACATTTTGCATATACTCCTCCCTCTTCGTCAGATTGTGACATTGGCAGATATACCTGAAACATAACCATTAGCTTTTTGGTGCAAATTTTGATGAGAATATTCTTATTACTGAACTGGCCACTGTACTGACCCACACATACACTCCCAAAATCTTTGTAAGCAGTTTGCAGTGTGTACCGTGCAAGTCAGATGGAGATGGTGCTTGTGGATGTACACAGCCTCTCATCCATGCACTCTGCTTTCGAGCTGACATCTTTTGGGTATAGGATGAGCAACCTCTAGCTCAGTCATGTTTACCTTGACATGCATGTTACCTCATTGTTATTGTGCACGTCTCTGTACCTGGTATAGTTTCTGTTTTAGATTTAGTTTGTTGTGTCCATCATTATATTGTGTTCTCTTGCAGGATTAGAACATTCAATGACTCAACCTCTACCCTACATTTCTGCTCGTGAGAAATCCATCTTACCAGAAATGATATTTTTCCTATATCGTTTCACTGACTGCCACTACATCCAGAGTGAACATTAAAATTTCCTCTTCAGATTTTCTAGCGTCTTTACCATATTGAACTACTACAGATTTGTGAGTCAAAGCATGGAATGTCAGTAGTCACTGGACATTCATGTTTTGCAAGTTCATTTTATCAGGGGGATCTTCAGAGCCGAGATATATCTTTAATGAAGAAATGTATACCGTACTCGAATCACACAACATCCCTATGAGTATGCCTTATTTGGTAATTTTTGATGGATTGTAAAATTTAACTGTCCACACCATGGTTTCATTCCTTCATCAGTTGAGATATTTTGACTTAGATTAAACATTTCTTTATACTTTTTGGAAAAATAATGAACTGCAAATTGCACTTCAAAAAGCCGGTCCGCATTATCTGGTTTATTGTTGTCAGAAAAATGTAAAAATGATAATATTTGTCTGAATATCTTGTGGACATCGCTTTGCGAAATATGTGTCTATCAATGGATTTGTTGATCAGTAATCATGGATCCTTGCGTTTCGAAAATTCCCATAAGGATACTAAGCCCAAACTATTTTATAAAAACGGATCCCATAATGCTGACAAATATGACATTTTTAATCCAGTTTCCTTCTATTGCAATGTTGACTGTAATACTCATGGGTTTCATTGCTAATGTACTCAAACAGATCTTTCCCAATATATAATTCTGAAATATCCATGACGCTCTGTGTATCTTTGGGAAATGTGTGTGGACCCGGAGATTCTTCAAATTTGTTATTGGTCCTCAGTAAATCATAGTCTGTCTTTGTCTGATTCATCTGAGAGCTGGTATCTGATAAAGCTGTTTTCACAGTTTTCACTTGTAGCCTTTCCTCTAATAGGTTGGGATAATCCTGTGTCAGACCTAGAAACATGGTTTTGGTGAATTGGACAGGCTATGCACCTTGTTCTCGAATGGAGATAATACCCCTATGGAGAGGTGATGGGGGATAGGAGTGTCAAAGGGGTGATTAGAATCCTTCGGAGGTTGTGCAGGCGTGGAAGACTACTTCAGGAGAGGTGGGAAGGATATGTTAGGATATCTCTTATTTCAGGTTACATGCTGCTATGTCAACTATTTCAACACTGTGCCTGACCAGCTCACCTCACAAACACAACTGCTGTTATGTAAGGCATAATGTAAGTGTTCACCAGTGGCAGGCTCAGTTGTGATCTACTTCTTACTTCGCGTGTTTTGGAAGACAGTATATGATTACTGTGCTACAGTGCCCTCCTCCTAGACAAGACCTGGCCCTCTGGATCATGACTTAGAACATCATTGCACTAAAATGACTGATCCTGTTGGCTGCCACAAATGGCTCCAGTCAGCTTTTTAAGGATTTCTTTCACCATCATGTTACCTTACTCACAACTCATATCAAGTCTTGTTTCCTGATTGTTTATTGCTACAGCTCTCTCTCTGCTGCTTCCTAGTCTCTCGGAATCGAGTCCACAAGAGATCGAACATTGGCTGGTTCCAAGCTTTGTCTAGGGATCCACTTCCAGCATGTGTAAACAAGAACTATTGTTGGTAGTGTCACAGCATTAACTATTATTACATTGGTCAATGCTATTTCCCTCTGGTTCTGACTCTCCCTGTGCTGACTTTCATGATGCACCCATGTCTCCATGGAGATGGGCCCAGCCTTACAGAGAATGAATTTGTCTGTGGACTATATAATCTCAGGTCCCAAAGTTCTATTTAACATAGTCAAATTAGTGGCTGGTAGCACTTCCATGTGTTCCCCTGCCCAATATAATCTGTGGGTTGTGCCTGAAACTGTGGCAGGTGGAGCAAAAATAAATATTGTTTTACATGGTGTCCTGTTCATTTATAATTTCCCCCGTCTTCCTTCAATATTAACTGCGTGGGATTTCTGACCCTCTCCACCTAGTCTGTTTGGACAAACCATAATGGCACTACTGTAATACTACGGTAACTTCTAGTTCCATATAGACAATCTGTGTTTGTCTTCCATAACCAATGATTTATTCCTTTACTCCAAGAAAGTTCTTCAGCATCTCACACTTATGAGGATACATGTGAACTGCATGATGTAGGTATTATGCATACTTGCTGCTTCTGGAAAGGAAATTGAAATCCATACTTTCCCCTGCTACTCATTTCCTCTGCTGTGGCTTGGTTAAAATGAAAAGGTTAGGTGCTACGATGATGCTAAAGGACAAACACTCTCTGGTATAGCTCCTATTGCACTTGACGTTGCACCTCCAGGCATTGTCTGGTGATCGGAATTCCGCTCCTAGCTGGCTTCTCACTTGTTCCATAGATTCATGTAATTCTCTGCCTCTGTCTCTCTCTCTCTCTCTCTCTCTCTCTCTCTCTCTCTCTCTCTCTCTCTCTCTCTCTCTCTCTCCCTCTCTCTCTCTCTCCTCTCCCTCTCCCCCTCTCTAATCCCCACTCTCTCCCCCTCTCTAACCCCCACTCTCTCCCCCTCTCTCCCCCCCACTCTCCCCTCTCTAACCCCCACTCTCCCCTCTCTAACCCCCACTCTCCCCTCTCTAACCCCCACTCTCTCCCCCTCTCTCACACCCCCCATCTCTCTCTCTCTCACACCCCCCTCTCTCTCTCACACCCCCTCTCTCTCTCACACCCCTCTCTCTCACACCCCCTCTCTCTCACACCCCCTCTATCTCTCTCACCCCCTCTATCTCATCCCCCCTCAGTCCCCCCTCTCTCTCCCCCCTCTCCCCATGCTGTCTTCCAAAGACAGTAGCAACTAAATTATTAGTTCTTTATCCAATTTTCTGCTTCATTTAGCAACATCTCAGTTAAGATTCACCATTTCTTCTGCTGTTTTGTGTAATAAACACTTCCAATTCAGCTGGTGCAGTAAGAGCATACCCTTCTGCAATCACGAGTTTTTGTGCTGTAGCACTCACTTATTGCCTTCCTTATTCTACCCGTTGTTTTATTACTTCTACTATATCATTCACTCTTTCAACCTCATCAGCTGTCCCACTGTTTCCACATGTCATCCTAACACAGTGATCCAACCTCTACTTCTGGTATGTGGTATATTCCCCAAAGCCTAAGTCACCTCATCCCCCAAATCCTCCCATGTTTCCTCCTACACACCCTGGAAACTCCTTCAAACATTCTGTGATCACATACCATCAGTTTAAAATTACCGAGGGCTTCTTCTAACCATGTTACCTCATTCTATGTCTACCATTCATTAAATAACACCTGTATCCCCCATTGATAAGCACATTTGTTGATGTGCTTGGTGAACAGTTCTCACTGTCAACGTGGTCGTTCTGCAATGCTGCCACTGCAATGACAAGCCATAGTCCTCTTAAGACTGGGTTTATCTTCTCTCCTGGCATAGCTCATCTGAGGACAGTGCATGTGTCTCTCATGCAAAAATCCACTGCTCCTGCACAGCAGGTAATCTTCCTTGTACCAAACATACAAAGAAAACTCCCTTACATCCTAGGTCTTCCCGTGTAGACCTACTATAGCTGTTTCACTTAAAACTTCTTGCTTGCTACTCATCACTTGTTTCCCACTTTCTTTCTGGCTCAGCCCTCCAATTCTTTGGTTAATCTAAGGACTTGTCACATGTTTCATATTTCCACATGCAGAATTCTCGTAGACAACTGCATTTTGAAAGTCACTGGTGACAGTTTCACAATCTGATATTGGCCATGACACTGCATAAAAAGTAGTGTCTTACTATTTGTAGTATGTGAATTCGATAGATTTCACATTGGCCATTTTTGTCTTGGTGTGATCTTTCCCTGTGAGTCACTGCTCCCTCTTGTTTATACAGTGCCAGTCTATTTGCCTTAACCAACCTTTTCAATTCTTCTCTTGCCACCCTCACAAATGCGTTAACATGCATTCAATTATTGAAATAGGAAAACAAAAAGAGAAAGACAATAGGTTTTGACCATATTCCACCTCATATGGCTAAAGTTCTGTAGTTTTTGCTGTTTTGATTTGTACACAGACAAAGATAACTTGAACAGACATCACAATTGGTATGTGTGTGCTATATGGTATTATAGCATGCTCTCTATTGCTTCATGCACGCTTAACATGGTCCTACTAGCCTGACGATGTAGATGACTTGTCCTCAATTTCTTCCCACATTACAGCTTAAATTCCTTCTATAAATCCAAGATACGGATGACCTCCTTGATTTGTTATTTCTGGTACAATTAAGTTCCCTATTGTTAATTACTGCTTGTACCAATGTTGCTGCCTGTTCATTTGGCACTGCGACCATTTAGACAGGTTATGAAAAATGATTCATAATAACAAAACATCAATCCCAAAAAATTCAACCTCCTAAATCGCTCGTCACTTTTCAATGAGTTTGGGCTTGGCTACCATCGGACCTCTGCCATTGTAGCACCTTTGCACTTCCGTGCTGCATGTCTATCCTCCCTTTGGAACATGTCATGGACACGTTTTGTGAATGACGTTGAGGTGCTAGAGCTTCAGCACACAGACTACAGTTTCTTCTTTCGTAATCTATCGTTCTCCATTTTGGCGTTTGAGGTTTGGCTTTGTTTCCTCTTCATCCCTGTGCAGTTCTGAAGGCCAGCCCAAGTGTACCATGTGACGGGGTAACACGTAATGACCATACCCAGGTCTGCAGGTAGGGTTTCCACATACATGGTACAGGCCAGGTCCAGGGAGGGGTGGTAGTTTGAGCTGTAACCCTCCCAAATTGCCATTTAGTCCCTCTGTCAGAAGTTTGGGAGGTGTGATCCATCGCCTAATGAGTGTGAGCTCCCCTCTGAGAAAGGGTCCCACAGCAGGAAGGAACATGCTATGCCTTTGGAGATGATGGCGGTCTTGGGGATTCTGTCACAATGAGCCAATTCCAATCTGTGTCTACTAAACGTAATGGGAATGAGGTGAAACATTCAGACTCTTCCAGCTTTCACATTGGTTCCTCATACCACATAGTGGACATTGTCATTTCTTTGCTACAGATAATCCACATATTATTCAGAAAGGTGTTGACAAAATTGCCGGCCCTGTGAAATCCTGCTCTCATTTATGTAATTGCACTTTGCTTTTGGAGACCAAGTGTGGTCCTCAAGCCCAACAACTGCTTGCAGCTTCACTCCTCCAAAGCTATCATGTTAGTGGTAAGGCCCATCGAATCCTGAATTCATGTGGTGGTATTTACACCAGGCTGCTCAATGGTCAGAATGAAGGACAAATCGAAATATACCTTTCTGATGAGTGTGTCACTGCAGTCTGTTGGTTAATGAAACTGGTTGATGCAACCTTAGTCCGTACATACTCGCACTTTTGGTAGAGTAGTGCCTCTGTCAAACATAGACCAAGTTATGAAGTCATCAAAGTCCAACCACACATTTGAAGCCAGACGAGCTGTTACCACTGCTACTGTAACAACAACACTCCTGTCGCAACACAGCAAAATGTACTTGTGGTAGGGATGCTCATGAGTGATTGCCTGCCTTGTCCTCCCTCCTGCATAAATTTCACTGACGACCATGCAGTCTCATCCTGAGATGAGAAAGTCATGCATCAGATCTGAGTAAAGGCTTGCAAGTTGTTGGCTAGTTGAAAGCCTTGCATTTTACCATCCGGCACTTGCAGTACTGTTCTTGCTACACCTTGCTGCACAAAGGACATATCCAAGCAGACGTGACCTCAAATTCATCACTACAGCTGTAAAATTGCCCAGTGTAACAATAGTGTCACCTTCTCCTCTACCTGTGCAAGCCGCCAAATCTTTGCCTCTGGCAGCGAAATCACGTGCTACATAATAAGCAGGATGGAAAGGACAGAGGAAATGCTTCCGTGGAGGCTTCCTACTTCCTTCAAGCTAACAAACTTCTCAGCTTTCATCTACTGAATGCAAAGCTTGCAAGACACCAAAGGCAAACAGTCTTCTTCTTCACTGACTCACTGGTCCTCCTCAGTAGTCTCACTGAATAATACCCTCACCCACCCAACCTCAATTTTGCCAGTGCACGCTGCTAACCATTTGGATACTCCGGAATCTCCACACTGACTCTGATAGAATGCTGACACACACGTAGCTCACATAGAGCAGGACTCTACAGTGACTGTAGCTGCCAAGTGCCAGCCTTTGAAGATTCATTACTACAGGTGACAGAGGTGACGACCCGTCACTTCTTTACCTCTTCCCATTTCCCCACCGTGACTTCCCTTCAGTGGAACAGTCGCAGCACTAGATCCAACAAGGAGGGATTATGGCTACTCTTGCAATTGCAGTGTCCACTTGTTTTCTCCCTCCAGGAAACAAAATTGCCCTCACAACTGCTTCAAACCTCTTGGTATTCTTTCCAGTCCTCTTTCACCTTCCAACTGGGGATAGCATTCCATTTGAGGAGTCACACTGCTCATCTGCAATCACATTCACTGTCACTCTGTCTCACTGAACACCAGACTGAAGCTGTTGCAGTCATCACTTCATCTTTCCTGTTTCCATTGTCCACGTCTCTCCATCATTGTGTGTTACCAGTGCAGACATCCTTCAGCTTATTGGGCAACTTCCTCACTTTTTGCACTTCAATGTGCACCATCCCCTTTCGGGCTCTTCTGAATAAGATATTTGTAAAAATAGCAAAACCATGGTGAAGAGATAATAAACTTTTATCCACACCTTGTATTTGCGACTTACTGGCTGATTTTTTAACCTCTTTCTCGACCTTCATGCAGAAATTAGCAGTAGTACCTTCGTCAAAATGGATGGCTCTCACTGGTGTTGGGTCTCTCTTCATTATTGGTACAGACTTTCCAGCATCAGCTTTCAAAACATTGCTCAGTATTTAGAGCGGTTTTCTTTGTTGTGTATCAGGCCACATAGCGACACAGGCTTTTCAGTCGTATCATCTGCTCTGCCTACACCCTTCCGAGCCTGTGCTGTATGTTGTCCATCCCTTAGTGAAACAGATCCAAGAAATCTTTCACTTGCTGAACCTTTATGGAGCCACTGTGATGTATTTGTGGGTCCCTGGTCACGGCAACCTGAGAGGAAATGAGGGAGCTGATACTGCTGCTGAGGCAGCTGTCCTCTTACCTTGGCCTGCTAGTTCTTCCATTCCCTCCGATCTTTGTGTTGCTGTCTGTCAGCAAATGGTGTCTCTTTGTGATTAATACAGGTCTTCCCTTCATGGAACAAGCTCCAGGGAATTAAACCTCTTAGTGGCTTGGCCAACTTCTTCCTCTTACCTTAAAGAAATGTCTTGGAATGTACACGCTGAGCTACAGAATTAGTCCTTTGCCAGCCACAAATGACACCATATTACTCCATAAGGAAGTTTAATAATCCCAAGCAATCTTGCCCTCAATTCCAATTGTAAGAAGTCTTGTCATGCAACTAAGAACATCATTCCGGATAAGCACTGGTATATCAGCAAAATGAAGGCTGTGCCATTCACTCAAAACAAGGAAGCACTGCTCATACACTGCAGACATTGTCCTGCTGAACTGGCCTCCATCACTTGATTCCACATTGCTCTCCTTTGATTCACATGACGCCAGCAGTACAGCTCAAGTTGGCAATAATTCACAGATGTGCCACTTGTCCTCATAACAGATATTCCATTGGAATACTGCTGCCATCTGCAAACATGGTAAATTTGGTAAATTTGTACTAAACACCATTCACAATAGCTGGCAGATAATTATCAGAAATCAGAGGACAGACACAGGACAGAAGGCCTTTTTCCCCCAAACCCTATCCCATTGCTATTACTAAAAGACTAACTTCATGGCCTGCAGTACCAGTTTCATATTGCTTATCTGACAGTGTCCTGGGTCAACAGAAATATTCCTTTTTAAAATGCAGGTAGTAATTACAAAAATACTGAAAATGGAACTGTTGTCAGAATGTAGTCAGTAAGAAGTATGATCTTGAATCAGCGGTTAAACATAAGAAGAACAGTATTCAGAAATGGCGTGCATGTCTTCAGCCAGTAGAGATAAAGATGTACAAAAAACACACACTATATTAATCCAGTGTTTCTTAATGAGAGCACTTAGCTGCTTCCAACAAAAACATTGATTATAAATTCAAACCTTCTCAAAATTCCTAATAGCAGACATTTAAAACACCATTTGCAAAGTAACAAAAGTTCAGAGAAACTGCAGTGTGTAAAACAACTCCAGATAATTTGAAGCTCAGTTATTAGAAGCAATAATAGCAATTAGAAACCCAATGGCAAACGATTTCCCTTAGTTTTTTTGTGGCCTTCCATAACATTTTCAAGGTTTGGCTGAGCTACAATAAATCCCGGTTTATGAAAACTATATTATCAGTGTCAGTTTGCTACACTTCACTTTCCTTTGATTTCTGTCACATGCTTTTGAAATTAAGACTTAAAGCAACATATGTATTACATTCCTGCTTTGTGTCCTTTAGCCTTTTCACTATCCAAGGTTTTTATTGCATACTGTGCGCATTGAGAACATAGAAATAACTGTAATCCGATATGACTCTCGTTCCTGTCATGCTATTAAATAGGTTATATTAAGTACATGAAGATCAGAGCATATTTTTCTACTACGTATGTATGTCTACAAACTACTATTTCATGTGCAGCTACACAAGAATGTATTGTTACTCCTGTGCTTTTTAATCTCTCTCTAGGAGAGCTTACATCACAAAGTTATAGGCTTTTTATGATACATTTTCCTGAAAATATATATTTGTGCACACTACTGCCATTCAGTTGTAAATTGTTTTCTTTGAAGCGAACAACTGTGCATATAGAAATATTACACGCTTGTAATATGATCTGAAATGCTGAGTGCCTGTTACTGTTGACATCCCACCTCTTGTCCTAAGCAGACTAATAAAAATGTTGATGTATTGTTACATTACAAAGCAGTTAATTGTATGTGTTGTCTGGCAGTTTATTGTGATCGTGTATAAGCTTAGGGGTGGCCACTTGCTTAAGATTGATCGACCCACAGATTGCCACCTCTTCATAATATTAGACTTGATAAATAAGACGTAGTAATACATTTATGTTCCTTGACATGATGTAATTATAATGGAACTAGCTATAGTGAGTGAGCTGCTTATGACATTGCAGTTTTGTGTGTTTACACAAGTTAGGGTTGGTACACTGCGTTTCTCGTTATGGCATATATATACGTCAAGAATATGTGCACCCTTTTTATTCAGTTTTCTTCAGTCTTTTTTTTTTTTTTACACAATACTGGTACTGTGAGGAAGGGAAATGACTGAAAACAGTTGTAATAAAGTAACCTCTCACTACTCTCACCTGTCTGAGGAAAGAATTATTAGCTCAAGAAGCCATAGTTTCCTCATTTAAACATTTCTATTGACATTTTCACTGTTTTGATATGACTTGTTCACACTCGATTACAGTTGTATGATATTTATTCAAAAGTTTGCGTAAAATACAATAGATTTCATGTAAGTTTACATTCTGATAACTAGAATTAGTAGTATAAATTTGCATTTGTCAAAGTAGTTACTGAAATCAGAATTTCTGTGCTTGGAGTCTCTTATCCAGAAGCACTCTTCAAAATATTTTGTGTTCCAGAAATGTATCATTATTCACATTTGTAACTGTTAGTTGTTTAAATTTGGTCCCTTTGAAAGGAAGCATAAGTACTTCATATTGCAATTACTGAAGCTTCTACATTACTGTCGTTTCTTGCAATCATTGTAAAATGTCTGTGTCATTTAATTGAACCTCATGAAGCTCCCATTATTGCTAATATTTGCACCAATGTCATATTTTGTACTTCCAACATAGACATTACAGTATTTGGAGATTTACGAACTACAGGAAATAGTAAAGCACTGATGTAGAAACTGTATTCTATCCCTAATGTAACATCCAGTATTTAGGTTGCATGTTCCATAATATGAAAATTATTAAAATGATATTCCTCAGTTACTAGAAACTCTTACCCAGCTAGATGACATTCTTTGTTTGCATTTAGGATGTATATTATACCGTCAGCCACAGGGTCATATATTATAGATAGTCTTGTATGTTGTCTTTGTATTTTTGGCAGAAGTTAAAACAGCTAACTGGAACTTGACAAAATAATCTACTAGTAACATCAACATACAGAGTCATTTGTTGTTCGTCTGTCTGTCCGTTCTCAAGAATGGCTATACTATGGTAAACGATCCCTTTGCGATGTAAATAATTTAAGGTTCTAAGTCAATGTAGTCAAAAGATACGGCCACATATGTCACATATTTCGTTACTTGCAAACTCACTCGTCAAATCCTATTGATGAAATCAGAGCTCGACCCTGGGGCCTGGCGCTGTGCACGTATAGCGCAGAAACCGAGAGGTCGTTATCGTTTCTCGATCGGACCACCAATTTCTCATTCATCGTTTTAACCTAGTCTTCACATCTCAACGATGTGAGGAATCGTGAGGAACAACATGTGGTTCAGATTCCGCGTAAAAATATAGGTTGCCTTTACCCGGTTCGATAACGTAAGCAGGTTAGGGACACGGTAGTCGCTCTGGTGGCGTTGAATACGAAGACTTGCTTCACGCCTCTGAGCCACACTAAATTATTATTATTATTATTATCTATAAGAATAAGTAATTTGTACAGAAACCTCATAGCGCCGTCATGCTCCCAGTTGTACTGTCGTTTTTGGCAAATTTTGCCCAGGTGGATTACATAGGTCAGTCCTCCTCAAATAATGTGCTGCATGACAAAAGGTCACAACGCCCTTACCTACTCAGTTATATGACACGAAATTTGGTTTAAAAACATAGGGTGAGAGTGTACTTGAGATCTGGTTTTTGCGTTTACACTCTGTCATTTTTGAATAGACCATGAACACACACATCAACACAGAATCACAGACGGAAAGTAACACTTCCAGCAAAAATTTCCGCATACTACCGTGTTGACAGTATGTGCAACTGATAGTTATGTGATTTCATTTCAAAGATTATAGAATCAAGTCAAATGCAAGTTTTGGTTGTCAATGCAAATAAAATGGGCTCTAAGCACTATGGGAGTTAACATCTGAGGTCATCAGTCCCCTAGAACTTAGAACTACTTAAACCTAACTAACGTAAAGACATGACACACCTCCATGCCCGAGACAGGATTCGAACCTGCGACCGTAGCAGCAGCGCGGTTCCGGACTGAAGCGCCTAGAACCGCTCGGCCACAGTGCCGGTGGTTGTCAATGCAGATAATGAATATCGATGTGGACGAACAAGGTAATGAATGTGTCGAACAAGTAGCAATAAACCTACAGGGAATCAGAATTCTCTTTCAACGTGGAGCACCCTTACTTGCGACGCAAACTGGAACAAATGCTTGGTGTTTTGTATGAACATTCTCTGTGTGCTTAAGGTCTGGGTGGGATTCACACATCAGGCAACCATTTTTAACAAGTAAAAGACCCACTTCACCTGTGGTAAGGCCGGCTGAGCTGTGCCGTGTTGCACCGTGTTTCCATATCCACGTTAAACGCGACGACCGGTCGCTACATACTGGTGGAGTTGGATTGGGTTGTTTCGGGGAGAAGACCAGACAGCAAGGTCACCGATCTCATCGGATTAGGGAAGGATGGGGAAGGAAGTCGGCCGTGTCTTTTGACAGGAACCGTCCCAGCATTTGCCTGGAGCGATTTTGGAAAATCAAGAAAAATTAAATCAGGGTGGTCGGACGCAGGACTGAACCGTCCACCTCCCGAAAGCGAGTCCACTTTGCTGACCACTGCGCCATCTCGCTCCGTCTACTGGTGGAGAGTCGCTAATTGTTGGAGACGTAATAGAGGCTGATGTCACGCTACATAGCGATTCTGTTATCAGTAAGTTTCTTTATACAAGAGTTATTATAATTAATGAACGAATCGTCACGTAAGGTCGCAGGACACTTATTTCTTACGGTGTTTGAACCCGAGATGTTGAAAATATTTGTCTGGGACTGAGATTCGAACTCTCATCCTTCCCTTCGCCAGGCTTCACCCCTTTCAGATGATTTAGTTCCAACGATTCAATGTTTCCCCTGGATTTCTGAGTTCTCAAAGTCTCTCCGAAAGACGCATATCTGGGTTCGACAACTGGTCTGGCAAAAAGTTTCCATCACGACGTTTCAAGCTGCAGTACGCGCACACCAGCCTGCAGGTGACAATTATAGCTTTCAACGTCTCTCCGTGCCTTTCAACATTATTGATTGCTGCCGGTTTCGACTCGCAATCAGAATGATTCGTCATATTAATTTCATATACAATCATCGTCGCTTAGTTTGGTGAAAAAGTATTTCATAGTCAATGCCTCTTCGTGTGTAGTCGAAACGAAGACATTTGCAGGGCTCGACTTCCAATCAGCACACAGCTGTACGTCATGTTATTTCCAGTTCAAATACCTGTACATCTCACAACTGGTGAAATAAAATGTTTTGTAACATGTGTTCATGACTGTATAACACTAAAAGGGGTACTGGTTTCGAATCCCGGTAAATCAAAAGTTTTTCACCTCGGTATTTCAGTTTTAGTCGTCTTGCTAGTGTTGAAAAGATTTCAGATCTAATATTTGATTGTGCTCGATTAACAATTCAGTATCAACTGGGTTCGACTCCCAATCCCCCACAAACTTTATGCCATGTCATTTCAAATTCAATCCTGCACACACTTGTTACTTTTGACCTGAACCATGTTTAAAATTTTTCGTTGTTACTCAACATGAAGAAGAATTGCTGGATTGGAGACTTCAGTCCCATTCCAGTACAAAAATGTCTGTAATATAATTTCAAGTTGAATTTTGCTTTTTGAAATGTTATTTACTGTAATAAATTTGAGTTTGCAAGCGTAATGGCCGTGTCATGTCTAATAACGTGTTTTCTGTATTAATTTGTATGTGGATTGATACCCATTAAGGGCAGTTATTTTTTGAGGCCTCTTGTAATAACCATTTTAGTTAGTCAAACAACTGTATCCAAAAGACCACAGAGGGTATGCAAGAAAGTTGCGTTATGGGGATTGCATATAAATCAGGCCAAACGCGATTCATGTCGTTCGGGTACTTTTGAGCATGACAGTACCACTCTCCTTAATAAAGCACTTGTGTTTAAAAAGGTATATAATGTTTCTGATATTTATGTCTTGATATAGTCAGATATTAAGCTCTTTAAACTATTTTGGACTTCTTCTGGCATAATGTCTACTGCGTTTCATACGTGGCATGTCTAATTTTCGTGCATGCACGTCCGCAGAGTCGCTTCGCGTTAGAATAACTTACTATACAAACTGATTGTTTAGGTCACGATATTTATTTCGCCATTAATCTGAAAATTCTGTTGTGATTATTTCCCTCGCAGAAAAGTGTAGCACGTTCTTTTACGAACAAAGTTCACCTACACGGTTTCCCATCGTTAGCGAACTATGAAATAGTTCAACGTAGAGTTACTTGTTACATTGCACAAATCTGAAATACGTATGTTGCTAAATCTTGCAGTGAGAAAAATATGGGAATGTAGAGCATCAATTTCTCAGTTCAGATAAGTTTTGACTTCCAATTCTCTTACTGAGTTTCTACTGCACAAAGGGAAAATCTAATCTCATTACATAATTACTTGTTTACTATATATAGATCCCCCATTGGGATATTTTGAATCGATTATGAGGAATTTCGAATCCTTATTATGCTGTCTGCCAGACAGCAGAAAGCCGTTAACGGTCTGCGGTGACTTCAACTTGGACTTACTAAAGGGTTCTGATAAAACATACACTCCTGGAAATTGAAATAAGAACACCGTGAATTCATTGTCCCAGGAAGGGGAAACTTTATTGACACATTCCTGGGGTCAGATACATCACATGATCACACTGACAGAACCACAGGCACATAGACACAAGCAACAGAGCATGCACAATGTCGGCACTAGTACAGTGTATATCCATCTTTCGCAGCAATGCAGGCTGCTATTCTCCCATGGAGACGATCGTAGAGATGCCGGATGTAGTCATGTGGAACGGCTTGCCATGCCATTTCCACCTGGCGCCTCAGTTGGACCAGCGTTCGTGCTGGACGTGCAGACCGCGCGAGACGACGCTTCATCCAGTCCCAAACATGCTCAATGGGGGACAGATCCGGAGATCTTGCTGGCCAGGATAGTTGACTTACACCTTCTAGAGCACGTTGGGTGGCACGGGATACATGCGGACGTGCATTGTCCTGTTGGAACAGCAAGTTCCCTTGCCGGTCTAGGAATGGTAGAACGATGGGTTCGATGATGGTTTGGATGTACCGTCTACTATTCAGTGTCCCCTCGACGATCACCAGAGGTGTACGGCCAGTGTAAGAGATCGCTCCCCTCACCATGATGCAGGGTGTTGGCCCTGTGTGCCTCGGTCGTATGCAGTCCTGATTGTGGCGCTCACCTGCACGGCGCCAAACACGCATACGACCATCATTGGCACCAAGGCACAAGCGACTCTCATGGCTGAAGACGACACGTCTCCATTCGTCCCTCCATTCACGCCTGTCGCGACACCACTGGAGGCGGGCTGCACGATGTTGGGGCGTGAGCGGAAGACGGCCTAAAGGTATGCGGGACCGTAGCCCAGCTTCATGGAGACGGTTGCGAATGGTCCTCGCTCGCCGATACCCCAGGAGCAACAGTGTCCCTAATTTGCTGGGAAGTGGCGGTGCGGTCCCCTACGGCACTGCGTAGGATCCTACGGTCTTGGCGTGCATCCGTGCGTCGCTGCGGTCCGGTCCCAGGTCGACGGGCACGTGCACCTTCCGCCGACCACTGGCGACAACATCGATGTACTGTGGAGACCTCACGCCCCACGTGTTGAGCAATTCGGCAGTACGTCCACCCGGCCTCCCGCATGCCCACTATACGCCTTCGCTCAAAGTCCGTCAACTGCACATACGGTTCACGTCCACGCTGTCGCGGCATGCTACCAGTGTTAAAGACTGCGATGGAGCTCCGTATGCCACGGAAAACTGGCTGACACTGACGGGGGCGGTGCACAAATGCTGCGCAGCTAGCGCCATTCGACGGCCAACACCGCGGTTCCTGGTGAGTCCGCTGTGCCGTGCGTGTGATCATTGCTTGTACAGCCCTCTCGCAGTGTGCAGAGCAAGTATGGTGGGTCTGACACACCGGTGTCAATGTGTTCTTTTTTTCCATTTCCAGGAATGTATGATGTGGAAACCATATTTGGTCTTACAGTGTGATCTCAGTGACTAATCTTCCAACATGGGTGGATAAAAGTAGCACCCCAACTAATGATATTTCCTTTGATGAAGCTGAATGCAAGAAAATAACTGTGCACTCACTAACAATGCTGTCTCTGATCATGGTGCACAGTCAGTTAGAATAAAAACGACAGTGCCTCTCCTCAGTGAAAACCGAATAATTAATGATTGAAGAACAAATGTTTCTTAGAATGCTTTACGAGAAAAAAACATGGGATGAAATTTATAATGAACTAAATGCTAACACAAAATTTAATTTAATCTATGATAAATTCATATAACTGTTTGAAAATAGTTAAAGAAGACAGAGGGATTCATATTGACAATGTTTCCTTTGATGAAGCTCAAAGCCAGGTAATAGCTGCATAACTAATAATAAATTTTCTCTCAGTTCATGATGCACAGTTACTCAGGATAAATAAGACACTGCCTTACTGTATAAGACGTCTAAGTCGATACCAATTAGAGTAATTAATGACGCTAGGACAAATATTTTTGAGAATGGTTTACAAGCAATGACATGGGATAAAATTTATAACGAGCCAAATGTTGAATTAAAATTTAATTTATGGAACTATAAATTGATATCAGAATTAGAAGACAGCTTTCAACATAAGCAAATTAGAAAGAACATTAACAAGCGTATAAAACACATGGATCACTAGAGGAATTTAATCTTTTTGTGAAAGGAAAATGGAAATATATACACTCCAGGAAATGGAAAAAATAACACATTGACACCGGTGTGTCAGACCCACCATACTTGCTCCGCACACTGCGAGAGGGCTGTACAAGCAATGATCACACGCATGGCACAGCGGACACACCAGGAACAGCGGTGTTGGCCGCCGAATGGCGCCAGCTGCGCAGCATTTGTGCACCGCCGCCGTCAGTGTCAGCCAGTTTGCCGTGGCATACGGAGCTCCATCGCAGTCTTTAACACTGGTAGCATGCCGCGACAGCGTGGACGTGAACCGTATGTGCAGTTGACGGACTTTGAGCGAAGGCGTATAGTGGGCATGCGGCAGGCCGGGTGGACGTACCGCCGAATTGCTCAACACGTGAGGCGTGAGGTCTCCACAGTACATCGATGTTGTCGCCAGTGGTCGTCGGAAGGTGCACGTGCCCGTCGACCTGGGACCGGACCTCAGCGACGCACGGATGCACGCCAAGACCGTTGGATCCTACGCATTGCCGTAGGGGACCGCACCGACACTTCACAGCAAATTAGGGACACTGTTGCTCCTGGGGTATCGGCGAGGACCATTCGCAACCGTCTCCATGAAGCTGGGCTACGGTCCCGTACACCGTTAGGCCGTCTTCCGCTCACGCCCCAACATCGTGCTGCCCGCCTCCAGTGGTGTCGCGACAGGCGTGAATGGAGGGACGAATGGAGACGTGTCGTCTACAGCGATGTGAGTCGCTTCTGCCTTCGTGCCAATGATGGTCGTATGCGTGTTTGGCGCCGTGCAGGTGAGCTCCACAATCGGGACTGCATACGACTGAGGCACACAGGGCCAACACCTGGCATCATGGTGTGGGGAGCGATCTCCTATACTGGCCGTACACCTCTGGTGATCGTCGAGGGGACACTGAATAGTGCACGGTACATCCAAACCGTCATCGAACCCATCGTTCTACCATTCCTAGACCGGCAAGGGAACTTGCTGTTCCAACAGGACAATGCACGTCCGTATGTATCCTGCGCCACCAAACATGCTCTAGAAGGTGTAAGTCAACTACCCTGGCCAGCAAGATCTCCGGATCTGTCCCCATTGAGCATGTTTGGGACTGGATGAAGCGTCGTCTCACGTGGTTGCACGTCCAGCACGAACGCTGGTCCAACTGAGGCGCCAGGTGGAAATGGCTTGGCAAGCCGTTCCACAGGATTACATCCAGCATCTCTACGATCGTCTTCATGGGAGAATAGCAGCCTGCATTGCTGCGAAAGGTGGATATACACTGTACTAGTGCCGACATTGTGCATGCTCTGTTTCCTGTGTCTATGTGCCTGTGGTTCTGTCAGTGTGATCATGTGATGTATCTGACCCCAGGAATGTGTCAATAAAGTTTCCCCTTCCTGGGAGAATGCATTCACGGCGTTCTTATTTCAATTTCCAGGAGTGTATGTTGGGAAGAACAAGTAGAGATCCAGCAGTGATTGAACATTACAAAAGTTTTTCATAATAATCACATAGGGAGTCTCCCAATGCTCAATCTTAGGTCTGCTATGGTTCCACATATATGTAAACGATTTTTGGTCTAATATACAGCAAGTGGAATTGGTTATTTTTGTGGATGACACTAGTATGGTAATCGTTCCAAGCATACATATCTTAACAAATGAGATGGTAAACAAGATTCTTAAAAGTATAATTGTTTTTCTGCTTGCAGGCTTACCCTCTATTATAAAAAGACACATACTCAGTTTTGAACATCTAGGGATACTATATCAATGATCAGGGTAAGGCACATAGTGGGGAAATAATAAGTAGGGTGGAAACTTCAGTATTCTTAGGTGCCCAAACTAAAGTTAATTTAAACTGCAAAAGCACATTTCGTTGCTCCCGAAAAAACTTTGTCCATGTAAACACACTTAGAATCATTGTAAATTTAGGGAGAAACAAAACAGAAAGTTGACATTTACATGTATTTTCATTCAATAACCTCTATGGAATAATGTTCTGGTATAACTCATCATTAAGGAAGCAAGTCTTCATTGCTCAAAAATGTCGTGCAAGAATGATATATAGTGCTCACCCATAATCATCTTGTTGACATCTGTTTAAGGAGTTGGGCGTTCTGACTACTTCTTCACAGTATTTTTATTACCTCATGAAGTTGACTATAAATAATCCAGTTCAGTTCAAAAGGAACAAATTACAATACCAGAACAAAAATTACATTCATTATTCCACATTAAAGTTTAGTTATCACAAAAAAGGGTGCACAACATTGCAACAAAAATTTTTGGTAACTTACCCAGTGATTTCAAATTTTACTTAGTTGTCTAAGATTATATTACAAACTGAAAAAGTTTCTAGAACGATAGTTTCTCTCCTCAATTATTATGGCCAATTGAGTCAATGATGAAGAGCTGGCAAATATTGTTCACGAAAATGTCCATTAACAACAGGAAATTATTTGTGACACATAACATGATTTGGTGGTATATTATGTCTTGCAGCAATATATCGTTGTCTGAAAGTGTAACATGGACCATAGAAATTCTTCAGATAGTGAGGATGGAAGCATGAAGGAGAATGTTAAAACGTGATGGAACCACAAAATGCAGATGATAATGTATTAGAGTAACTAAGAAGAAATTACAAGGGCTGCCGTAAGATGACCAGAATTAGAGGGCGGAGGTGTAAAGAGTATATACGAAAATGGACTCTTTGCAGCAGTAATTCAGGATGATGTGCGAAATAATCACCCCCATTAGAACAGGAAGATATGTAAAAGATAACGAAATCAGTTGCTGGACAGTTGTCAGTTGAGTGAAACACACAAGACAACGTATTCTCAGGAGCTCCTCACACTACAAATTTCGCTTTCAGTAATTTTCTATACTGTTTGTTTCTATGAAAATAAGGTTAGCAAACGCAAGAGATGAAATATAATTTCATTGTAAAATTAGGTTGAAGAGAATATTTGAGACTCCTAGTAATTAGAAAAAACTCACGTGTATGCATTTTTTGTGTTAAACGGATAATGACCTTGAGCAGCTGGTGGGCAAATTTCTTATACTGAACATTGTCAGCTAACAAATTTTCGCACATAATCCGCTCAATGGAATAGTTATGCATCATTGACATCTGACATTCTTATTTATACAGGGTGTTACAAAAGGTACGGTCAAACTTTCAGGAAACATTCATCACACACAAAGAAAGATGATATATTATGTGGACATGTGTCCGGAAACGCTTACCTTTCATGTTAGAGCTCATTTTATTTCTTCTCTCCAACTCACATTAATCGTGGAATAGAAACACACAGCAACAGAACGTACCAGCGTGACTTCAAACACATTGTTACAGGAAATGTTCAAAATGTCCTCCGTTACCGAGGATACATGCATCCACCCTCCGTCGCATCGAATCCCTGATGCGCTGATGCAATCCTGGAGAATGGCGTATTGTATCACAGCGGTCCACAATACGAGCACGAAGAGTCTCTACGTTTGGTACCGGGGTTGCGTAGACAAGAGCTTTCAAATGCCCCCATAAATGAAAGTCAAGAGGGTTGAGGTCAGGAGAGCGTGGAGGCCATGGAATTGGTCCGCCTCTACCAATGCATCGGTCACCGAATCTGTTGTTGAGAAGCGCACAAACACTTCGACTAAAATGTGCAGGACCCCGTGCGGGTTTGGGGGTTAGAATAGGTCCGCGGTATTCCTGCCTGTCCTAAGAGGCGACTAAAAGGAGTCTCAAACTTTTGGGCCTTATATGATGGTCCCCTGTTGGGTTTGACCTCCATCTCTCAAAATTTTCCGAAGAGCGAGCCGATTGGGGAAGGGCTTTTTACTTGGTGCATTGTGTCCATCTTGCGATCAGACCGTTCGCCTGCTTATACACTGTTGAATTGCAGTCCTCTCCACTCTCCATCTCTTGGGCATGACTCTGTTTCTCCGTGCAGATTACACCTTGCACTGTGCAGTGCCTGTTTCTGCACCGACGGCGACCATGGACCACATGTTACCTAACATCCAGCACGGTAGCCAGGCTGTTGTGGTGGGGCCGCCATGTACCCTATTGATTGTAGCCCCATGACTACACAGGGATCGCTCTACTGATGCCTGCGCCGTTAACTCCCCACGTATGCCAAGGAGTAGATACCTATCCTCCTGGGGTATCGGGACTCCCGGCAACAGCCATCCTGCCAGGTGGCTTTTTTGCCGTGGCTGGGTGGCGCCTGTGGGGAGGGCCCTTGGTCGGAGTAGGTGGCATCAGGACGGATGACCCGCAATGAAGCGTGGTACATCGTCTCTCGCTGGTGGCCAGCCGCCAGCAGTCTCTAAGCGTTCTCGGGCTCAGTTTAACGCTCAGAAGTACGATCCGAAAACGTTTCCCTCCCTGGCCACAGTGTGGGAGAAACGTATGTCTCAGGATGGCAGTAGCAGTTATTCGCCCCGCTTCTCAGTTTGTATGAGGGCTGATGGGGAGTCTTTGCTCTCCACAAAGCCTCAATTCTTCGTCAAGCATTTAGAGGACAAGTTTGGGGAGGTGGAGGGCTTGTCAAAATGCGCTCTGGGTCAGTCCTGATATAAACGGCATCCTCTGCCCAGTCACAATGGTTACTCGCTTGTGAGAAGTTGGGGGATGTTTCCGTTATGTTCACACCCCATAAGAGTTTAAATATGGTCCAGGGAGTTATTTACCATAGGGATCTTCTTTTGCAGTCTGATGAAGAGCTGCGCGCCAGTTTAGAGCGCCGAGGTGTACATTTCGTCCGGCACGTTCATCGGGGTCTGAAGGAAAATCAGATTGCTACCGGTGCCTTCATCTTGGCCTTCGAAGGGGATACATTACCGGAAAAGGTCAAGGTGATGGTCTACCGATGTGACGTTAAGCCGTATATCCCTCCCCCGATGCGGTTCTTGAAGTGCTGGAAGTTCGGCCATATGTCTTCTCGCTGCACTTCCAGCCTCACATGTCAAGATTGTGGACGGCCATCACATCCAAATACTCCATGTGCCCCGCCTCCCATCTGTGTCAACTGCGGGGAGCACCATTCACCTTGCTCGCCAGACTGCCGAATTTTCCAGAAAGAGCGTAAAATCATGGAATACAAGACCCTGGGCAGACTAACCTATACTGAGGCCAAAAGGAAATACGACTGACTCCATCCTGTGAGAATGACATCTTCCTACACTGCTGCTACAACACCTGTGCTAGCCCTGTCTGTTTCTCCAATTGCGGCCGGATCGACGAGTAGTACAACTCCTCCTGCCCCCTCGCCAGTGGGGGCTCTACCCACTGGGTTGCTCCTGCGCCACCTACCTCAGGAGAAACACCATCCCACCCATCGGGGACGTCCATCCCCACTTCTAAGCCAGAGAAGTGTCCAACTTCTTCGGCTTCTCACGCTTGCAAGGGGTCCCTTGGGGGTCCCTCCCTTTCCAGGTTTCCGCCAGCGAGAAGGCTGACGACTTACAGTCGCGTAAGTGCCCGCAATCCGCTGGTCGTAGGGCTTCACGATCCTCCTCCGTCCCGGAGACTGAATCGGTGAAGCCCTCCCAGCCGGTGCGACCCAAGGAACGGCGTGAGAAATCCAAGAAGAGCTCTCAGCCCAAGGAACTCGTGGTGGCAGCCATCCCACCGCAACCTTCCAGCTCTGCGTCTGAGGATGAGGTGGAGATTCTGGCGTCCCCTGAGGACCTCAATCTCGCTGGTCCATCAGACGCCATGGAAAGCACTATCACAGGTGCTAAATCGGAGGCAGCAGGTGACCCAGTGGCGTAATCTCCCTTCCCAGTCCCGTCACGCCTTTCTCAGCCATGGACACACCATCCTCCAGTGGAACTGCAGCGGTTTCTTCCACCATCTAGCTGAGCTCCGCCAACTTACCAGCCTTCACCCTTTCCTCTGCATTGCTCTGCAGGAAACTTGGTTTCCGGCAATGCGAACCCCCACCCTCCATGGCTACCAGGGTTATTATAAGAACTGGGCAGCTTATGAAAGGGTGTCTGGTGGCGTCTGCATATATGTCCTGAACTCTCTTCACAGCGGGTCTGTACCTCTCCAAACACTTTTAGATGCTGTCGCTATTCGGGTGTGGACGCCACAGGCTGTTACCGTCAGCAGTCTTTACCTTCCACTGGATGGTGATCTCGTGCAGCATGTCCTGGCTGCTCGGATAGCCCAATTGCCGCCACCTTTCTTGTTACTGGGCGACTTTAACGCCCATACCCATCTGTGAGGTTGGTCAGTGGCAACAGGTCGAGGCGCCATCGTTGAGCATTTATTGGCGCAGCTTGATCTCTCGATATTAAATGATGGTGCCTTCACACACTTCAGTGTGGCGCATGGCACATACCCCGACAAAGACCTTTCGATCTGTAGCCCTAGCCTCTTACCGTCTGTCCAATGGAGAGTGCATGACGACCTTTGTGGTAGTGACCAGTTTCCGATCTTTCTGTCACTACCACAGCGTCAGTCTTCTGGGCGCCCTAGCAGATGGGCTCTGAATAAGGCTGACTGGGACTTGTTCTCCTCCACTGCCGCTATTGAGCCTCTCTCTAACGATGACAGTAATGCAGTGGTTCAATCGGTCACCACCGGCATCGTTACTGCCGCCGAATCTGCCATTCCCCGTTCTTCTGGGTACCCTCGGCTGCGGACTGTGCCTTGGTGGTCGCCTGAGATCGCTGAAGCGATTAAAGCTCGCCAGCGGGCGCTCCAGCTTTACAAGCGACATTCCTCAATCGAACTCCTTATCGCCTTCAAACGGCTGCGTGCGCGAGCCCGCCGCATTATCCGCCAACACAAGCAGGAGTGCTGGGAGCTGTATGTGTCCACCATTGGCCTCCATGTCACTCCATCGCAGGTCTGGGTCAAGATTCGCCGCCCCTATGGCTATCGGACCCCTGTCAGCGTCCCTGCGCTCTCACTGAATGGAGCAGTTTGTACTGACTCCGATGTCATTGCAAACCGCTTGGCAGAGCTCTTTGCTCTGAATTCCGCTTCTGCCAACTACCCCTTGGGCTTCCGCTGCATTAAAGAGCGGATAGAATGTCGGAGTCTTTCTTTTCGCACCCACCATCCTGAATTGTACAATGTTCCATTCAGTGAGTGGGAATTCCGCAGTGACCTCGCCGCTTGTCCTGATACCGCTCCTGGCCCAGATAGCATCCACTCTCAGATGCTGAAACATCTTTCAGTGGACTGCCAGCGACACCTCCTCGACCTTTACAACTGCATTTGGGTCGAGTGTGAGTTTCTGTCGCAATGGCGGGAAAGCCTTGTTGTCCCCATTCTGAAACCGGGGAAGAACCCTTTGGAGGTGGACAGCTACCGTCCCATTAGCCTCACCAACGTTCTTTGCAAGTTTCTTGAACGGATGGTGAGCCGGCGCTTGAATTGGATACTGGAGTCTCGCGGCCTTCTGGCTCCGTCTCAGGGTGGGTTCCGTAAAGGCCGCTCCACCACCGACAATCTGGTGAGCCTAGAGTCGGCCATCCGCTACTGCCTTTGCCCGCCATCAGCATCTGGTCGCTGTCTTTTTCGACATGAGGAAGGCGTATGATATGACATGGCGTAATCCCATCCTTTCTACGCTTTATGGATGAAGTCTTCGGGTCCCTCTGCCGATCTATACCCGTAATTTTCTGTCGTATCGTACTTTCCGAGTGCACGTCGCGGCCTCATGTAGTTCCTCCGAAGTCCAGAAGAACGGTGTGCAACAGGGTTCTGTTCTAAGTGTGTGTCTGTTTTTAATAGCCATTAACGGGCTCGGTGCGGCCGTGGGAAATTCTGTCTCCGCTTCCCTGTATGCTGACGACTTCTGCCTTTACTACAGCTCTATTGGCATTGCAGTTGCTGAACGTCAGCTACAGGGCGCAATCCGCAAGGCGCAGTCTTGTGCTGTAGCGCACGGTTTTCAGTTTTCGGCAGCCAAGACCTGCGTCATGCATTTCTGCCGGCGACGCACTGTTCACCCAGAGCCGCGGTTTTATCTCGACGGCGAGCTTCTTACAGTGGTGGAGTTACATAGGTTTTTGGGGTGGTTTTTGATGCCCGGTTGACTTGGCTGCAGCTTAAACAGGCGTGTTGGCGGCATGTAAATGCTCTGCGATGCCTGAGCCACACCAGGTGGGGCGCCGACCGATCTACTCTCCTACGGCTTTACCAGGCGTTAATCCAGTCCCGTCTGAACTATGGGAGTCTGGCTAATGGCTCAGCATCCCCATTTGCGCTGCGGGTGCTGGACCCAATCCTCCACAACGGGATACGCCTTGCCACTTGTGCCTTCTGGACCAGTCCTGTGGACGGCATACTTGTGGAGGCAGGTGTCCCTCCACTGCGGATACGACGCCAACAATTACTGGCTGCTTATGCTGCCCTTGTTTTTAGCTTGCCCGAGCATCCAAATTATCGTGTCCTGTTCCCGCAGTCCCTCGTCCATCTGCCAGAACGTCGGCCCAGGTCGGGTTGTCCGATCGCCGTACACGTCAAACAGATTCTCTACGGGCTTGGATGTTTCCCTGTACCACCTCCTTTCCGGGCCCCACTGCGTACACCCCCATGCCTTCGGCTCGACTTGGCACAGGGCCCAAAGGACTCAGTTTCTCCGGTGGCCTTCCGACGCCGCTTTTATTCCATCCTGGACACGTATCAGGGCTCTGGCGTTGTCTATTCCGACGGTTCGATGGTTCCTGGTCGTGTCGGTTATGCACTAACTCTAGGGGACCATTCTGAACAACGTTCGTTGCCGGCTGGCTGCAGTGTTTACACTGCTGAGCTGGTCACCATCTTTAGCTCCCTAGAGTATATCCGCTCCTGCTCAGATGAATCCTTCGTTATCTGTAGCGATTCCCTGAGCGGTTTACAAGCTATCGACCAGTGTTTCCCTCGTTCTCGTCTGGTGATGGCTATCCATGAGTCCCTGCATACTCTTACCCGTTGCGGCAGATATGTGGTCTTTGTTTGGACCCCGGGTCATGTTGGGATACCCCGAAATAAAACTGTTGACCGCCTGGCGAAAGAGGCCACTAGTGCACCATCTCTGGAGATTGGCCTCCCGGCGACTGATTTGCGGGCACTATTACGCCGCAAAGTTTTCGATTTATGGGACACTGATTGGCGCAACATGCCCGTGCCTAACAAACTCCGCCGTATCAAGGAGACGACTACTGTGTGGCGGTCATCCATGCGAGCTAACTGCAGGGAATCGGTCGTCCTTTGTCGGCTCCGCATTGGCCACACCTGACTGACGCACACTTATTTACTGCGTTGTGAGGATCCCCCTCTCTCTCGTTGTGGGGCGTCCTTGACGGTGGTCCATATTCTGTTGGAGTGCGCCCTTATATCTGTGCTCAGGCAGACTTTTGCGTTGCCTGATACGCTCTCTGCGCTTTTATCTGACGACTCTTCCATAGCGGACGTAGTTCTGCGTTTTATTCGGGCAGGGAGATTTTATCGCTTAATGTAAGTGTGTGAGTTTTTGTGTTGATTCTGGCCTATGGCCTACGATTTGTCTGATTTTTTTTCATGTCTTTCTCGATGGTTGGCTTTTCCGTTTTTGTTTGTATGGTCGGCCAACCACCGTCATACTCTGTGTGATTTTAGTTCGTCTTGTCTGGTCTTTGTCTACGTTTCTCTTGTTCTGTGTCGTCTGTCTTATCGTCTGTCTTATCGTCCGTTGATCGTTTTATTCTCAGTGGGTGTTTTTAGTATTTGGAAAAAGGGACGGATGACGGTAGCAGTCTGGTCCCTTTAACCCCCACAAACCAACCAACCAAAATGTGCAGGACCTCCATCGTGCATGAACCACATGTTGTGTCACACTTGTAAAGGCACATGTTCTAGCAGCACAGGTAGTATCCTGTATGAAATCATGATTACGTGCTCCATTGAGCGTAGGTGGAAGAACATGGGGCCAAATGAAGACATCACCAACAATGCCTTCCCCAAACGTTCACAGAAAATCTGTGTTGATGACGTGATTGCACAATTGCGTGCGGATTCTCGTCAGGCCACACATGTCGATTGTGAAAATTTACAATTTGATCACGTTGGAATGAAGCCTCATACGTAAAGAGAACATTTGCACTGAAATGAGGACTGACACATTGTTGGATGAACCATTCGTAGAAGTGTACCTGTGGATGCCAATCAGCTGCTGATACATGGTACAGAAACAACTGGTTCTCCCGTAGCTTTCTCCATACAGTGACGTGGTCAATGTTACTTTGTACAGCAACAACTTCTCTCACATTGAAATTAGGGTTATCGTCAACTGCACGAAGAACAGCCTCGTCCATTGCAGGTGTCCTCGTCGTTCTAGGTCTTCCCCAGTCGCGAGTCATAGGCTGGAATGTTTCGTGCTCCCTAAGACGCCGATCAATCGCTTCGAACGTCTTCCTGTCAGGACACCTTCGTTCTGGAAATCTGTCTCGATACAAACGTACCGCGCCACGGCTTTTGCCCCGTGCTAATCCATACATCAAATGGGCATCTGCCAACTCCGCATTTGTAAACATTGCACTGACTGCAAAACCACGTTCGTGATGAACACTAACCTGTTGATGCTACGTACTGACGTGCTTGATGCTAGTACTGTAGAGGAATGAGTCGCATGTCAACACAAGCACCAAAGTCAACTTTACCCTCCTTCAATTGGGCCAACTGGCGGTGAATCGATGAGGTACGGTACACACGGATGAAACTAAAATGAGCTCTAACATGGAAATTGAGCGTTTCCGGACACATGTCCACATAACATATTTTCTTTATATGTGTCTGCGGAATGTTTCCTGTAAGTTTGGCCGTACCTTTTTGTAACACCCTGTATAGGTTCTATGTGTATCTATAAACGTTTATAGCTTCTACGAAATTTGGAAGGTATCAGTGTATGAAAAATATGATGAACAATCAAAGATTATTTCCAAATGAAGAAAGTGAAATAGCAGAAGACCTTCTAAAACAATGGCTTAGAGGCATATCGGAACTAGCGAGGAGGCGCAGTGGTTAGCACAATGGACTCGCTTTCGGGAGGACGACGGTTCAAATTCTGATTTAGGTTTTCTGTGATTTCCCTAAATCGCTTCAGGCAAATGCCAGGATGGTTCCCTTGAAAGGGCACGGCCGGCTCCCTTCCCTAAGCCGACGAGACCGGTGGCCTCGCTGTCTGGTCCCCTCCCCAAATCAACCAACCAACAGAGACATCGGAAGAATCATATTGGAATACAGTTTTGTTATCGATTTGTAGACATATTAGATTTATTCTCTCTATGACTCCTTTCCCCTGTCTTCTTTATCTTCGTGGATGCATATTTATTTTTTCCTCGACACTTGGACGATAGTTTACATATGAACGGCGGCTTTCGTCAACGAATTAGACTATCACATGTGGCGATAAAATTGGGAAGTTGTAAGGCTGCAAGTATATGTCTTGGTGGGATTGTTAGAAAAATACGAAGCAGGATCCGCTTTGTACTTCGTACCTTGTATTTTAGATCGATAACCTATGTCTGGGGAATAAATAAATTACTGTAGTTATTGAGTCTGTCTAGTCTTGCTGTTCGTTGAGTGCAATAATGATTTCTTCAGATTTACTTACCTCATTAGTAACCTCAACAAGGGTATGTCAGTATAATACTCAGTATGTGATTAGTTCACGTTGTTTGATCAAAATAAACAAAGATCTGAACCGATTTGTAGCACCTATCACGTCAGTTGACCGGCATAAATATTGCCTCCTCTCGCTCTCAGAGAAAACGATATGGCCTACAAATTATTGCGAGATTACGTAGCTAAGGTCTTAAGCTTTAAAATCATCTAAGATTATTGTATGCATCATTTATAGTTTACTAGTTACTGTCGATCATGGACAATATAACGTTTATAACCCAAACTTTTTCGAACATGCCTAAGGGCCTCGAACACGTGTAGCCACTCGCTAAGTAAGCCTTCTCAGTGTTTGTGTGCTTTCTTAACTGCGCCCTCAGAGCTTCGGCGCAAAACAAATCTGGAGCTGCATTTTGTGGAGGGCCGGTGCTTTCCCAGAAGTGACCTCCTGCTGCGAGACTAGGGGTGGCGGCTGCCCGCCTTTGTTTGTTTGACGTTATATAAGACGTCACTCAGCGGTAGGGTGACGGGAGGGCGACGCCAGTTGTCTGCAGTAACCACATTAGCAATCTGCAGACAAACATGACACTTTGTCCTGTCGTCGTCCTTGTGCCTCCACAAACATTCCCTGGCCGCGGTTGTGTGTTTCGGACAACATAAAGAAGAGGTTCAGTCACCGAAGTAAAGGAACAGCACATATGTTAACTGCTTCTTGGAGTGAAAACTTTACAGTTCTCTGTTAATACATCGAAAGCGGAGTCATATGCCCTCCTGTAAAATTGCTGAAGGGAATGAAAACTGAACATCAATTAAGTTTGTCTGTGTTTTGAGGACGTTGGTGTAAGAGAAATCGTTACCCCTGTTCATAGATTTGAATCCACTTCTGTCATTTACGAACCCAGGGATTTCTAACGTGGTGAAGCCCTCTATTGGTGATTAAGTAGTTACACCAACGGAAAAGAGTCTCAGTTGGACAATGATATGAATCTTTATTAAAGGTATTTTGGGATGATAGTGCTGAAATAATAATCTACTGTCAGAGATATTTCGAATCTTCGAATAAATTTTTGCTTTGTTATTTACATTTCTAGTGGTGATCATGTCATCTGGTTGCACTACCATTCCCTGTTACCGAATAACCCACTTGCGTTATTCATTTGCGTGTATAAAAGAAAACGAAGAATGCTCACATGTGCATTTCACCAAGTGTCGTGTAGGTTGCACATATATCAGAAATTTTGTGATGACTAAATCTTATACAAATGGTCCGCCCCCGGTAGCTGATTCAGTCTGCTTTCCGCAGCGCTGTGGCGAGGACGTCTTGTTTACGTCCCGTCCGCGCGGTCGCGAGTGCTCGTAGTTGTTTACTACTGCGTTGTCGCTAGTTTAGCGTCCATCACTACCGACGGAACATGGCACATTCATACAGACAAACCACCATCAAGATCAGTTTTCAACCCGATAATGCACGACCGCGAGCTTTTGAAGTGGAACGTTTCCTTCATGACGACGTTAAAATTGACCCGCGAGACGTAATTGGTATCCATCTCTCTATCACGAGCAGTGTTGTCTACGTCAAGCTAGTAAGTGACGAGGTGTGCAACAGAATCGTGAGCGCACATGCCAACGGTCTTAAATTCAAACATTCTGATGGCCATATTCGGGCGGTCTCTATCGATCACGCTGGGCTTGGCCTACGTACGATACGCGTCTTCGAACTCCCTTTTGAAGTACCACTGGACGTAGTCACCGCGGCTTTCCAGCCCAACGGCAGAGTAATCAGCCATATGGCCGAAAAATGGACCACCTTTACAACGTACCCCGTTCTTAACGGGGTACGACAGATTAAAATTGAATTGACCAAACATGTTCCGTCATATCTGTCATCGGCGGATGTAGGGCGATCATTATGTATGACGGTCAGCCACGCACTTGCTCTGGTTGTGGCTAAGTAGGGCACGCCCGTTCGGATTGACTCCGACGACGGCTTACTCAAATCCCGACAGGTGAATCTATGACTCCTTCTACGGTGACGACCCTTCCTCTCAATTACGCCGAAGTTACACGGACAGCAACCTTTACCGCTGCTGACGACATTAGTCCGATAACCGCCCTCGATGGAGAGAACATAATGGCTTCTGCAGTACAGGATCCGGCACCCCCACCTGAAGATAATCACCGACCGACCTTGCAAGAAGGCGTAGATGCCAGGATGGACATTGACCCACGGGTTGTGCCGACAGCAGCTTTTCTTCCAGACACCGGAGCAGCTGAAGAAATCTACCCACATTCAGATACTGAAGCACACGTCCGTAAACAGCGTTCCCCGCGAAAACACAAGAGACGGCGGCGTGCTCCATCGGACGAGTGTTTGCAGCAATCGTCTGCCATGGACTGTGGAAATTCCGACGACGGTACCGGCGGTACAGAGGCCGCTGTAACTTCAAACTCAACAGATCCCCGTGGTGACGGCTTCAGCCCCTCCGACCCCACAGAACAGCAGGATCACAAGCAGACAGCCGCTGCCGATTCCCAGCCAGAAGAGCCGATGGAGTCAGCGCCGAGTGCCACAGCAGCCACTAACAGCCACCAACAGCCGATGGTATTTCATGGCGACTGGGCAGACGACTGTGAGGCACACTCCTTGCCCATCGTGTCGGACGACACGGGGGGAAATTTATCCCACCAGTGCTGACCCTTTCCCGCCATTAGGTAGAGTGACGAGACAGCCTTACAGGGGTACTGATGGCCAACACAGATGCTGTGGATAGACCTCAAACTTATCGCATTGCAAATATAAACATCAACACTATACGGACGCGCGCTAAGTTATCATTGCTTCAGGATATGTTGAACTCGGCTTCCATCGACATAGCCCTCCTCCAGGAAGTGTACGTCGACGACTTCCCAGACATGTACGGTTACGATGCTTGCGTCTCTCCAGCTTCCCCAAAAGGCAGTGGTGTCGCTGTACTTCTTCGGGAAGGGGTAGTGGCAGACGATATCCTGTTTCTGCCTGGGGCAAGAGGAACGGCACTCACAGTACTGGGTGTCCGGCTTATCAATATCTACGCACCTTCCGGGACGGACAAACGTCGCGAACGTTCACGATTCTTTGCGGAAGACGTCGCCCCGCTCTTCCAAGGCCCCCACGTCCATCTGTTGTTTGGAGGTGACTAAAATTGCGTACTGGCGCCCAGAGACCAACTCCCACGACATAATCCTTGCCCGGAACTGGAGACGCTAATTCGAGACCTGCAGATGGTGGACACTTGGGAACATCTTCACAGCCAACGACCGGGATTCACGCACTTCACGAGTCACTCTTCCAGTCGTATCGACAGGATTTATGTCTGACGCACTCTCGCCGCTGGAACACAAGATGCGGAACTGTGGCCTGCAGCATTCTCGGACCACTCAGCTTACATTTGTGCCGTCACCCTGCGGCGGCAACAAGTTTGGAGAAGCCGCAGCCCGTGGAAATTAAACATCGCTCACCTGACGTACCCGGATTGCCGCCAAGCCGTTGAGGATACGTGGCATTCGTGTGAAAATCCCCTCCGTGCATATCCCACAACGATCCGCTGGTGGTTGGACTGCGCCAAACCGTCACTGAGGCGAACGTTGATAACCTACGGTCGCGACCACGCTACTTGGCGAAGTCATACACTCGACTTTTACTTCCGGGTCCTGCGCGACTGCGATACTATGGCGCCGTCTCCGGAACGACAAACGACGGTCCACCGTGCTAAGGCTCATATTCTCGTTCATATGCGACGCCACCTAGAGGGGGTAGTCATCCGCTCGAGGACGCAGGATCGGATATCTAGCGAACGCCCGTCAATGTTCCACGTCCTTCGTGAACGTAAACGACGCCAACGAGCGCTGATACGCTTCATCGACACGGAGGACGGTCATCGCCTCACCACGCAACAAGACATAAACACAGCGTTCTACAATCATTAATCCCAGCTCAATTCCGCTCAGACCCCTGATCCGACAGCACTGGAGGACGTCTCTCAGACGATTTACGGCACCGTCACCCCGGTAATAGAAGCGGCCTTGATGGAAGAAATTACAGAAGAAGAAGTGATCAACGCCATTAGAAAAGGGGCTGTCAACAAGTCTCCGGGTCCTGATGGGCTCCCCTTGGAATTTTACCGGACTTTTCAATATTTATTAGCCTCCCGATGGACGGACATCTGTCGCGAACTACTATCCCCGGACGTGCCGCTCCCTGCGGCGCTTGTGGAAGGGATGATTATTCCTATTCACAAACCGTCCGGTGGCTCACGACTGCAGGACTACCGCCCGTTGACGCTATTGAACTGCGACTTTAAGATCTTTTCTCGACTGTTGGCGGCGCGGATACGCCAGACCCTACGCAATGTTATCTCACCCGATCAGACGTCATTGGGAGGCGACAATAATATTCAAACGGCACTCAGCGAATATCGTGACTTGATCTCACTGGCGAGGGCATGTAGTCTGAAGGGTGCACTGGCGACCATCGATTTTAGTCAAGCTTTCGACCACAACTATTTGGAAGCGGTCCTCCAACATATGCGGTACCCACAGCCATTCGTCACTGTCGTCATGCGACTACTCCGCGGCGCGACGTCCAAGGTGATAGTCAACGGCCGACCTACGCAGCCCCTCACCATTTCTCGATCGATACGCCAAAGCTGCCCTCTGTCCACTTATACTTTACGCTGTGGCCACAGAACCTCTCCTCTGCGGCCTGCGCCAACGACTAACGGGTATGACGTTACGAGGCCACACTTTCCGATGTAAAGCGTACGCTGACGACCTGGTGATTGTCATCCGCAACGGTGACGACACCGCTAGCGCACTAACTTGGATAGCGAAATATGGCATGGCCACTGGTAGTCGTATCAACGTCGCAAAATTGGTGGCGATGAACATCGGGGTCGGATTGTCTGAGAACAGTGTCACCCCCTTACAGCTCAGTGATAGTTTGAAATGTCTCGGCATTGATTTTACAGACGATATACGACGGACCGCTGCTCACAACTTTGGAAGGCTTTTACGAAATGTTCGGACTGGAATTGCCAACAACCGCCTACGAGCCCTGGATATCGTCCAACGGACCCAGTATGTCAACACACATTTAGCGTCACGCATTCCGCACTACGCCCAGATATTACCTATACCGGTGATGTTAGCTCGCCGTATACTTGCGGCTTTTGGGTCCTTCGTGAGTTCTGGAATGCTTTTCAAGATCAAATATGAGACTCTCACCCTTCCCCCGGATCGGGGAGGGCTTGGCCTTTATCACGTTTATGACAAAGGGGTCGCCCTATTTGTCAGCACATTAGTCAAACTATGGCACCGCCGTCCGGACAGTCTGACCAGTTTGTTAATAGAAGAACTAGCACCGCCCTCCCTGTTGCCGCCTGTGCCAATACACCACGTCCCCTCTTCGCTCTTCTACATCTGTGTCTTTTACCTCGAACTCAGTTACGTTCGACTTGCCTTACCAGCGACTCAACTGGCGACGGCAAAGACTGTTTGTAGGGTCCTGCAACGTGGACGACCCGATAACGTCGTGGAGAGGAAGCACCCAAACGTCAACTAGCGAGTAGTGTTGAGGACAATTCACCACGTAACACTAGACACTGACGTCACGGCGATGTGGTATATCACTATCAACGGTAATCAGGTGACCAGATCAAGGCTTCATGCGATCCACATGGTAGACTCACCCATGTGAACGAGCTGTGGCGTTCAAGACAACGATGAACACCGTCTTAGCTGTGGCGAGTCTACAGCAGTGTGGCACTTAGTGAGGCAAATGTCAGCATACTTCCTTCGGGTAACGCCGCATCATATCGACCCCAAGACTATCTTATACCCGGATGAAACGTATTACCCACGCACTAAAACTAATGCAACGACGTGGCTTCGTGGACATGCAGTGCACTATTTGTTTCAAGACGGCACTAAGGACACTTTAGACTTTTGGAACTATTTGCAGGAACGGCATTGCAAGATCCTCCGTAACCCAGAGTATCGACAATATTTTTCCAATTTTTTGTGGAGTGCGTTCCACGACCCTCCACGTAGCTGGAACATCACGGGTAAGAGAAGCTAAAATTACAATACGATAATAGAACACTACACGGTACAAGGTGGGATCTACTTTCATCATTACAAGAAGTCATACCTGGATGATACAGCAGATGGAGAGTTTCGTTTGGAACCCTCACACTCTGTAGCAGTATTTGTCCCATTTCCTCTTTTTGTCCCCGGTGCGAAAAGGTCTTCGCAGTTTTAGTTTTCCCATCCGGTGCAAGATGTAGCACTGGTTAATGGTGGTATGGATTCCACCCTTCAGTTTTGTTTCATGGTTTCCTTCGCCCCGCACTTTGCTCTCTTTCTTTATGCCCTTTTCTACAACTATTAGTATGGTTTTAGTTACGTGCGTCCCCAACTCGAAGCAACGAGTGCACTTACTAGTTTTCTGTTCCTTACTGTTAAAAGAAATAAAAATAAAAATTAAAAAATAGTGGTCAGCGCGACAGACTGTCAATCCAAAGGGCCCGGGTTCGATTCCCGGCTGGGTCGGAGATTTTCTCCGCTCAGGGACTGGGTATTGTGTTGTCCTAATCATCATCATTTCATCCTCATCGACGCGCAAGTCGCCGAAGTGGCGTCAAATCGAAAGACTTGCATCAGGCGAACGGTCTACCCGACTGGAGGACCTCGTCACACGACATTTCATTTCATTTTACAAATGAACTTGTCAGTTAGTTTTATATGTTGTCACATCGGATCGATATAGGATTTTAACACAATGGCATGTTCGATGTAGTTTTTTAATAGTATGATTGACAGTATAAAAGTGGTGACCAAAGCTCGTTTTGTTTAAAATCTTTCTGTTTGAATATGTTAGTCAAACATGAAACAGTTCCAAGTATAACATAACAAAGAAATGAAATTATTGCGCTAGTCGTACACTGGTCTTACTCAAAGAGCCTAAACAGCCCATCACCCATAAAAACATAGAACCCAAAATATATTTTATTATTATTAGGTGGCATTGAAGTTAGTTGACTACAGGCATACAGTAAAAGTACGGATCGATAATATGGTTTAATGTATATTAGCTAACGAGAAAATACCTATTATGTAAACGTAAACACCCTACGTAACGTAAAAAAAATATAAAAAGATGTCCACTGGCTGCCAAACTAATGCAGCACGTGGTGCAGTTATAAAGCTACAAGAACACATGAAAGGTAATGGAAAGTTAGCGAGCATCACTTATAATGGCGGACACCAAGCTTACTCAGTTAAAAGTGGAAGTATTTCATGTGTGTCGTCAGTCTCTCTTTCATTACTCATTATTTTCGCGCTGGTATTTTATTAAAACGCTCATTGTTAATGTGTAATCATCGACACAGACACTCTTTTATATATTTTGTGGAGTTGTTTAAATATTCCGATACAAAAGTGGCTATGTAACTTATAAACTATTAAAGAGTCCATTTTCTTCCGTTTTCAGGTTATATCATCTACACAGTCTCTCAACTTGTCAACTAATTTTTTTCGCTTCAGGTATGGATCCATTTTTGGTTCAACTGCGTCTTCTGCCACTCATGTACTGCACCCTCCCGAGACAGTTTAACAAAATTTAAGTTGTCAACAATTAATTTTGAACTAAAACGATTAACAAACCAGCTTACTGGTAACAATTGTTCAATATACATACGCTTTTATACTTCACACACGTCTTCTTTGCAACTTGGGCTGCAATCGAGTGTTAATATTCGATCCACCAAGTCTATACTGCCAAAAAAGGAAAGAATCGTACTTTAGTGCATCGTGATTCGTTTAGCTAGACTGAACTATCATTGTCTGTCACCAATAAATCAAACTCTCATACAACGCCTTCATCACACAACTAATGTAACACGAGAAAATCACAAAATTAAATTGATAGCTTCCAGTCGAGTAACGCGAATTATCAAATAAATCTAAATCATTTACTCAGTAACAGCTGCGAGAAATACCGTTAAATTAAAACACAATAGTGACGGTCTACATTCCTGTGTTGAAACTGTCTTTTTTGTTGTACTTTTAACACTTCACGTCATCTAGTTAATATTTATTGTAAGCCTTCAGTAAGCTTTTCGATAATTGATGATAACTCTGTGTAGGGCATCTACGTATCTGTTCTTTGTTTTTCATACGATGGGTGCAACAGTTTTGTTTAGACAACGAAAAGAACGATGACTTACTTTCTCAGGTGAACTTCTTCCTCACTGACATCTCAACGGAAAGCCTTCCTCGCTGAGTAGCTGACTGTTTATAATGATCTTTGACAGACCGTGCGCTAAATTCGGCACCATTAACTGCAATAATAGAAAAATGCTAGTTGTTAAATTATATGCCGTGTACAGACCTTCTCCATAAAATTTTGCTGATCTGAAAAATAAAATATAGTCTGTCAGATTCACTGCTCAGGATGTTAGCCCTAATTTTTGTGTATAAAATAGATTCATATATTGACGTCTCCGGTACGTGCACAGATACTGAAATTTTGGTAATTCCCAAGAATGATTGCCTATCGAAGTTGGTGGGGTCCAAACGATACATATCGAACGTGCGATAGTAAATCGATTACGGAAGTCTCGTGGCGGGCGTTATGAGTATGTTTCAAGTTGTCACTACAAAAACGACCAAAGAAAAGTGTTGGAGAAACATTTGTAAATTCAAAGGAGACGACTTACCTTACTCGTCGTTGGTGTTATCGTCTTGTAACAGACCGTGTGATGTATAAAGTACAGGGGCAATTCCATTTTCCTGTGGCCAGGATAAAGTCTGCCAATATCGCGCAGGAATATCGGAAGAGTGTCGCATGCGTCGACTTTTCCCTGCAAACGCCAAGTTGTGGAAGTACAGGTACTGGAAGGAGTACAGTCCGTTCCTCTGTCCTGGACGCCATTCTCTTTTTATGGGAGACTTGACAGACTTCCACAGCCGTTCTATATTCTGGGTGTGGACACTGTGGAGTTCGTCTCTTTGGAAGACGCTAGAGTGGTTCACAAATTCGTGGTAGAACCCTTCAGCCTTCAGAGTCTGGTACGACTAAAATCTTGTGTGATTACTTTTGTTAGAGGCAGTATGAAGTGTTTTATGAGACCGATTAAACTCAACTTGTCTCGGGACAATACCCTCACAACACTTGCGGTACTCTCTTTGCCCGCATCTCGTGGTCGTGCGGTAGCGTTCTCGCTTTCCACGCCCGGGTTCCCGAGTTCGATTCCCGGCGGGGTCAGGGATTTTCTCTGCCTCGTGATGGCTGGGTGTTGTGTGATGTCCTTAGGTTAGTTAGGTTTAAGTAGTTCTAAGTTCTAGGGGACTGATTACCATAGATGTTAAGTCCCATAGCGCTCAGAGCCATTTTATTTGGACACCCTTTCTGTTCCACCGATAACCCAAATATGATCTACTTCACTTTTAGAAGGCCGTCCTCTCTGGTTCTTTCGTCTAATATATATAAGATTCGTCTACTTCTACTATTTTATTCGGTCCTCCAATTTAGTTTGAGTGTGGCTGATTAACGTCTCTGCAAGTTAGTTTTACACTTTACACATCACAGAAACTAAAAAGTGTAGTTACATTGGAGACGTACACGAATTCCGTTAAAAATATCTATTACATGCATAATTGTAACATGACAGTTTTGTTATCCGCATTAAATATTAGTTCACGTGTATATGTACTGCTTCAAAAATTTCCAGAAAAATGGTACCGTAGGAATGAATGTTGAGAAAAGGATTAACTTTGTGGTGTGTTTGGTGCGTTGTGTGAGTGCCATTCATATTCAGCCTTTGATGCCGGCGCCGTGCGCTGTGGCCGAGCACCAGTGCCCGCTGCACGCCGCATTTTTTGCGCGCCCTGCAGCTCTGCTCTGTCCTGCTTTCACACTCGTAGTGCTGTCGCCAGTTTTGGACTTTGTACTATATATTTATTAGGCAAGATTTATACAAATCACTCATAAGTGTTCCATATTAATCGTCAGATTCGGACGATGATTCCCTTTCATCTTCAGAGTCACTATCCAGTATGAGAGAAAGAGTTTCATCCACAGTATATCGCTTACCTGCCATATCACTTCTAGTAGAAACTGAAGTTAACAACACGTCACTTCAGATCAGAATCAAGGCGGGAAATGAGCGAAACAAACACTTTGAAAGTGATTGCAACTGCATCTAGCGACTGTTGTTAACTACAGACGTTGAACAAAGCCGCTAGATGGTGCATAGGTCAAGCTTCCACACAAGTCGAGCGTAGTGAAGCGGAGAAGTATGACGCGAAGCGGAACTGCTGCACCAGTCCACCGGTTGAGCGCCACATTCGCTCCCGACTTCTACAGAAGTTCATCGTAGCGAAAGGGTTACTCGCGGGGATTGGATCCGTTTTATAAGAATCAGTTTGGCACCTAATTGCAGCACTCTCTCATACCCTAGCCAATCGACACAGCCAGAGTTCGAGTTTTGCGACAGTTCCCAACTCAAGTCATGGGCGGCACTGTCAAGTTTGATTTCTGATATCCATCAAACTCACTCTGAGTTTCGATTTGTGTCATGTTAGCTTTATTGCCGACAGCATTGCAGTTACTAATCTGTTTCGTGCTGTCATTATTAATATTACTCCAAAATTGTTTCAACTGCGAGTAGACGACCTAACGTATTTAATTCACCGTGACAATGTAAACTTTAATCCGACTATGTCAGTGTTCGCCCGCCCGGTTGGCCGTGCGGTCTCACGCACGTCTTCGGGCGGGAAGGAGCGCCTGGTCCCCGGCACGAATCCGCCCGGCGGACTTGTGTCGAGGTCCGGTGAGCCGGCCAGTCTGTGGATGGTTTTCAGGCGGCTTTCCGTCTGCCTCGGCGAATGCGGGCTGGTTCCTCTTATTCCGCCTCAGCTACACTATGTCGGCGATTACTGCGCAAAACAGTTCTCCACGTACGCGTACATCACCATTACTCTACCACGCAAACATAGGGGCTACACTCGTCTGGTGCGAGACGTTCCCTGGGAGGTCCTTCAGGGGCCGAACCGCACAATAACCCTGGGTTCGGTGTGGGGCGGCGGAGCGGTGAAGTGGACTGCGGTAGTCGTCGTGGGGTTGTGAACCACTGCGGCTGCGGCCGGGACGGAGCCTCTCCGTCGTTTCTAGGTTCCCGGTTAACATACAGTACAATGCAATGCAATGTCACTGTTCTCCTGCGGTCGGTCAGAATCCACTCCACATGTTATTTTCAACTAGTATCCGCACTGCGCGACAATCTCGCTCCCCACTGTCTACTACCGATAGTTTATTCTCGAGTCTTGTACAAGCTTCCGTAAGGATCACATACTCACATAATGAAAATCTGGAACCTAGAAGTTACAATTGGAAACTGATTGATAAGGGTTATCAAATGTCTATTTCGTAAAAGTACCTGCAGATATTAATGAAATATGAAAAATAAATTACAAGGTCTTTTCTTTTTTACTGTTTCCTGTTCACCGTACTTGAGTAATCTTAACTCTGGTTACGGTTCTCCCACAGTTGAAGTGCGAAGGAATGGTTGGACCCTTATTTTGAAAATATAATTTTAAGCTAAACGTCAAAGCAGCAAAAATATTTCTGAATTCATATTTGATGACGAACTACAGTTTCAAACACAGAAACTTAGTTCTTAAATTCAACTTAACTGTAATATATAAGGTGTTCAACTTTGCTTCCGCCGTTTGCCGATAGGTGGCGGCAACGATAAGTAGCGGTCGAGAGAAACAGATCGCAGACGTCAGGCAGTTAGCCTTGACCTCGGTCAACATAACCTCATTCAGACATTAGTCGATTTGTGTCTGCGTAATAAAGTCAGTTTACGATCCTAATTCTCGTCATTTGCGGGAGGTGTTACTGTTTTGTTTCAGTATGAACAAAACAGCGGCGAGTCTCATCGAATGTTCTCAAGCACGTATGGTAAGGACGCTATTAGTGAAAGAATGTTGCGTGAGTGGTTTCAACGATTCAAGAGCGGTGATTTTAACGTCTTAGACCGGCATAGTGGTGGAATAGAGAATGTTTTCGAAGATGCAGAATCGGAGGCATTGCTGAGTGAAGACTCTCGTCAAACATAAGAATTGGCACGATTAGTGGGAGTGACACAGCAAGATATTTCAAAACGTCTCAAGGCTATGGGCACGATTCAGAAAGAAAGAACGTGGATCCCCTGTGAACTGAAACCGAGAGATGTTGAACGGCGTTTTTGTGTGAATAGTTGCTTCAGAGACAAAAACGGAAGGGATCTGCATCGCATTGTGACCGGGGACGAAAAATGGGGTCATTACGATAACCTAAAGGCAGAAAATCATGGGGATATCTCGTCCAAACCGAATATTCACGACTCCGAGATCATGCTCTGCATTTGGTGGAACCAGCTCGGCGTCGTGTGGTGCAGTATGAGGTGTTAAAATCAAGTGAAACAATCACAGGTGCTCGTTATCGAACGCAGTTAATGCGTTTGAGCAGAGCATTTAAAGAGAAACGGCCGCAATAGAGCGAGAGGCACGATAAAGTGGTTTTGCAGCACGACAACCCTCGACCCACGTTGTAAAGGAGGTCAAAATGTACTAGGAAACGTTAAAATGGGAGGTCCTACCCCACTCGCCGTATTCTACACACATTGCTCCCTCTATCACCTGTTTAGATCAATGGCGCATGGCCTGGCTGACGAAAAGTTCTGAACTCGTGAAGAAGTAGGAAATTGGATCTATTCTTGGAACGTTTCAAAAGATGAACAACTTTTTCGACGCTGGATTCGTACAGTGCCCGAAAGATGGGAGAACGTATTGGCTACCGGTCGAAAATACCTTGAATGATACAAGTGTAATCAATTTTTTTCTCTAAAGCCTCAAATGTTGGGGAAAAACGGGGGAAGCAAAGTTGTACACCTTGTAAACAAATTTATGCCGGCCCTGGTATCAGATTTTCAAATGTCGCATCGGTAGTACATCTATACCTTTTACAGTTAAGTTGAATTTCAGGAATAAATTTCAGTATTTCACAGTGCTTGTAGAGATATTTACACGGCTTGGAAATTGCTATGTTGGTACTCAGATCTAAAACTCCGGGAATGACGAGGATCGTAAGACGACAACATGTTAATATGTAACTCATTAGAAGGTTTGCTCCATAACGAACGTTGTATAATATATACAGGGAGTTACAGAAAGGTACGGCCAAACTTTCAGGAAACATTCATCACACACAAAGAAAGATTATATATTATGTGGACATGTGTCCGGAAACGCTTACTTTCCATGTTAGAGCTCATTTTATTACTTCTCTTCAAATCACATTAATCATGGAATGGAAACACACAGCAACAGAACGTACCAGCGTACCTTCAAACACTTTGTTACAGGAAATGTTCAAAATAACCTCCGTTAGCGAGGATACATGCATCCACCCTCCGTCGCATGGAATCCCTGGTGCGCTGATGCAGCCCTGGAGAATGGCGTATTGTATCACAGCCGTCCGCAATTCGAGCACGAAGAGTCTGTATATTTGGTAGACAAGAGCTTTCAAATGCCCCCATAAATGAAAGTCAAGAGGGTTGAGGTCAGGAGAGCGTGGAGGCCATGGAATTGGTCCGCTTCTACCAATCCATCGGTCACCGAATCTGTTGTTGAGAAGCGTACGAACACTTCGACTGAAATGTGCAGGAACTCCATATTGCATGAACCACATGTTGTGTCGTACTTGTAAAGGCACGTGTTCGAACAGCACAGTATCCCATATGAAATCATGGCGGTGAATAGAGGAAGTACGAAACTAAAATGAACTCTAACATGGAAATTTAGCGTTTCCGGACAGATGTCCACATAAGATCTTTTCTTTATTTGTGTGTGAGGAATGTTTCCTGAAAGTTTGGCCTTACCTTTTTGTAACACTCTGTATAATATGAGTCGACCAAAAAGTTCCGTTTTAGGGCGTTGCTGCAGCATATATATAACGTAACTTGACTTATATGTGGGTATATAAACAGTAAGATGCAGGCAAGGGATTAGTGTGGTATCCCTTTCTATCCGACGTGTGTTCGGTAAATGTCTAAACGTGGCATATTACCAAATGCGTCGAAAAGGGACCAACGTGCTGTTATTGTTTCCTTCACTGCCGAAGGATAAGCAGCGGTAGACGCCCTTCAGAGAATGAAGAATGCGTGCGCTAAGGGCTGCTGGTGCTTCACGATAACGTACGTCTCCACATTGCACATGCCGTGACGCATTTGTGCCAACTACTGATCTCTGCCCCATGTGATTGTCATACCTTTCGTCCCTTCAGAAAAGCCACTGAAGGATGGACGATGTGTAGCACGCAGCAACGGACTTCTTCACGCAGCAGGACACCGTGTTTCATCAACATGGTGCACCGATGGGGCGAGTACCTCAATGCTGACGGGGATTTCGCCGGATTGAAATATCGTTTCTGGATTGTACGGCCTTCGAACAGAAACATTTTGATCAACCCTTATATGAAGACCTTATCTTCATAATGTTTCCGTGTATGTATTGGAGTAAGTAAAAGTCGTAAAACATAAACGCTCCTTTTGTGTAAGAACCAGACGCTGTGGACAGAAACGGAGACTCATTTGTTACAAAAGGGTGAAAAACATTTTTCAGGAATCGTCAGGAAACTATTCTTCCTGCCAAACTAACATTCTCTCTTCTTCTGTTGCGGAAGCAGTGAACTAAATGGCCCATAATGAAACAAGAACCAGGAAATCATTGTAGAACTGTAGCTGTGTCGCCTGTAAAAAGGACTGTCAATACGTTTCACCTGGCCAGATGTAAAAACTTTAATAATCGCATTAAAACTACGAATTTCGTAAAAATTACACTAACTACGTATTACAAGAGTAATACTAATATAATTCGTTCAGTTGTGAAAATGAGTGCTTGATTTTTAATTACAAATGAGAATAACTGCAAATGTCAGCTCCTCTTCACATCGTGTTTAATGATAGAAACTCAGATTTTCGTCTACGTCTACATCATACTGCGCAAGCCACCTAATTGTGTGTGACGGGGGGTACTTACGGTACTACTATCTGATCCCTCCAGCCCTGTTCCACTCGCGAATACTGCGTGGGCAGAATGATTGACTGTAAACCTCTGTATTGGCTCTAAGATCTGTAATTTTCTCCGCGTGGTATGTGGAGGGAAGTAATATGTTGTCCGACTCCTCCTGAAAAGTGCTGTCCCGAAATTTCAGTAGTAAATCTCTCCGTGATGCACAACGCCTCTTTTGTAACGTCTGCCAGTGGAGTTTGTTTAGCATCTCCGTGATGGTCTCTCGCCAGCTAAACGATCCCGTGACGAAACGCGCCGCTCTTCGTTGGAACTTCTGTCCTAACTGACAGGGATTCCAGATGGATGGACAATACTCAAGAATCGGGCGAACAAGCGCCTTATAAACCACTTCGTTCGTTGCTGAGTTAGACTGATCGCAAGAATCGTAAGGAAATAGGAGTCTGGTGTCTGCTTTTCCCATTATTTCTTTTACGTGGTCATACCACTTAAGGTCGCTTTGGATAGTTACGCCTATCGGATATTTTACGGCATATGCTATTTCCAGGTGCTTGTCATCAATGGTATAGCTGTGTAGTTGCGGATTTCTTTTCCTACTTATATGCAATGTTACATTTATTTACGTTCAGGGTCAACGGTCAGCGCCTGCACCACTCATCGAATCTGTGCAGGTCGTTATGCAAATTCGTACCATCTTGTGGCGTTGCTACTATGGTATAGACAACTGCATCATCTGCGAATAGCCTTGAAAGGCATCCCACGCTTATATATATATATAGTGTAAACAGCAACGGTGCTATAACACGTCCCTGTGGTACTCTGCATATTACCTTTACATCTGCCGATTTTGTTCCGTTCCCCTTCATGTGGCTTACGTTGTTAGTTATTGGTGAAACCTGCTAGGCAAGAGAAAGCAGGATTTGGTTACGCTTGTGGACGGGGCCGTTATACACAATTTATTTTAAACCAGTAATTCCATACTCAACAATAAATAAAAAATAACACACGTTAATAATGAAGAAGTAAACAACTGTCTAAAAAAGAGTTTTCAGTGTGTTAGAATTTAGCAAATCACCATTAAATACAGATACAGCAGATAATGTTTTAAAAGCAAGCCACTGTGATCTGGGCAGAAAGTCTTACACGCCAGGAATGGCAATATATTAAGAATTGTATAAGAACTAGCTGCAATTCACAACTTACTGGTATTGGAATATTAAAGGTAAGTCGCCACAAACACAGCAGAAGGCATCAGAGGCCAGGAATGACAAATTAGAATTTTAAGGCAGATGGCCGCAATCACGCCAGGAACGGCAATAATATAAAAAGTTTAGAAATCTGCTGTAAAACAGCAAATACAATAGCAAAGGTTAATTAAAAAACAACGCTTTCAATGTTAACCAACCACTGAACACTACACTGCTAGATTTATTCCAGAAGGTGACCAGAACTATTAAGTAGACATATATAACCTCTAATGTAGGCATTACAAGGTATTGTAGTAAATAATACAATACTAAAACACAAGGACCAGTACATAAGTTCCCTAATGGGTACTGAGGCAGATTATACCCGCAGAAGGCGTGGGCTGAAGGAGCGTAACACAGAACTATTGGCCGTCAGTCCTTTTGGAACACACATGTCTTACAAGAACCAAGGGGCCACAGACGGTGCTCCAGGAATCGACCTCAGAGAAGCTCCGGCAACAAACACTTTCGCGAGCGATGAGATTGACAGCCAAGAGTTGCATTCACTTCACGAGATGGTAATTCAGACGAATGACTAATGGTAATTTTGGTGAAGCTACCTGACGTCTGATAAACCAAATGCAACGATGGAACAATACGCCAAAGCTGGAACCGGCAGTCTGTATTACGTCCCCAGAATACTGTGTTTAGAGCCCCCGGAACGAGAAAGCAATCACTACAACCGGAGTAGAAGAATCACCAGCCGGCCTACGATCAAGAAAGCTTCCAAAACTACGCGCTTTACTGGACAGCAGAGGAAAGGCGAGGAAACTTACACTGCCGTTACGCACACTAACCCCCAGGGTAGGTAACTGGGACGTTAGCGGCCACCAGGCAAAAAAAATTACCGTTTGTTGAACTTAACAAATTGTAACAAGTTGAACGCAGTAAATAGTAATAAGAAGCTAATCAGATCTGCCTTTCCCAAGCACTCCACTCGCTACTCTTCGCGTCGGCGAAACTACGAGCAGCAACACGAACCCAAGTCACTGGAGAATCGCGAGATATCACATTGGTGGAGGTTTCTGTACATGGATTGAAATGCACTGACCTTAAAGCTTGCTGGATCCGGTTTACGACGAGGTCGTACTCCCTCGTGAACACAGCCCTTCCATCCGGCAGTCCATGCGTACCGCCAGCGGCCCCGACGTGTTCTGGCACTGTGCGGGCTTGGCTCCTCCTGAGTCCCCAACCGAACTGGCCAACTCACACGACCCAGAAAACCAACGACGTCGCCCCAAAGATGGGGCAACAGTTACTACATATCGATAACAGCCGCAGCTGCCACTAGCTGGCATGCAACCCTTGCGAAACCGAGTGGCGCCAGTCAACACGAGAAGCTGACAAACAAACTCAACCGTGCCAACTAAACGATACCGTCTGGCCTCAAACAGAGGGCGAAAACTGTACGTTGTAGAACAGCACCAACGTGACCGCAGCACGGCTCAGTTGGTGTCACACGCAAGCGTGGTGGAGGCAGAGCACAAGCACGAATTAGGGAAGGATAGGGAAGGAAATCGGCCGTGCCCTTTCGAAGGAACCATCCCGGCATCTGTGTGAAGCGATGTAGGGAAATCACGGAAAACCTAAATCAGGATGGCCGGACACGGGTTTGAACCGTCATCCCCCGAAAGCGAGTCCAGTGTGCTAACCACTGCGCCACCTCGCTCAGTGGCGTGCATGGTCTGTATGTAGACAGTCCACGTGACCACTGCCTAAGTCTGACGTCAGCGTGCAATAATCACTCACAGACAGCACGCCGCAGCAGTGGCAGTGGAGGGTACATGAAAGATGTCAAGGGAAGCGGAAAACAATACAGTCGTTGAAACTTCCTGACAGATTAAAACTATGTGCCAGACCGAGACTCGAACTCGGGACCTTTGCCAGTCGTTGACATAATCTACATCTACATCTACATCCATACCATGCAGCCACCTGACGGTGTGTGGCGGAGGGTACCCTGAGTACCACTATCGGTTCTCCCTTTCTATTACAGTCTCGTATTGTTCGTGGAAAGAAAGACTGTCGGTATGCTTCTGTGTGGGCTCTAATCTCTCTGACTTTATCCTCATGGTCTCTTCGAGAGATATACGTAGGAGGGAGCAATATACTGCTTGCCTCTTCGGTGAAGTATGTTCTCGAAACTTTAAAAGCCCGTACCGAGCTACTGAGCATCTCTCCATCTTCCACTGGAGTTTATCATATCTGTATCGCTTTCGCGATTACTAAATGATCCTGTAACGAAGCGCGCTGCTCTCCGTTGGATCTTCTCAATCTCTTCTATCAACCCTATCTGGTACGGATCCCACACTGCTGAGCAGTATTCAAGCAGTGGGCGAACAAGCGTACTGTAACCTACTTCCTTTGTTTTCGGATTCCATTTCCTTAAGATTCTTCCAATGAATCTCAGTCTGGCATCTGCTTTACAGACTATCAAATTTATATGATCATTCCATTTTAAATCACTCCTAATGCGTACTCCTACGGTGCTACTTGTGGGCTTGAGCAGTAGGCGCCCGCTTCCTGCGCCCGTGGCGACTGCTGTTTGCCATTCACTGGCGACGAAGGGTGGAGTTTGCACGCCAGTACTGCAACTGGACGTCCACCGAGTGGCCTTTTCAGGTAAATCACGTTTTACGCTTCATCTGAATGAGACATCTGAAAGCAGGTACCCTTCAACAGTCATCGGAATGGTCCAGGCGGGGGAGGGGGTGATGGGGAAGGGGGGGGGGGGGGCAACGTTATGACCTGGATATCTTTCCGTGGCCTTCCGTGGGTGATATCGTCATTCCGGAAGGCACAGTCGATCATAACATGTATGCATCCACCACTGTGAACCGTGTCGACTTCTATATGCAGCTCGTTTTTCCTCAGCACCACTGCATCTATCATCAGTACAATGCAACTTGTCACACAGTTGGCAGTGTACGTGTGTAGTTCGAAGAGGACCAGGTCACCAAACTCCAAGGATTTAAAACCAGTCGAGAATCTTGGGGACCACTTGGATCCGTGTGTTCGCACCACGGATCCTCAACCTGGATACCTATTGCAGCTCGTCTCGCAATTGGAGTTGGGGTTGCATCAGAACACGATTACTGACCCCGTGGAGTGCGAAAAAAGTAAACAATATTATTAAAATGGCTCAAATGGCTCTGAGCACTATGGGACTTAACCCTAGAACGTAGAACTACTTAAACCTAACTAACCTAAGAAATCACACACATCTATGCCCGAGGCAGGACTCGAACCTGCGACCGTAGCAGCCGCGTGTTTCCGGACTGAAGCGTCTATAACCGTTCGACCACAGAGGCCGGCAAAACCTGACGTCCTGCTATGACTAATGTACAATGAGGGGCAAAATAATAATTTAGGCAAAATAATAATTTAGAGTCCAAGAACAGAGCATTACCAATGCCCAAGTTCAGAAGAGCCTGTATTCACATCTCAGCGATTTGTGGAGATTCAGCTTGCTGTTTACGACTGCAAATAGAAGCAACACAATAGTTAGGATATAGTATTTGTCAAGATACATTGCAATTTAACTCATCCTTTCGCTTCGTTTGGAAATCATTATTCGAACTCGTAGACACGGTCGAAATATAAGAATTCCACGTCGGTAGAATTACTGCGACCAAAGTTGGCCGTCAGTGACGGACCGGCGAGGACGCGTCGTCGCCGCCCCGCCGGCCTCGTGGCGTTCGCGAGCGCGAGACGCTTACTACAAGCTCACTGCAATGACATGACGAACTCATTTAGGAAGAACACTACCAAGATTACATTCCAAGCCGAATATCCGAGACCGCGAGCACACGAAGTAGAAAACTTGTTGCGTGACGAACTGCGTCTAGATCCAAAGGACACAACTGGTATTCACTTTTAGCACACAGCCAGCGTAGTCAATATTTAGATGATTGACGAAGAACAGTGCACTGCCGACAAACCACAGTTTACGTACTTTGATGGACTTACCGGCGCTGATACCGCTGAACACGCAGGCAGGGGTGTAAGGCCACTTTCTGAGGTATCCACGAAGTCCGTTATCCCCCCCTCTCAAGTATATATATATATATATATATATATATATATATATATATATGGTATCTGTTCTCTTGGACATGTCCGAAAGAACAGATACCATCGCTGACCATGCAGCTCGTTAGAATGATATTGCAATGAAATGAACTCCCATAGCTGCTTACAGGCGTTGACATACGTCAACGGGGGCAGATGAAAATGTGTGGCCCGTACCGGGACTCGAACCCGGGATCTCCTGTTTACATGGCAGACGCTCTATCCATATGAGCCACCGAGGGCACAGAGGATAGTGCGACTACAGGGATTTATCTCTGGCACGCCTCCTGCGAAACCCACATTCTCAACGTATTGTCCCGCACTACATTCGTTGTGTCCCCGCCCATTATACTCATTCCTCACGGCGCATTGCCGATTCCCGTAAGAGTTCGGGCACTGTTCGTGCATTCGCACAATGTGGATTTCGCAGGAGGCGTGCCAGAGGTAAATCCCTGCAGTCGCGCTATCCTCTGTGCCCTTGGTGGCTTAGATGGACGCCGGCACGGTAGCTCAGCGTGCTCGGTCAGAGGGTTAGCTGCCCTCTGTATTAAAAAAAAAAACTGAGATAATCGAGCAACAACGAACTTAAACGGATGGCTTACGACGTCCGCCCCGAGCAGATGCAACGAACAAAATGAAAATGAGATGTCGTACAATTATCGCGTACGATGGACAACCGGGCACATGCTCAGGAAGCAGCAAGGAGAGTCACATTCGCTCTGATTATTTGCAGGGGCGGATCGCCAAGAGTCCTTCAAGAGAAGCGGCACAGCACGTTCCTCCATCGATCCTGCCAGTTACTTATGTACATCTGCGACGTCGTGCGGCGGGGATCGGGACATGCTGCCACCGCAGGCGGGCGAAGACGCTGTTGATGAGCCACATACGGTCCTCCTTATGCAGACGGAGTCGCCTGATTGACCTGAACAGCAATCGTCACCTCACAACGAGCGGCTGGATGTTGATTCACGAGTCGTGCCAACCCGAACTTTCCTCTCTGAAGGCGCCGAGGCACGGAGGCACGCCGTCTCGGGACTGTCTCTTGTGGGCAGGGGCAAACGATCACACCGATGTAGACAGTGTCGTGGATGTCCGTGCTCCGGAGTTGTCGACCGACGCTGCTCACTCTTAGGAACTGCCACGACGGACTTTCCTTCTTGCTGACACCAGTGCGGGGATGGAGGGGCGATGGAACACCGACGCAGCCGCGAGGAATCGTAACAAGAGGGGCTTCTTTGATAGCCGATGAACCACACCGACAGCCTCTCTCCAGTAACTCGTGGGCGGACGACTCTCAGGTGGGCACACCACATGCAGAAGAGGGGGAGTTACATCATCCTACCCATCTCCTGCGGACAACATGGTAATGGTAACGTCAGGGTGGCGTGCGGGTGAGCGAACCTGTCGCCACCGGGTGCACTGATGACTGACGCTGCCGTCGAGGGCGAACGACAGTCATGTCGATTCGTGAAGATTAACATCAATATCATCCAGTTGCGCGAGAATCTTGCATTGTTACGCGACACACTTTATTCAGCCGACACTGAGGTGGCCTTATTGCAGGAAATATACATTCTTGGCTTCCAGGACATCTCTGGATGCACGACACGCGTATCACATGCGTTGGATACAGGCAGTGGCCCCGCAAAACTTTTCAAAGAAAGTTTAATAGCGACCGATATAAGTTACCTATCAAATGCCAGGGGCATGGCTCTTATAATCCCAGAGATACTCCTCGTCAATGATTACGCAGCGTCCGGTACCAACAAAAGGCGTGAACGTTCCTCAGTTCTTTACTGAGGAATTAACACAGTTATGCCCAGGCAGGATAGATGATATGGTGATCGGGGGCAGTTTTATTGTACAATTCGCTATGACCAAATTCCTCAGCATACACTACGCCCAGAACTCGGCACTGTCATTTGCGAGCTCGATTAGATAGACACTTGGATCATCATCTGTGCTGATAGGGTTTCGCGCACTTTACGGGACATTAATCAAGCAGAATTAAAAGGCTGTATACATCCCGCTCTCTCGAGGATGCGGTCAAGGCAGCCGAGTTGTGGCCAGCTGCATTTACTGATCACACTGCTTACGCCTGTACCATCAAGCTTCGACGACAACTACTATGGCGTAGGCGCTGCCCGCTTACCTGATCTCACCGGAATGTCAACCGGCAGTTGGAGACACGTGTAGACTGTGCCTACTTAAACCTAACTAACCTAAGGACATTACACAACACCCGGTCATCACGTCGCAGAGAAAATCCCTGACCCCCCCCCCCCCCCCCCCCCCCCCCGGGAATCACAGAGTTTTACTACGCCATCCTCGGATATTGTTCCGTTATGCGACAAACACGGGCTCGACAGATGACTGTCAACCGAGCACGTCAACACTTTGAAGGGACCATCATTTGAACTCGTCAAATGGTTGGAATCATCAACGACTGCCCTCCATATCCCACGTTGTTTTTGTTGGAGTCTTCAGTCCTGAGACTGGTTTGAAGCAGCTCCTTATGCTTCTCTATCCCTCTGAATCTGCTTAGTGTATTCATCTCTTGGTCTCCCTCTACCATTTTTACTTTCCACGCTGCCCTCCAATACTAAATTGGTGATCCCTTGATCCTACCAACCGATCCCTTCTTCTAGTCAAGTTGTGCCACAAACTTCTCCCCAATTCTATTCAATACCTCCTAATTAGTTATGTGATCTACCCATCTAATCTTCAGCATTCTTCTCTAGCACCATATTTCGAAAGCTTCTATTCTCTTCTTGTCTAAACTATTTGTCGTCCATGTCTCACTTCCATACATGGCTACACTCCATACAAATACTTTCAGGAAAGACTTCCTGACACTAAAATCTATACTCGATGTTAACAAATTTCTCTTCTTCAGAAATGGTTACCTTGCCATTGCCAGTCTACATCTTATATCCTCTCTACTTCAAACATCATCTGTTATTTTACTTCCTAAATAGCAAAACTCCTTTACTACTTTAAGCGTCTCATTTCCTAATCTAATTCCCTCAGCGTTACCCGACGTAATTCGACTACATTCCATTATCATCGTTTTGCTTTTGTTGGTGTTCATCTTATATCTTCCTTTCAAGACACTATCCATTCCTTTCATTTGCTCTTCCAAGTCCTTTGCCCTCTCTGACAGAATTACAATTTCATCGCCGAACCTCAAAAGAAAACTTCGGAGTATGTATTAAAATCCATGGAGAAGAAATAAAAACTTTGTTTACTTCACTGCTTACTCAATATACAGATTGAATAACATCGGGGAGAGGCTACAAACCTGTCTCACTCCCTTCCCAACCACTGATTCCCTTTCATGCCCCTCGACTCTTATAAATGCCATCTTGTTTCTGTTCAAATTGTAAATATTGTGTAAATACACTGTATATTACCCATGCCACCTTCAGAAATTCAAAGAGAGAAAACATTTGACAGTGCACTGGAATACTCTAAGGAAAGGCCAACCTACGTTTCTAGCTTTTGTAGACATAATCTATTTTCTAAGATAAGTCGTAGGGTCAGTATTGCCTCACGTATTCCAATATTTCCTAACTGATCTTCCCTGAGGTCGGCTTCTACCAGTTTTTCCATTCGTCTGTAAAGTATTTTGCTGCCATGACTTACTAAACTGATAGTTCGGTAATTTTCACATTTGCCAACACGTGCTTTCTTTGGGATTGGAATTATTATATTCTTCTTGAAGTCTGAGGGTAATTTTTCTGTCCCATGCATTTTGGTCACCAGATGGTAGTTTTGTTAGGCTTGGCTCTCCCAAGGCTGTCAGTAGTTCTAATTGATTGTTGTCTACTCCTGGGGCCTTATTTCGACTTAGGTCTTCCAGTGCTTTGTCAAACTCTTGATGCAGTATCATATCTCCTATTTCAACTTCATCTACATTTTCCTCCTGTTGTATGATATTGTCCTCAAGAACACCGCCCTTGTATAGACCCTCTATATACTCCTTCCACATTTCTGGTTTCCCTTCTTTGCTTAGAACTGCGTTTCCATCTCAAATCTTGAAATCCATGCAAGTGGTTCTCTTTTCTCCAAAGGTCTCCTTAATTTTCCTGTAGGCAGTGTCTATCTTTCCCCTAGTGACTATCACGACAGCTGTCCCGCAGAAATATGTGGACGGCAATCAGCGCAAAGCGTGTGGCACGTGGTGTCCACTGACAAGCAAATATTCTGTTAGGCCAAATTATGACAATGGTATGATGCACACAGGAGTAAAAAACAAACCAGTTTGAGATGGGCTATAGTACCGTGTATACACGTATTCTGGGTCTGGTGCACAAGCCATGGACTACTTGGGTTGAGCTTAACGTGAGCTACTGATGTGTTTGGCTTTATTTAGGGCTGTCCACATGTTTCGCTTTCGTTCCTAAGTACAGTGTGCCTGGTGGTTCATAAAGAAAGTTTGCTTCACTCCAGACTTACGTCCATTGTTATTCCGTGGTCACGTGATCGGACGACATGCTCATATCACTGAGGCCTGTATGCCCTCAACGTGCACTCCTGTGAGAACATCATTTACCGCATTCACCAGCTAGTAGACATTATAAATAGATTTCATTTGCCGGTTACTTGTTTACTCTTTTGTGCAGAGTCAATGTATTTATGGCAAACAAACACCATCAAGTTCCATCGCCATGACATCACTTTATCCTTGTCCCTCAACACAGTACAGGTGTACAGCAATAAAGCTAGTTCACTGCGCAACTGGCATGTGAGCAACAATATTAGCCTGTTCCGTCTTCACTGGTGATCCAGATGTGATCTGTGCATAACATTTGGTGAAGAACTTTCGCTGATGTCTGTGACATGGAACCATTAGGTGACAAACCATCGAGTTTTTTGTAATAAGCCTCTGCATCCTTACATTTGTCCTATAGCCATCCCTGCTTAGCCATTTTGCACTTCCTGTCGATCTCATTTTTGAGACGGTTATATTCCTTTTTGCCCGCTTCATTTACTGCATTTTTATATTTTCTCCTTTCATCAATTAAATTCAATATATCTTCTGTTACCCAAGGACTTTTACTAGCCCTCGTCTTTTTACTTACTTGATCCACTGCTGCCTTCACTACTTCATCCCTCAAACCTACTCATTCTTCTTCTACTGTATTTCTTTGCCCTATTCCTCTCAATTGTTCCCTTATGCTCTCCTTGAAACTCCTTACAACCTCTGGTTCTTTCAGTTCATCCAGATCCCATCTCCTTAAATTCCCACCTTTTTGCAGTTTATTGAGTTTTAATCTACAGTTCATAATCAATAGATTGTGGTCACAGTCCACATCTGCCCCTGGAAATGTCATACAATTTAAAACCTGGTTGCTAAATCTCACGCATCGAGTGGCAGCTCGAATTCTGCGTACGACATCCCGTGTCCTATCAATTGATGAGTCATCGATAGGTGGGATGCATAATATCCGCTCCGCCCTGTGCCGCTGATTGCCCTCGCTAAGGTGCGTCGCGTATCGGGAGCTCTGGCTGCGATGTTCGTCAAGCATTTGATTGCGTCAGTCATACGTACTAAACTGCTGTTCTTCAGAATAAGCATTACCCCGACGCTTCCTCCGAGGTGTTACTCGTCTCCTACGTGGCGCAACAGGGAAAGCGCTTGTCAACGTTAGACTGTCGAACACCTTTTAAATTCGCCGCTGTGTTACACAGGTACGCCTATTATGGACAATACTGTACGCCTGGCAGTAGAACCTTTGTTGTGCGGGCTGCGACACCGCCTCACGGGTTTGTCTCTTGGTGGCTTCTTTTTTAGGTGCACTGCGTATGCTGATGATCTGATGTTACCTCTTCGTGACGAACGTGATGTTCGCAAATCATTGGATTGGTTAGCCACTTCGAAGCTTCGAGATGCCGTGTAAATGTACATAAATCAATGGTTTTGAACACTGGCGTGGGATGACACCTGCGAGGGTGTCACAGCGCGATAAAATCCGTTGTCTCGGTATCGACTTCACGGACTACATCTCACGCACGACCACCATCAATTATCGGAGTCTCTTGCAAGTGCTGGGCTTGTGGATCTTCGTCTTCGTGTGTAGGACCTACATCAACAGACCGAATATGTTAACGTCTATCGGGCATCGCGAATTCCGCACGTAGCGCAAACACTACCGATGCCTAAACACATAGCTCGGAGCATCGTGGCCGCATTCGGTTCCTTTGTCAGCGCTGGAATGATATTAAAGGTTCGATATTACTCCGTCACTCTTCCGAAAGAACGAGGCGGACTTGGCCTTGTCAGTGTTCACTATCGACCAGTATTTCTCTTCGTTAGTTTGCACCGCAGGCTTTGGCGACGATGACCGACCAGCCTCACCGGCCTACTGACGGATGGCCTGGCACCGTGTTCCCTTGACCCTCAGGTCAGACACGGGTGCCCTTTTCCTGCTTTGGCAGGCTTTACCTGGAGTACGGCAACCTCCCCGTCTCTCGCTTACCAACAGCCAGTCACCTGCCGCACACTACTTCGCCGCCGGTCGCTTAATGTCGTCGAATTGACGTGTCCTACCGTGCACTGGAACGTAGTATGGTGCTCTGTCAACGCGGTGACGCTCGATCCTGGTGTACGTTCGACCTGGTATTCGAGGGACTCTCCATAGGACCCATCTTGCAGATTCGCCTTATGTGTGAACTGCAACGTCTAGAATAGAGACCAACACCGGCTCCGTTGTGGGCCAGTGGAAGAGATCTGGTGTTTTGAGCGTCAAAGTCTGGCTCTCTTTTTACGTATGTCACCCTCTTATGCCGATTCCCGCACTCTACTCTACCCGGACGATGTTTATTATCCGAGGACGAAACACAACGCTGTCACGTAGATACAGTGCATGTACTACAGCTATTAAAACATCGATATCTAAGCCTCTTGTGGCGGTAATACAACACTAATGCTGTAGGTAGATAATAAATTTAAACAAATTTAAAGAAATTAATACAAATTTACAGAGATTATATTCGAAGTGAATTGGAAACACGCTACTAACTCCCATCGGCTGCTAGAGCAAATTTCGTGAGCAGAGTGGATGGTTGTAGTGCTATAGTCGTTAAAAAAAAGATTTATGTCTAGTTCATGTAATACAGTTATTCATATCTCAGCCTGTTATGGCGGTAGCATGAAACTAATGCAGCAGATAGGCAATAAATTTATAAAAATTTGAACAAATTATATTCGAATTGAAAGGAAACACCATACTAACTCTCATCAGCTGCAAGAATAAAGTGTTAGAGCAAATTTCGTGAACATTCTCAAAGACGGTGGCGAACACACTTGATGGTTGTAGAGGTTCTAATTGTTTAAATAAGGACATATGTCCAGTGCAAGTAATAGAGCTATCGATATCTTAGCCCCCTATGGCGGCAACACGACACTAATGCTGTAGGTTGATAATAAATTTAAACAAATTATATCCGAATTAAATGAGCAGGCTCTAGTGGAGGCAACACAACACTAACTCCCATGATTTGTGGGAGTAAGCTCTTAGAGGCAGTACCACAATCCTCTTGGAAAATGCACGTTAATTTCGCTCTAACTGCTTAATAAGGACTTATGTGTAGAGTTGAATGATTTCATGTAACATACCGACAACCTATATCTCAGCCTCGTGGTGGTAACACACTAATGCCGTAGGTAGATAATAAATTTAAAGAAATCTAATCAAATTTAAACATATTTAAACAAATTTATAAAAATTATATTCGAATTAAATGACAAAATCATAATAACTTGCATCAGCTGCAGGAGCAAGCTCTTAGAGGAAAATTCGTGAACATTTGACAAGAGCATGGCGAAAACACTTGATAGTGGTACTGCCTCTAATGGTTTAAATAAAGACTTATGCCTACTTCCTAGGAAGAGTTGACTTAGGTTAGTGGAGATAGCCAATTCTTTCTCGCCATTTTTTTAGGTTAGTAGAGGTAGCGCAATTGAGCTATCATCCCTCCAAAAGCCACTATCTTGGATAACGGTAATCGTGTCATCAGCTAACATCAATCGCGTTATCAGTTGCCCCACTACTTGAAGTTACTCATTCTGAAACACTAAATTTTGAAAGTAACGTTAAATGTAATGCAAAAAAAGACGTTTAGTAACCTCAGTGTAACTTAATGCAAAATTTAGAAAACGGCAAGCATTTATTTTTGACTAATGAAAGATTGAACTGAATTACCTTTAAGCATATGAGAAATCGGTTTCACTTTTAAAATAACAACAATCAAATAAATACCAAGGTAGCAGAAGTCACTCTCTAAGGTTAATACAGAGTAAATGAAATTGCGCTCTCTTAATTTATATTGTTGTAGCCTACAGTCCTGAGGCTGGTTTGATGCAGCTCTCCATGCTACTCTACCGTGTGCAAGCATCTTCATCTCCCATTACCTACTGCAACCTACATTCTTCTGAATCTGCTTGGTGTATTCATCTATTGGTCTCCCTCTACGATTTTTACCCTCCACGCTCCCCTCCAACACTACACTGGTGATCTCTTGATGTCTCAGAACATGTCCTAGACGTCGATCCCTTCTTCTAGTCAAGTTGTGCCACAAACTTCTCTTCTCCCCAATCCTATTCAATATCTCCTCATTAGTTATGTCATCTACCCATCTAATCTTCAGCATTCTTCTGTAGCCCCACATTTCGAAAGCTTCTATTCTCTTCTTGTCTAAACTATTTATCGCCCATGTTACACTTCCATACATGGCTACACGCCATACAAATACTTTCACAAACGACTTCCTGACACTTACATCTATATTCAATGTTAACAAATTTCTCTTCTTCAGATAAGCTTTCCTTGCCGTTGCCAGTCTCCATTTTATATCCTCTCTACTTCGACCAACATCATTTATTTTTCTCCCCAAATAGAAAAACTCCGTTACAACTTTAAGTGTCACATTTCCTAATCTAATACCTTCAGCATCACCCGACTTAATTCGACAACATTCTATTATCCTCGTTTGGCTTTTGTTGATATCATCTTTTATCCTCCTTTCAAGACACTATCCATTCCCCACAACTGCTGTTCGTAGTCCTTTGCTGTCTCTGAGGTTTGCCGATGACATTGAGATGAAATAAAAACTTTGATAGAATTACAATGGATTTTAATACCTACTCCGAATTTTTCTTTTGTTTCCTTCACTGTTTGCTCAATATACTGATTGAATAACTTCGGGGCGAGGCTACAAACCTGTCTCACTCCCTTCCCAACCACTGATTCCCTTTCATGCCCCTCGATTCTTATAACTGCCATCTGGTTTCTGTACAAATTGTAAATAGCCTTTCGCTCCCTGTATATTACCTTCAGAAATTGAAAGAGAGAAAGCTTTTGACAGTGTTGACTGGAATACTCTAAGGAAAGGCAAACATACGTTTCTAGCATTTGTAGACTTAATCTATTTTCTAAAATAAGTCGTGGGGTTAGTATTGCCTCACGTATTCCAATATATCTACGGAATCGAAACTGATCTTCCCCGAGGTCGGTTTCTACTAGTTTTGCCAATCGTCTGTAAAGATTTCGCGTTAGTATTTGGCAGCTGTGACTTATTAAACCGACAGATCTGTAATTTTCACATCTGTCAATTCCTGCTTTCTTTGGGATTGAAATTATAATATTCTTCTTGAAGTCTGTGGGTATTTCGCCTGCAGATGGTAGAGTTTTGTCACGACTGGCTTTCCCAAGGCTGTCAGTAGTTCTAATGGAATGTTATATACTACCGGGGCCTTGTTTCGACTCAGGTCTTTCAGTGCTCTCTCAAACTCTTCACGCAGTATCGTATCTCCCATTTCATCTTCATCTACATACTCTTCCATTTCCATAATATTGTCCTCAAGTACATCGCCCTTGCGTAGACCCTCTATATACTCCTTCCACCTTTCTGCTTTCTCTTCTTTGCTTAGAACTGGGTTTCCATCGGAGCTCTTGATATTCATGCAGTTGGGTCTCTTTTCTCAAACGGTCTCTTTAATTTTCCTGTAGGCAGTATCTATCTTCCCCCAAGTGAGATAAGCCTCCACATCCTTACATTTGTCCTGTAGCCATCCCTGCTTAGCCATTTTGCACTTCCTGTGGTTCTCATTTTGAGACGTCTGTATTCCTTTTTGCCTGCTTCATTTTCTGCATTTTTATATTTTCTCCGTTCATCAATTAAATTCAATATTTCTTCTGTTACCCAAGGATTTCTGCTAGCCCTTGTCTTTTTACCTACTTGTCCTCTACTACATTCACTATTTCATCCCTCAAAGCTACCCACTCTTCATCTACTGTATTTCTTTTCCCCATTCCTTTCAATTGTTCCCTTATGCTCCCCCTGAAATTCTGTACAACCTCTGGTTTAGTCAGTTTATCCAGGTCCCATGTACTTAAATTTCCACCTTTTTGCAGTTTCTTCAGTTTTAATCTACTGTTCATAACCAATAGATTGTGGTAAGAGTCCACATCTGCCCCTGGAAATCTCTTAGACTATACAACGGTAAGATACAACTTAAAACCTGGTTCCTAAATCTCTATCGGATACCTGCTAGTATCACCAGGATTCTTCCATGTATACAACCTTCTCTTACGATTCTTGAACCAAGTGTTGGCTTTGATTAAGTTGTGCTCTGTGCGAAATTCTACCAGGCTGCTTCCTCTTTCATTTCTTACCCCCCATTTACATCTACATGACTACTCTGCAATTCACATTTACGTGCTTGGCAGAGGGTTCATCGAACCACATTCATTCTATCTCTCTACCATTCCACTCCCGATCAGCGCGCGGGAAAAACGAACACCTAAATCTTTCTGTTCGAGCTCTAATTTCTCTTAATTTATTTTGATGATCATTTCTTCCTATGTAGGTTGGGCTCAACAAAATATTTTCGCATTAGGAAGAGAAAGTTGGTGACCGAAATTTCGTAAATAGATCTCGCCGCGACGGAACACGTCTTTGCTTTAATGACTTCCATCCCAACTCGCGTATCATATCTGCCACACTCTCTCCCCTATTACGTGATGATACAAAAGGAGCTGCCATTTTTTGCACCCTTTCAGTGTCCTCCGCCAATCCCACCTGGTAAGGATCCCACACCGCGCAGCAATATTCTAACAGAGGACGAACGAGTGTAGTGTAAGCTGTCTCTTCAGTGGATTTGTTGCATCTTCTAAGTGTCCTGCCAATGAAACGCAACCTTTGGCTCGCCTTCCCCACAATATTATCTATGTGGTCCTTCCAACTGAAGTTGTTGATAATTTTAACACCCAGGTACTTAGTTGAATTGACAGCCTTGAGAATTGTACTATTTATCGAGTAATCGATTTCCAGAAGATTTCTTTTGGAACTCATGTGGATCACCTCAGACTTTTCGTTATTTAGCAACTGCCACCTGCCGCACCATATAGCAATCTTTTCTAAATTGCTTTGCAACTGATACTGGTCTTCGGATGACCTTACTAGACGGTAAATTACAGCATCATCTGCGAACAAAATAAAAGAACTGCTCAGATTGTCACCCAGGTCATTTATATAGATCAGGAACAGCAGAGGTCCCAGGGCGCTTCCCTGGGGAACACCTGATATCACTTCAGTTTTACTCAATGATTTGCCGTCTATTACTACGAACTGCGACCTTCCTGACAGGAAATCACGAATCCAGTCACACAACTGAGACGATACCCCATAGGCGCGCAGCTTGATTAGAAGGCGCTTTTGAGGAACGGTATCAAAAGCTTTACGGAAATCTAGAAATACTGAATCAACTTGAGATCCCCTGTCGATAGTGGCCATTGCTTCGTGCGAATAAAGAGTTAGCTGCGTTGCACAATAACGATGTTTTCTGAAACCATACTGATTACGTATCAATAGATCGTTCCCTTCGAGGTAATTCATAATGGTTGACGTCGGTTTTCAGTAGGATTTTGGAGCATATACTGTATTCAATGATACAGGTCTGTTGTTCGATGGATTACTCCTACTACCCTTCTTAAACACTGGTGCGACCTGCGCAATTTTCCAATCTGTAGATACAGATCTATCGGTGAGCGAGCGGTTGTATATGGTTTCTACGTAGGGAGCTATTGTACCAACGTAATCTGAAAGGAACCTAATCGGTATACAATCTAGACCTGAAGACTTGCCCATATCAAGCGATTAGAGTTGCTTCGCAACCCCGAAGGTATCTACTTCTAAGAAACTCATGCTAGCAGCTGTTCGTGTTTCAAATTCTGGAATGTTCTATTCGTCTTCCCTGGTAAAGGAAATTCGGAAAACTGCGTTCAGTAAGTCCGCTTTAGCTTCACAATCGTCGGTAAGAGTACCATCGGCACTGCGCGACGAAGGTATTGACTGCGTCTTGCCGCTTGTGTACTTTACATATGACCAGAGTTTCTTCGGATTTTCTACCAAATTTCGTTACAATGTTTTGTTGTGGAACCTATTAAAAGCATCTGGCATTGAAGTCGGTGCCAAATTTCACATGTCTGTAAATTTTAGCCAATCTTCGGGATTTCGCATTCTTCTGAACTTCGCATGCTTTTTCCGTTGCCTCTGCAATAGCGTTCGGCCCTGTTTTGTGTACCATGGGGGATCAGTTCCATCTCTTACCAATTTATGAGGTATGAATATCTCAATTGCTTTTGCTACTATATCTTTGAATTTGAGCCACATCTCGTCTACATTTGCGTAGTCAGTTCGGAAGGAATGGAGACTGTCTCTTAGGAAGGCTTCTAGTGACACTTCATCCGCTTTTATTTTGCGTTTGTTTCTGGTGGATTTGGAAGAAATGGCATTGAGCCTAGCTACAATGACCTTGTGATCACTAATCCCTGTATCAGCCACAAACAGTCCAGAGCTAATAGCATCGTGACTAAGAGGTCAAGTGTGTTTTCGAAACCATTTACAATTCATGTGGGTTCGTGGACTAACTGCTCGAAACAATTTCGGAGAAAGCATTTAGGACAATCTCGGAATATGTTTTCGCCTACCACCGGTTTTGAACAAGTATTTTTGCCAACATAACGAGGGAAGGTTGAAGTCCCCACCAACTATAACCGTTAGAGTGAGGGTATTTATTTGTTACGACACTCAAATTTTCTCTGAACTGTTCAGCAGCTATATCATCGGAGTCTGGGGGTCGGTAGGAGGAGCCAATTCAGTTGTTAAGTATAACCACCACACATACGAATTCGCACTGAGTACCTACTTCGGCTTCACTACAAGATAAACCACTACTGACAGACACAAACAGTCCACCACCAATTCTGCCTAATCTATCTTTCCTGAACACCGTCTGAGACTTCGTAAAAATTTCTGCAGAACTTATTTCAGGCTTTAGCCAGCTTTCTGTACCTATAACGATATCAGCTTCTGTGCTTTTTATTAGCGCTTGAAGCTCAGGGACTTTTCCAGCGCAACTACAACAATTTACAACTATAATTCCGACTGTTCCTTGATCCAAGCACGTCCTGTAATTGCCAAGCACCCTTTGACATTGCAGCCCATCCCGCAGTTTCCCGAGGACTTCTAACCTAAAAAACCGCCCAGTCCACGCCACACAGCCTCCGCTACCCGTGTAGCCGCCAGCTGAGTGTAGTGAACTCCTGACCTATTCAGCGGAACCCGAAACCCCACCACCCTATGGCGCAAGTCAAGGAATCTGCAGCCAATACGGTCGCAAAACCGTCTGAGCCTCTGATACAGACCCTCCACCCGGCTCTGCACCAAAGGTCCGCAGTCGGTTCTGTTAACGATGCTGCAGATGGTGAGCTCTGCCTTCATCTCGTAAGCAAGACCGGCAGCCTTCACCAAATCAGATAGCCGCTGGAATCCAGAGAATTTCCTCAGATCCAAAGCGACACACGTCATTAGTACCGACATGTGCCACCACCTGCAGCTGGCTGCACCCTGTGCTCTTCATGGCGTCCGGAAGGACCCTTTCCATATCAGGAATGACTCCTCCCGGAATGCACACGGAGTGCACACTGGATTTCTTCCCCTCCTTAGCCGCCGTATCCCTAAGGGGCCCCATTACATCGCCTAACATTGGAGCTCCCAACTACCAGTAAGCCCACCCTCTGCGATTGCCCGGACCTTGAAGGCTGAGAATGATCCTCTGAAACAGGGCAGGCAGCTACATCTGGCTCAGCCAGAGACAGTGCCTGAAACCGGTTTCTCAGACGCACAGGGGAGGCTTTCTGATCAGCCTCCGGGGACGCCTTTCGCTGCCTGCCACGCCTTGGAACGACCTCCCAATCAACCACAGGCGAGGGCTCAGCCCCACTGCGGGCGGCAACCGGGGCAACCACAGCGGCAGACCGATCTGGGGACAGACGGGACGAGGTTGACATCCCCGTGATACCCGAGCCCGGCTCCCCACAGTGGTGCCCATTGGCAACAGCCTCAAGCTGCGCGACCGAAGTCAGCGCCGATTGCAGCTTTGAGCGAAGGGATGGCAAGTCAACCCTCATCCGAACACAGCAATCGCAGTCCCTGTCCATCCTAATCGATGTTTCACAACAGTTACCGAAACACGAGAACGTGCCTAGATAACGCAAGCGGAACACGCAAAGAATATGTCAACTAACCACGGATACGTACGGGACAGGCAACAGCTGAAACTGCAGCTTCCCCCGCCTGTCCACTCCTACCGTGCTCTCAGTAATCGCAGGTTAACGAGTGAGGGATGTCTACACTGGCGCGAGTATAGGTACACACCGGGTCGGCCGGAGCGTTCAACAAACACTTCCGCACTCTTTCATGACACAAACTGCTCTGCCTCCCATCTGCACGCCACGCGACAGAGGCTCTCCATGCGCAAAGATAAACATCGGTACAGCTATTATCATTTCGTCGTTGCTATTGATACATCTCAATAAAGCTCCCTTGGCTATTACCCGGCAATTTATAATATTTCTATTATAATTACAATCAATTATATACAGTCAAATTTTTATTTAATACGTAATCGAAGTATTGATGTATTTCATTTCTGTAGTGCAGCATATAGCATCAGAATCAAGAGTATAGTGCAAGATATCAACGAAAATTAAACGGCGAAAATTTTGGATGTTGCAGACGGTACTTTGTCTGCATTTTTGGTGTTATACCCTCTATGAGACATGTGTATATTGATGATTACCCGGTACACGCCTGATCACGTGGTACCGTAGACATGCCAGAAAATGGAGAGACACCGAAATCCATTGCAAATAAATACACTCCTGGAAATTGAAATAAGAACACCGTGAATTCATCGTCCCAGGAAGGGGAAACTTTATTGACACATTCCTGGGGTCAGATACAGCACATGATCACACTGACAGAATCACAGGCACATAGACAAAGGCAACAGAGCATGCACAATGTCGGCACTAGTACAGTGTATATACAACTTTCGCAGCAATGCAGGCTGCTATTCTCCCATGGAGACGATCGTAGAGATGCTGGATGTAGTCCTGTGGAACGGCTTGCCATGCCATTTCCACCTGGCGCCTCAGTTGGACCAGCGTTCGTGCTGGACATGCAGACCGCGTGAGACGACGCTTCATCCAGTCCCAAACATGCTCAATGGGGGACAGATCCCGAGATATTGCTGGCCAGGGTAGTTGACTTACACCTTCTAGAGCACGTTGGGTGGCACGGGATACGTGCGGACGTGCATTGTCCTGTTGGAACAGCAAGTTCCCTTGCCGGTCTAGGAATGGTAGAACGATGGGTTCGATGACGGTTTGGATGTACCGTGCACTATTCAGTGTCCCCTCGACGATCACCAGAGGTGTACGGCCAGTGTAGGAGATCGCTCCCCACACCATGATGCCGGGTGTTGGCCCTGTGTGCCTCGATCGTAAGCAGTCCTGATTGTGGCGCTCACCTGCACGGCGCCAAACACGCGTACGACCATCATTGGCACCAAGGCAGAAGCGACTCTCATCGCTGAAGACGACACGTCTCCATTCGTCCCTCCATTCACGCCTGTCGTGACACCACTGGAGGCGGGCTGCACGATGTTGGGGCGTGAGCGGAAGACGGCCTAACGGTGTGCGGGACCGTAGCCCAGCTTCATGGAGACGGTTGCGAATGGTCCTCGCCAACACCCCAGGAGCAACAGTGTCCCTAATTTGCTGGGAAGTGGTGGTGCGGTCCCCTACGGCACTGAGTAGGATCCTACGGTCTTGGCGTGCATCCGTGCGTCGCTGCGGTCCGGTCCCAGGTCGACGGGCACGTGCACCTTCCGCCGACCACTGGCGACAACATCGATGTACTGTGGAGACCTCACGCCCCACGTGTTGAGCAATTCGGCGGTACGTCCACCCGGCCTCCCGCATGCCCACTATATGCCCTGGCTCAAAGTCCGTCAACTACACATACGGTTCACGTCCACGCTGTCGCGGCATGCTACCAGTGTTAAAGACTGCGATGGAGCTCCGTATGCCACGGCAAACTGGCTGACACTGACGGGGGCGGAGCACAAATTCTGCGCAGCTAGCGCCTTTCGACGGCCAATACCGCGGTTCCTAGTGTGACCGCTGTGCCGTGTGTGTGATCATTGCTTGTACAGCCCTCTCGCAGTGTCCGGAGCAAGTATGGTAGGTCTGACACACCGGTGTCAATGTGTTCTTTTTTCCATTTCCAGGAGTGTACATAAAAAACCACATTTAGACGTCAACTGCTAGGAGTCTCACGCGTACATCCGAAGGACTATCTCATGTATATATGTTTGAGGGAGTCCCATCATTCCCAGAGTGACAGGTAGGTATGGCAACTCGCCGGACAATGATGTGACCGCCCAACATTCACCAAGCTTTTGTATGTACAGAAGGACCTCCACTTGCTTTGCCTGTAAGTTAGGACGATAATTGCCCGTGGATGATACTGAGGTCAAGAAGATTTACTAATCATCAGGACACAGTGGTTGCGAATTCTGGGAGATATCGTAAACCAACCATTAACCAGGAAAGGAATCCTTTTACATTGACAATTTTTTTGTGAAATACGTCTTTCTTTATGTGTGTGGCAAAGGCATTGCCCAACCGTAAGGGAAGCTGCTAAGAAGTAATTCAGCTGACTGCTTGTAGAATCCTATCTGGCTAATCAAACGTAAAGAAACGACCACGGTGAATAAAGTGCTCGGAATACTGCTGCATCCAGTAACTGACCTGTGCTGATATTTCGTCCGAGACTTCTTCGCAGCCGTAATATTCTTCACAGATGTCAGCATCTTCCGAATTGCTGTTTTATATTGTTTATTGAGGTCAGAGTATGTGTTACTCGATGCATATATCTCGCTTACCAAGTGGAATGGTGCTACGAAGGTAAGTTCACCCAGAGTTTCAAGAACTCTGAAGGAATTTCGTCTACTACAGCTGCCTTCTTTTGATTTATGTGTTTCAGTGCTCTTCGGCAACTGCTGTTGTTATAACGTCAAAACTCAGAGACTGAAAAATATTCTCGTTACGAGCAACACTACCGCTGAAATGGGTAGTTCGAAGCGCGAGAAGTTGTCAGATACTACCCTACGCCTTGTACTGTACATGAACGCCTGCGGTTCAGCGGGGCATCCTCATGGCTGGATGCACGTTCCCCTCACGCTGCGGCATCCCGTCACACCGGTAAGCTCTGCGGACTGCCGTGTCTCATGCAGAAAAGGTATTTGGCTGGTGCATAAGTTCTAACGTAACACAGACGTTTATCAATAATACATTCTCCTTCTCTATTTAAAACAATCCGTCAACGCTGGAGTACGTTTTATATTCCGCGACTGTGGAAATCACGTGGTTTTGAGGCGAAGAACTCGTCGAGCCATGTTCATAGGGCATCTTCATTGGAAAGGGAAGTTCCTTCAAGGTTGTATCTGTGTATGAGGACACCAGATCAGCTGAATAACGTGGTTGCGGAAGGACTCCCCAACACAACTCCCGTATAGTGTCTTCACTCAGCCTAGCAAAATGCGGGTGGTCGTTATCGTGGAGTAGCATCACTTCACGCGGTCTTCCTCCTTGTCGTTCTTGGATTGCGTCTGCAAAACGTCGCGGTTGCTGAGAATAAACGTCAGCAGTGATGGTTACACTTCGGGGAAGCAATTCGTAGCGCACCAGATGCATAACATCATCTTTTGTAGATGATTACAGGTCGTTGTTCGGGGAGTTGCTGCTTTGCTAAGCTCAACCATTCCTTTCGTTTCCCTGTGTTAGCATTGTTGTTGTTTGCTGTCTTCAGTTCTGAGACTTTCTTGATGCAACTCTCCATGCTACTCTATCCTGTGCAAGCTGCTTCATCTCCCAGTACCTACTGCAACCTTCATCCTTTAGAATTTGCTTAGTGTATTCATCTCTTGGTCTCCGTCTACGATTTTTACCCTCCACGCTGCCCTCCAGTGCTAAATTTGTGATCCCTTGATGCCTCAGAACATGTCCTACCAATTGGTCCCTTCTTCTTGTCAAGTTGTGCCACAAACTCCTCTTCTCCCGAATTCTATTCAATACTTCATCGTTAGTTATGTGATCTGCCCATCTAATCTTTAGCATACTTCTGTAGCACCACATTTCGCAAGCTTCTATTCTCTTCTTGTCCAAACTATTTATCGTCATGTTTCACTTCCATGCACGGCTGTCGTGCGGTAGCGTTCTCGCTTCCCACGCCCAGGTTCCCGGGTACGATTCCCGGCGGGGTCAGGGATTTTCTCTGCCTCGTGATGACTGCGTGTTGTGTGCTGTCCTTAGGCTAGTTCGGTTTAAGTAGTTCTAAGTTCTAGGGGACTGATGACCATAGATGTTAAGTCCCATAGTGCTCAGAGCCACTTGAACCATTTGAACCATACATGACTACACTCCATACAAATACTTTCAGAAACGACTTCCTGACACTGAAATCTATACTCGATGTTAACAAATTTTTCTTCTTCAGAAACGCTTTCCTTGCCATTTCCAGTCTCTATTCTATATCATCTGTACTTCGACCATCATCAGTTATTTTGCACCCCAGTAGTGGTACGGAGTAGTCATCGTCGGTGTTGTTCACGAGCCAAGCAATGATGCACATGTGGTCACCTGCTGATTTTGTGATTTTGGCTTAGGGCATGCGGCACCCGTACTCTTGATGTTTGAGCCTTTCCCATTACACTTAAATTCGTACGGTGGTGAAATAATTGCAGTTTACCACATTTACCAGCTCTCGAGTACACTCGCGTGGATCATTGTGGGTTCATGAGTGTGAACGACTTCCGTCAAACAGCGAAATCATTAACGTCAAAACGATCCTCCTTAACAAGAGAAAACCACTTCCTTAGAGTTCTCTGTCCAATAGTCCAATAGTATTATCCCCACACACGGTGCAAATGTTTCTGGGTTCCTCCGTTGCTGTAGCCCCTCGAATGAACTGAGACCGTGAAAAATGTCGGAAATGTTCCGATTTCTCCTGTTTGTACTCCATTTTGTAGCGTCGACAGCTACACTCACTATCTTCAGACACAATATTTCAACATGTAAACTCAAATAGCAACAGTAAACTAAAAATAAAAACTGACAATCGTTAAATAAACCCATAGCAACCTGAATACCAGCTGAAAAAAAAAAAAAAAAGAAAAAGCTGTGAACTTCTGCACCAGCCTAATAGATACATATTTTCAAGTGAACCTAAGATTTCAGACTTAATTTTTTTGTTTTAGAGCGATTGTATCAGGACGCTAATTATGGACAAAGTATGGTCACAAAATTTCGACATAATATTTACAGATGACTTTGACATAACACAAATCAATATTTTGCACATTTTGCGCCATTTTCTGGAGCATCTATGTTCCACTACATCCGCATTATGTACAAACCAGCAGAATTTCTGAGATTTATAGTAGTGTTGCAAAACAATACCTATGATGTATAAGAAAACACAATTAGTTACTTCAGACTTTTTTTGAGTACACCCTGTGGTCCATAGCATTCTACTTAAAGCTCCTAAAGCATCTCGCTAACACTAGGCAGATATGAGACATCGACGTGACAATTCTAAACACTGCGTATGACTTTAGTATGACAGATGTATCCCATCAGCAACGAAAGATTTAACTTTTTCTCAGTTACCCTGATTTATTTAAAGAAGTTAAATCGTTTTTCGCAAAACTAGGCCTCACGCTGGTCTATTTGCTTCCTCATTTGGTCATATCCTACTCTTTGTTTCGAACAATTTATAGAGAATCATATTTTCGTTACAATGAAAAATTTGACCAATGAAATACACAGACAGCATTCCGCTCTAGGCAGAAGCACGCCAAAAAGAGAAACTAAAGTGTAGCCTGTATAGAAACAATAGCTGTTGTACGTTCTCGCTTCCCACCCCCGGGTTCCCGGGTTCGATTCCCGGCGGGGTCAGGGACTTTCTCTGCCTCGTGATGGCTGGCTGTTGTATGCTGTCCTTAGGTTGAAGTAGTTCTAAGTTCTAGAGGACTGATGACCATAGATGTTAAGTCCCATAGTGCTTAGAGCCATTTTTTGAATAACTGTTGTAGAATTAAGGAACATGTTTTATGTGGAAGAACTGCGATGTTTTTGGAAAATGAATATCTCTTCTATAAAAGTCAACATTGACTTATCAGGATGGCAACGTAAGAAGGCAGTATTGAATACTGAAAAGAATTGTCAGCACCATTGCTCTTTGCAACGTATGTGAGCCGTGACTGGCTGGATGGGTGCCTTGCTTTTTTTTTTTTTTTTTTTTTTTTAATCATTTGTTGTAGCCCAGTGGTTACCGCAATAACGTTGCTGTCTTCTCTCCGTGAGCCGCAGCAGTGTGTATCGATACTAGTACTGCTGTACTATGTCTGGTGTGGCGGATATGTTTTCCGGGTGTGCTGTGTGTGACAGTCGGTCCGTTGGGTCAGAGCAACGAGGAAGTCTCTGTGGCGCGTGGTCAGACCGGAGCCGCTGGCGGCGTGCACGTGCGGTTGGAGTTGTGAGGCGCTTGTTGCGAGGGTTACGAAGTTCGTCAGCCACCGAAACTGGACTCAAAAGTTGAGTGCTCACTTAACCTACTATCAAGCCTCAACTGCTATCACATCTCTTGGTTTGATCCTGGTTGTCACTTTCTGAGAGATCCACGCGAGCAACAACGTGTGTGCATTGAAGTCGACTAGAATTGCAGCCGTCTTCCTGTGTGGTGTTAAACTTCATTAATGAAGGAATGACTTAAATTAAGTGTACCAGAGGTATCTCCTGTGTTGTGGCCGTTGACGTTCCAGTGACCTAAAGTGGTTGTTGACGTAGTTTCTGGCAGTGTATTTTCCACATCGTGTTGGTATTGTACAGCACAGTGTGTAGTGTGACAGCTAAGGTGTTGGTAGTTTTGGGCGTTTATTCTCATTTGGCTTGATTGGCCACCAGTATCCGGAACGTTTTGCGATTGACATCTTGTTGTCGTTTTGCTGTTCAGATGCAGTAGAAGTGATGTTGTTGGTTGGTTCCTCGGCTGGCTTTTTGTTGGGTTGCCTTTTGATTAAGAAGTTGTCGGTCTGGCTGCCTGTTTCACCTAAAAGTGCGTTAGTTACTTCCCCAGGTTGGAACCTTCTGAGCGCCGCTCCTTGTGTTTTACAGAGTGATTTCCTTTTTAGTCTTAAGTACTGTGTGTGGCCTTCAGCGGAGTTTTTTCTTATTGAAATTTCAAGGCTTTTCTTCTTAGGCCTTAAGGCGTAAAAAAAGTTTCTTGACTGGTATGTGGCCTTCAGCCGAGTTTTCAGCCTTTTAAAATCAAAAGTTGAAAATTTTGTCTAGGATTTAAGCCGGAAGAAATATTTTGTAGTTTTTATGTGGCCTTCAGCCGAGTTTTTCAGTTAAAGCCCAGACAAAGAAATTTCCAATTTTTAATTTTAAGACGTGAGATTGTTTGGGTTTCGTATGTGGCCTTCAGCCGAGTGTTATGTGAAGCATTTTAGGATAAAGACTTTAGCCTATTTTAGTTGAAATTCAGAATCTCTTCCTTTAGGCCTTAAGTCGTAAAATTGTTTTCTCCATGATGTGTGTTTTAATCTCTATTAAATTAAAAATTCAAAATCCTTGTCTTGCCCTTAAGTCATAAGATTGTTATTTTTTAATATGAGGCCTGCAGCAGAGTTTTACACGAAGTATTTTGAGATCAGGCCTTCAGCCTTTCCAAATTGAAAGCTCTTCTTCCCAGGCAAAATCCGTAAAATTGTTTTGTTGATATGCGGCCTTCAACCGAGTTTTCAGCCAATTTAAATTAAACTTTGAAAATCTTTGTCTCGGCCTTAAGCCGCGACACTATTCTTGATTAACGTGAGGCCTTCAGCCGCGTTATATGGGATAAAATTAAAGCTAAGGCTTTCAGCCTATTTATATTGAAGATAAAAAAAATTCTGAAGAAGTGAAACCGCCAGAAGAACTCCTGTACCTTGCTTAGGCCTTGTGCCTTGGATTTTCGATGTGGCCTTCAGCCGATCTAAATTAAATCAAAGGAGGTCTTTCGTTAAAACCTTAAGAGTTTTGATTCTTGCTTGTCTGTGTGTTTTAAGAAATAAATTTTGTATGTTGGTGTGCAACTGACAGTAACATATTTTGACCTCTTTCCACAAATATAACCCCATCCGCTCCGTCCTGCTAGCCCAGGGATTTCACTGGTAGCAGAGAATGGTTACGTTTGTGTTCTTGCCATTCCAGTTACTGTTAGTTTCAATTTTATTTCTGTTCTGTGACACCACATTGTTTTGGGTGTTGATTGTTTCAGGTGTATTGTAATGGCGGTCAGTCAGAGTCCGGGGATCGGCCTGCTCAGGAACATCTTGTTTACGAGTTGGAAATAAGGCGCCAAGCTACTGAGGGCAGTGATCCGGATTTAGTGGCCCGTTTAGGTGCTGCCGTTTTTCAGCCGGTTGACGTCACGCCGGCGGTGTTGGGTGAGACAGGAGCGGCCACTGAATTTTTGTTGAAGGCTGTTAGGGGCCTTGTGGACAATATTTGCGTTTTGGAAGGCACTCAACCTAGTGCCAGTCTATTGGATACGGTGTAGGCCCAGTTAATGTATTTAACAAATCGGAAAGCGGATTTGGGCATGTTAGCTTTGGAAGATCACCATTAAAAATTAGCCGCCGAATTGGGCTCTTTGGTTAGTGCATTGCAGTTTAATCTTACGTGTTTAGAGTTGGTGAGAGGAGGATTGAGTAGCGGGACTTGCTGTGTTCGGGAGAGGGCGAGAGCCTACCGGGGATGGTACTGTTACGTCCTCGGTGAAATTAGACGCAATGGTTGCCAAGTTGCCTAATCCTCTCGTGATATTACTGAATTAGTCGTGGAGCGGCTTGAACAGGTCGAAAAATTATTACGGTTGTCGGTTCGTCTTGAACTTTATGCTTCTCCCTTTCGTGGTTCCACACCAAGTAATTTTGTCACTGCCGTACCTGTTAGCTAGAAGTGAGTTGCAGAACATCCTCTTCCGAGCCATGGCTGAAGTGTTCTCCTTACAGCAGTTCAGGTAGCTCGTCATTAGGCAGAGATTGACCACAGGAGTTCGAAAACCGCTTGAATGTCGTTACATTTGGGAGTTGCAGCGGGATAAAGAGCAGTTACATCAGTATGTGGACAGAGTTCAGACGGCGTCCTTGGCTTTGTTAATCGATTTGCCTGAACAACACCCGGTGTCTATTGTTCTTAGGGGAATGCGCGTTGCGGATAAGTAGCACTATGTCTTCCGTAATCAGCCTTCAGCTTGGGAAGAACTCCGTGCCGCGGTTGTAGCGATATGGGCGTTGCCGCTTGGATACGATGTATGTCACGAAGTTAAGGGGCAGGCCACCGGCGCTGGCAAGGGAAATTCCGAAGTGTCTGCATCCGCTGAAGCAGTAAAACTGGAACCCCGGTGTTGTTTCAGGTGCGGCAGCACGGCTCACTTGGAGCTCTCTCGGATTCAGCCTCGCGCTCTCAGAGCCAATAAATGACGCCGGACTGGGCAGCTATCTCGTGATCGAGCCTTTAGACGCTGGCGTACCCGTGTTGTCGCTCCCTCTTCACCGCCCTCGCCTTACGTTTGTTCTCGAGTAGGTGGCGAACCGATCTGTGCTCTTTCCGATTCTGCTAGCTCATTTTCATTATTGTGCTTCGAGTGGTTTTTGGAAGTTGGTCATTTTACGAAACTTCGGTCGGTGCTTTCTCCGGTGCAGAAATGTCGGGTGGCCAATGACCAGGTGTTGCCTCTGCATGATTGGGTCCGAGGGAATATATCGATGGGGGATTTTTCCTGGCCATTGTCATTAGCCTCGGTCAAGGAGCTGCCGGTCGATCTAATTTTGGGATGTGATTTTAGTAAATACTGGGTTATTCTTGGATTATTCTGGGCACACCTTTTTCTTTAAGTTAGGTCCTGTGGAGAAGTTTCTACATCTACATCCATACTCCGCAAGCCACCTTATGTTTCTTTTATAAGTGCGCTAAACGTATTGTGCATCGAAATGCAGATGCATTGGCCGTTCAGGATGTGGCTAATGAGTTTGATCTTACCCATCTCTCGCCGCATCACGCTTCTCAATTACGGGATTTGTTACAGAGTTTTCCTGAGCTTCTTAGTGATAACTTGAGTGTCACTAATGTTCTTAATTACCATATCCTTCTATCCGACGATAGTCCTGTCAGGCAGCCCCCACGTCGCCTCTCACCTCCTAAGGTGAAGATACTGAAGGCGAGAATATCACAAATGCTCCAACAAGGAGTTATTACGCCTTCTACATCTACTTATGCTTCCCCCATATGCCATGTTCCCAAGGATCAGGAGCACTATTTCAGACCTGTGGTTAACTACCGGGTGCTTGAACACTAAGGTTGTCTTCGAATGTGCCTCTGCCTCTGATCTACATAACTTTTACCTGGTTTGCCGGTACTAATTGGTTTACTGTTCTTGGTTTGAACCAAGCCTGTTATCAGATTCCATTAGCTGAAGAATGTAAACATGTTACCGCATTTTGTACTGATTGGAATCTGTTTGACAGAGTTCCTTTTGGTTTGGCAACTCGTTTGCTGGATAATATCCTTAGGGACTTGAAATTAGTGTTTGCCTATAATTATTTGGACGATTTAGTCATCTATAGCCGTTCGTTTCAGGACCATTTGGATCATATCCAGAAAGTTCTTTCGAGGTTTCAGGGAGCCGGGCTGACTGTTAAACCCAGTAAGATGACATTAGAAAGGCAGCAGGTGTTCTTCTTAGGTCACCTAGTGTCAGGTCAGAGTATTCGCATCGAACAAGAGCGAACTAAGACCATACGGGCGTTGCCTCCGCCTACTGATAAACGCGGAATTTGCTAGGTTCATAGGCATGTTGAACTATTTTATCGTTTTGTCCCTAATTTTGCTTAGTTGGCCGCGACCTCAAACGAACAGTGCCGGAAGAGAGTGCGTTTTGAATAAGGACCTGTCCAGGAGTCCGCGTTTGAGTATATTAAGGCAGCTGTAGCCAATCCTCCATTTCTAGGAGTACCACACTTTAATAAAAGGCTTATTGTCCAAAATGACACATCTAATGCTGGTATTTGAGCTGTTCGAAGGTCAGACGCAGCCATTAGCTTACGCGTCTCGTCGGTTCACTGGCGCCGAACTTAAGTACTCCATCTACGAGTGCGAGGCGTTGGCCGTTTTGTTTGCATTGGAGAAGTACCACTTCTGCCTTGAGCATCGGGAATTTCAGTTAGAAGCCGACAATCAGGCTTTGAGCTGGGTGCTGGCTAGGCCGCGTAAAACTGGCCGTAGTGCCAGATGAGAGGTACGCATTTAATTTGAAGTTAAACACGTGAGAGACACTGAAAATATCCTTGCGGATGTCCTCAGCCGGTAGTTCGCCGAATCTACACCTAGTGAGGGAACCCGGGAGACAGATGGAGGCAGGATTGGGAGAAATTCCTCTTTAGTTTGATGTCGCTCAGCGTCGGGATCAGGACCCTATTTGGCTGGGGAACTGTCGCATGAGTATATTATTAACAGTTGCATTCTGCGTAAAAGGGTCGGGCATGCGAAGCAGTTAAAGAAGTTTGCCAGTAGCTCTGGTGCGCCCGGTTTTTCGGTACTTTCATGATTCGTTGGTGGGTAGCCACTTATAAGTTCCTAAGACTCTGAAAAAAGTCAAGGAGCAATTGACTTGGCCCACCATGGACGAAATGTCAGAGAGATGGTATAGCAATATCGGCTGTGTAATGTAGTCAAACCCAAGAATGCTCTTCAACAAGGTTTGCTGAGCTCTGAGCGCGAGTCCTGTCCTACGCACAAGCTCTATATCGATTATCTAGGACCCTTTCTTCGTACTAAGAAAGGTCATCGATACGTGTTAGTTATTATTGATGCGTTCTCCGGATTCACTTGGCTCCTTCCGAGCCGTAACGTCACTGCTACCACCACTATTTCTCATTTAACTAAAGTTTTCATTGTTTTTGGCCCCCCTAAGAAAATTGTTAGCGATAATGCGCCGGCCTTCCTTTCGGCTCCTTTCAAGGCGTCCTATTTTCAGAACGGTGTCAAGCATATCACGACTGCGTCGTATTATCCGCAGGCATGCTTTACGGAGAGGGTTAACCGAAATCGTAAATCCGCTTTGATTTCAGAAAACGCCTAGTAAGTGGGACTCTAGTCTTCCTTGGCTTAGTTTTGCTTTTAATACCACCAATCATGAAGCCTTGGGAGCTACTCCCGCCTCTTTGATCCTTTCCTATCCTGTTAATTCCCCTTTTTAGAACTTGTGGGGAATTCAAGATCTAGTTCCTCAAGTCATCAATGAAAACTGGAACCGTGCCAGACGTAATATACTCAGGGTCCATAATAATCAAGGTGAGCGTTACAATCGTAATCGGCGAACCTTTAGAGGGAGGCTAGGAGATCAGGTCTATGTCCGTAGTTTCCCCAGTAGGCAGCTGCGTGTCGGAAATATGAGTAAATTTACTCCTCATTTTCTGGGGCCTAGCACCAATTTGTTCATTTTAGGCCCGGTGAATCTGCTGGTTAAGGATAACCATTCCGGTAACCAGTACTGGGTTCACCTTAGCCAGGTTAAATCCAGTTAGTTAGTCTGATGGTTAAGTAGCCCCCCCCCCCCCTTCCAGCATCGTGTTTGTTTGAGGGCGGGAGGTTGAGCCGTGGCTGGCTCGTGTTATGCTTCCCATTAAATCTTGGTTTTGGTTGATATTCTGTGATTAGTCTCTCGCGGTTATGCTGTTATCCTCCCTCTCCGTGAGTCGCAGCAGCAGCGCGTATCGATATTAGTACCCTTGTACTATCTATGGCATCGCGCTTATAGTTTTCCGACTGCAGCGCGTGCGGGTAATGCTCCGGTCCTTTTGCCTCAGAAAGTCTACAAGGAAGAGCTATGTGGTCCACTTAGTTCTGGTGCATACCGGAAGATTAACAAAGATCCTACTATCAAGGTGACAGTATGGACTGCTGCCTTGCTGAACGCTTCATCACTACCAAAGGAAGTCAAAAGAAGTACCACCGAGATATTATGGTCTTCCTAAAGTTCACAAAATGTCTAAGTATGAGAGTGTAGAGGTCTATGAGACCTATAACGAGCGCTATTGGTTCACCGACGTATTTTTCTGCCAAACACTTGACTTCCTAATTAAAACAATTGGTAGGAAAATGGAGTCACCACATTCGTAATTCTATGGATTTTATTCAGAGACTTAACACGTCAAAACTAACTAGCACATCATTATTATTTAGCCTGACGTTGCTGTCATTATGCACCGGTACCTTTAAAGGACTCTTTCTCTTATCAGCCAACATCTTGATACGAACATTACGGCCTTATTTGAACATGTGCTTTTATCATCTTATTTCCAGTTTAATGGTGAATTTTATGAGAAGATTGATAGTTAATAAAAATTTGCGGGTTTCCAGCCGCGTCGGGTGGTTAAAATCCCACGGGCTTTCGACCGAGCTCTCCCCGGTCATTCTCAAGTGGTAAGACTGACTGCTGTGTCGCCGTGGCCGCGTCGTTATACAGCCGCACTGCTGGATGTGACGTCACTGGTGCTCTCTTCCACGCCATATATGATCATGTCTTCATACCGCGTTCATCGCGCCCGTTTTAACATCGCGATAGCCGGGTCCCAGACTATGGTGAGTTGCAAACATCCGCCCTTGTTGATGGTGTTTTCAGCGTTTTTTATTTCAATAGCTTCTTTTATGACGCTATCGCAAAATCCCTCCGCTTTCATAACGACAGATGTTTCGTCGAATAGAATTCGGTGTCCATTTTCTAAGGCGTGTTCTTCCACGGCTGATTTTTCTGGATAGCGTAGGTGTAAGCACCTCTCGTGTTCCTTTCCGACGTTGCTCTACCATGCGTACTGTTTGGCCGACGTAGTAACAGCCACACTGACATGGTATCTTGTACACTCCAGGCGTTCTTAGCCCTAGGTAGTCCTTCACAGGCCTTATGAGCTGACGAATTTTTGCTGGGGGCTTGAACACCGATGAAATGTTATATCTCTTTAGGAGTTCATGAGAGATGTGTAGAGCATCGAAGATACAAACGCTTATTACAGCCAGACAAGTCAGCTGTGGCCGAACATTGTCTTGGTACAGGTCATTCCATGAATTACAGTGATGTGAATATTTTAACATCCACGTCTTCCTTTTGGGAATCTGTCTTCAAGGTATAGAGATTAGAGCACCTAATAATTTAATTAACAGAGATAATAGTTTTAATTTGGACAAAGCATGGAATCCGGCTCTTGGGGTAATTGAACTGCAGAGAAGTCGTCACGGTGTCACCGCCGCCGATCATACATCGATAAGCGAATCGAATGTCTGTACGCCTTCGCCACAGGCGGTGCATGTATAAGCGTATTTCTTTGCCGCCGACCATCTCTGACTCGCATGCGCAGTACCGCCGCGGTGGAGCATCTAAGGCCGCGCTTGGCATCTTGTCGTCAGTCTTATGACTCACTCAGGATGGCCGGACGATACGCGGCCGAAATATCAGTGGAGGAAATTTTATTTGCGCGCCTGCGTGCCCAAAATTTAATGCACTGTTCATTACGCCGCGAGCAATTGAAAATGGACAATGGTTATGAAGTTTTTTAAGTAAGAAACTGAGGAAAAATAGGGAGGAAACGTTTATGAAAAAGCACATCGCCGATACAAAAATGAGCTTGTAATGTCTTCACTTACGTTGTACTATATCCCACAGTATGTCTCGTTTCACCAGCTATCGATGCCCCTTAATAATTACATTGTTTCATCGTATAATGCGGTCAATAATTAAGTTTTGCATGTTAACCATACGGCAAAGCACTCTTCTCTTTGCGTGCTGTCATTTGCGAAAATCTTGTTTCCATATCTCAAACCGTTTGAGATGTGAGGAATGTTGAGAATATCTCATTCTGGCTTTTTCGCTGGCTCGGACGGTTGCAGATGAGTGCGCTACATCAGGTTAATTTTTCCGTCATTGGTGACTGAGACTTCCACCAAAGTCTAAAGAAAAATTCATTATCTCAGCTGAATTTTATACGCGGCAACATATTATGTAATGTGTACCAAACGCAAAATCGTAGCAACCCCTATTTTCTATTTTAAACTTTTTCATATTTCATGCAGTGTCTTACTTAAATCGAAGTACCATAATAACTGTCACCATTAACGAAATGATGGGCACGTCACACGAAGCTGGCATATAAAGCTATAAGTAGGGAAAAATGATTTTTTTTTTTTTTTTTTTTACGGAATAGTATCTGTAAAATCGTTTGAGGAAGAACGCAGGGCGTGTGGCTCGCTTCTGCCATCGCAGTGTGTCGCCAGCCGGCTGGAAGTGACCAGACAAGGTCGGCCCCGCCTAAAGAAACAAATGAACTCGCTCAGTAACTTTTCCCTGCGCATCGGCCACTGTATCCAGCACGGACTCCACCATCTGCCACATCATATTACACGGCTTGCAGGGTATAGGGTAGATGTGGACATTGATTTTCCACAGCTGCCACTATGCTCTGTATGTAAGTAAAGATTTTACAGCGGGTTTGTCGTTCAGAAATCGCATTTGAGTGTTGTTTTTTTGTGGGAAGACTGTGTGACACCTTGTGTACGAAGGCGAAACGTCTACTAGCACGTACCAAAGTCCGAGACTGCAGTTTGTCGTTACGCTGCTCGCGCTGTCACGTGTATACGGTGCCTATCGGTTCGCGAGGGTCACGTAGGCTGTTAATGGCCCTACGTGACTAGCGCCTGAGAGGCTCGACGTGCTGTTTGGTTGGCTGTGCAGGAGCACACAGACACACCAAGCTCACTGGTGGCCAGAAGAGCGCCCTCACGGACAGTGCGGCGACGTCCAGCGACAACTGCTGTCGAAGCCCACATCGACGCGACAGCAGACCGAGGCGGCCGACAGTGGAACTCCCAACAAGGAGACTGGACATACCAAAGAGGCACTATGTCGTCTTTGCAGACGAGTCCCAGTCCTGTGTACAACATCACATTGGACGTATCCATGCATGCAAGCTCTGAGGAGGACGAACGTTGCCAGACTGTTTTCGTCATCTTCTCATGGGCTCATCATCTGACTTGTTTGTATGGGGTACCACTGGGTAAATAAGATGATCGCGTCTTGTCCACACAGATGGTAATTTGGACTGTACCTATCACATTTCTGGAGCCTTAAGGACGGTGGCTATGACCCTTCTTCGAGATGTTCCTGACATTATCTTTCAACACATTACACCAACATCGCATGTTGCCCTTGCTGTGCTGAACTGTGCCTCACACCTGAGCCAAAATGGCAAAAATGGACGTTTGGTCAACTATTGTAGCAAGTACATGAAAGATTCTCGGTTCACTTGCCTCGTCAAATTTTCAGAAAATTCCACGCTTTCGATGATACCCTCCACCATCGTCGTCAGGGACTAAAACTGACTGTCGTGAACTGGCAAGATTCCCTCTTTCATACTCATAGGAAGGCATCTGATTTGCTGGATTACGTCACGGTGAAGCGTACAGATGTGTTGCCCCCCTACGTCGATAGATTTTGCTTGCGCTCTAGCGCTGCATGCAGCACCATCTATCGCATCAGGCTGTGAACTGCGAGAAGTTAGAAAGTAAACCAACGTGCAATTGAAAAGAACTTTGCGGCAGGCCTGGGACAATCACCTGCTGTGATCGGTAACATTAGACAAATGAACTTAGCAGAACCAACCTAGATTACACACACTAACATACACTTCTCAATACGCACATATATAACACAGTACATAGCTATAATTAGTTTGAAGGCGCGTTTAAAAATTGCGAGAAAAGTGTGGCAAACTAACTACATATGGATCAATCATACACGTGACGAGCAATTCGGTGCCCTAGTATAAGCAGTCCTGTCATCACGTCACCAGTAAAATCGTTACAGCAAATTAAGGGTATCACACGAATCTACTTTGAAATTTTCAAGTACAAAAGGTTAAGAACTTGTGGTAAGTGGCATGGTACAAACTGAAAGACAGGCAGACAAACTGACAAATGCATGCCGAGTCATCCCAGGCACCTCTCTATGGACGGCAGTGGAGTAGTTTAGGGGTATTCACAACTACAGTTAACCTAGTAGTGAAAGGGAGTGCTTTAAAGGTTTGAAACTATCAAAAATAATTTTGGCCAGGATTTCGGTACATGTAATCCACTGTTGGTTGGTTGAATTGTTGGAGGGCACCAAACAGCAAGGTCATCGGTCCCTCACATTAGGGAAGGATGGGGAAGAAAGGTGGCTATGCCCTTTCAGAGGAACCATCCCGGCATTTGCCTGAAGCGATTTGGGGAAATCACGGAAAACCTAAATCAGGATGGCGGAATGGGTTTGAACCGTCGTTCTCCCTAACTAGAGTCCAGTGTGGTAACCACTGCGCCACCATGCTCAGTATATAATCCTCTTTGCGTCGATACAGAGCGTTCCAGACTGTTGCTTTAAACAGACACCAGAAACACTGGCTACGAACTGTGCAGAGACAGCCACAACAGGGGGTGAAACCCGTGTAGGGGCTACACGTAACACGACTTCGGTTCGCTGTCAGGCCACTTGCAGTGCTGCAAGTTTATTAATGCATCATGTCGCTTTCTTATTGGATGATCGTTAGGTTCTGTGTTTGTTTTCGTTCCGTAGTGAACGGAACTTAACAGATGCTCGTTTCAAGTCATTGTGCTTCTTATTCCTTATTGTGTGCTTTGCACTCTTTGAGTTACGTTGTAAGTATGTTGCTCATATTCTGATTGAGCTCTGTTGACATCAGTAATACTGGGTCGGGTAAATGATTCCATATTTGGTTGTTGTTCATATAAAACAGAAGTTGGTTTCTTCACATGATGTTCTGAGATTTATGATTTTTGTTACCACTTACGAATCTGTGTGTTAACTACGCGATTTAGACAATTGTTAAGAACGCTGCTTTTATTATACTTTATGTGGTGTCACCGCCAGACACCACACTTGCTAGGTGGTAGCCTTTAAATCGGCCGCGGTCCATTAGTATACGTCGGACACGCGTGTCGCCACTATCAGTGATTGCTTACCGAGCGCCGCCACACGGCAGGTATAGTCTAGAGACTGCCTAGCACTCGCCCCTGTTGTACAGCCGACTTTGCTAGCGATGGTTCACTGTCTACATACGCTCTCATTTGCAGAGGCGACAGTTTAGCATAGCCTTCAGCTACGTCATTTGCTACAACCTAGCAAGGCGCCATATTCAGTTAATATGAATGTATTCTGAACAGATAATATTGTGAATCATGTACCGTCAAGAGCGACGTTCATCATTAATGGATTAAAGTTAAGTATCAAAATAATTACGTCCGCTTTCTGAATTCTAATTCCTTGTCATGTTCCAGATCTGACGTCATTATAGTTCTTTCCTCCTCACGCCAGCCTGCGTGAGCTAAAACGCGTGCATTTCGGCCTCCTCTTGTAACAGGGTGTTGGCTCTTATGCCATCACAACACTTTATATCTGTTTACATACGTGTCCTGTACTTTCACGCTTTTAATGAAGAACTCCATCTTAGCGGGTGTCGACAGTATTGTTATTCCACATTATTACAACTGTTGCGGAACTTGTATCTAATTCTGCATTGAGTGCTGTTGCTTCTCGTCACTGGATGCCATGCGTTTCACAATGGCTCGAAGAGTGTCGATGTAGGTGTAGATGTCTGTTTCGTAGTCTCAGTAACTAGCAAATGTTTTCACACGTTATTAACAGGCAGTGCAGATAGTGCATTTTAGCAGAAGTCAACGAAAATTTTGGTGGAGTACGAAAAACGAATGGGAACAAAAATAACAAAGGATACGAAGAGTACACTAACAATGGATTTCAATCGAGGTTCTTAAGCTGTAACAAAAATACGTGAGTCTGCAGAACACCGCGCGACAAAACCAGCGTCCTTTAGTATGCAACAAAAACAAATACAGAAGCATTTAGTTCACCCTATAATACGGATGTCAGCAAAAATTAAACAGAATACGAGCAACGTATTTGCAATGCAATTCAAAGACTGCAATACACACAGAGAGGTCCTCAAGTGGTTTGAATGGCTGTGAGCACTATGGGACTTAACATCTGAGGTGACCAGTCTCCTAAAACTACTTAAACCTAACCAACCTAAGGTCATCACACACATCCATGCCCGAGGCAGGATTCGAACCTGCCACCGTAGCGGTCGCGCGGTAGAGATGTCTTAATCGGGAACATAATTTCAACTCGATTACACCCAAACGGTAGAAATTGCATTATTGGGTTTTAAAATAAATGCACTTTGGCACCAGACCCACTCATATAAATGAAAAATATTATCATATAGTACTCGCATTTTGCAGAGCAAGAATACAGATTATCACGTCATATTTCCCCGAATTCAAAGTTCACCGCCAGGCCATTTGGAGCGCTAGTGTCGGTTTTTGCGACCGTACCTTAACATAGTCGCTACTCTTGTGATATTTTGGTATTCTGTGTGGCGGATCACCACCCTCCATTCAGTACGATACAGAGTCGTATCAGCGTGGAATGCCTCGCGGCACCCCTGTCTGTCACACGAGCTTAGTTCGACTCGATGTGCTGCCGCTTGTCACTGCCTGATGTAGCTTCACTGTCTATTAATTTTCGAAGATTGAATGAGCAAAAAATTAAGTACTCTAACTAGAAGAGAAACCAGGCATTGAGCAGGTATTTATTTCTTCTAGTCTTCTGTTATTCCATCTCTTCCTCCCGCTTCACTCTGTCCACCTCCTTCCCCCCCTTTCTCTAGCCATCCTCTCTCTCTCTTTATCCACTCTTCTCTCCCGTCCCTCCTTTATCCACGGCCTCCACATCTCCCCTCTCTCTTGCCATCTCGTCCTCTCCCCTCTCTCTGTCCATTTCCTCTCTTCTGCTGTCCATGTCCTCCTCCTCCTCCCCTCGTCTCTCTCCACGCTATCACGCTCACCCCAGCAGGAAGCTGGTGGTTTTTAGGTCTTCATTCTAGACAGGGACAAATATGTGTGCCAAATATGACTGAAGTCGTTCCAAGGATTAGGATGAGCATTTTACCGCTAGTTTGCTCGTATACGTACACGTCACCTAATTTCAGACAAATTTCGATCATATTTGTATACATATTTCACCTGTATGCCTAGCGAATTTTCACCCTGCTGTTGTGTTTTCATATAGCTAAATGTTTATGACGTCGTATATCCTGAAATATGTGTTGTACAATGAGATAATTTTCCAGGTAGATCCAGCAGTATACGTGGCCACTATCTGCGAAATGCGTTGTGAACACAGTTGGCAGTAAAGAAGTAATAAATTAAAACGTCACAGATCATCTGACAGTTTCTCGCGCATCTCAGTGTTTATGACGTCATATCTTTTGAACTATTTGTTATAAAAATATATATTTTTGTAGGTACGTTGAGCGGCATATATGAATGATGTTTGCGACTAGAGTTGGTTTCTAATAAGTGATAAATTAAAACGTCATGCATAATCTGAAAGTTTTTCACTCATGGTTCAGGAGACATGTCAAATACTGAGATGAGTTGTAGAATGATATATTGTAGGTACAAATGTAGATATTGTCTGCAAAAAATGTTGCGAATAGAATAAGTAGCAACTAAGTAATAGATTTAAACGTCTTGCATGATATGGTAGTTTTCCACGCAGTCAGTGTTTATGAAGTCTTGTCGTTTAAACTACACTCCTGGAAATGAAAAAAAGAACACATTGACACCGGTGTGTCAGACCCACCATACTTGCACCGGACACTGCGAGAGGGCTGTACAAGCAATGATCACACGCACGGCACAGCGGACACACCAGGAACCGCGGTGTTGGCCGTCGAATGGCGCTAGCTGCGCAGCATTTGTGCACCGCCGCCGTCAGTGTCAGCCAGTTTGCCGTGGCATACGGAGCTCCATCGCAGTCTTTAACACTGGTAGCATGCCGCGACAGCGTGGACGTGAACCGTATGTGCAGTTGACGGACTTTGAGCGAGGGCGTATAGTGGGCATGCGGGAGGCCGGGTGGACGTACTGCCGAATTGCTCAACACGTGGGGCGTGAGGTCTCCACAGTACATCGATGTTGTCGCCAGTGGTCGGCGGAAGGTGCACGTGCCCGTCGACCTGGGACCGGACCGCAGCGACGCACGGATGCACGCCAAGACCGTAGGATCCTACGCAGTGCCGTAGGGGACCGCACCGCCACTTCCCAGCAAATTAGGGACACTGTTGCTCCTGGGGTATCGGCGAGCGAGGACCATTCGCAACCGTCTCCATGAAGCTGGGCTACGGTCCCGCACACCGTTAGGCCGTCTTCCGCTCACGCCCCAACATTGTGCAGCCCGCCTCCAGTGGTGTCGCGACAGGCGTGAATGGAGGGACGAATGGAGACGTGTCGTCTACAGCGATGTGAGTCGCTTCTGCCTTCGTGCCAATGATGGTCGTATGTGTGTTTGGCGCCGTGCAGGTGAGCGCCACAATCAGGACTGCATACGACCGAGGCACACAGGGCCAACACCCGGCATCATGGTGTGGGGAGCGATCTCATACACTGGCCGTACACCCTCTGATCGTCGAGGGGACACTGAATATTGCAAGGTACATCCAAACCGTCATCGAACCCATCATTCTACCAATCCTAGACCGGCGAGGGAACTTGCTGTTCCAACAGGACATTGCACGTCCGCATGTATCCCGTGCCATTCAACGTGCTCTAGAAGGTGTAAGTGATCTACCCTGGCCAGCAAGATCTCCGGATCTGTCCCCCATTGAGCATGTTTGGGACTGGATGAAGCGTCGTCTCACGTGGTTGCACGTCCAGCACGAACGCTGGTCCAACTGAGGCGCCAGGTGGAAATGGCATGGCAAGCCGTTCCACAGGACTACATCCAGCATCTCTACGATCGTCTCCATGGGAGAATAGCAGCCTGCATTGCTGCGAGAGGTGGATATACACTGTACTAGTGCCGACATTGTGCATGCTCTGTTGCCTGTGTCTACGTGCCTGTGGTTCTGTCAGTGTGATCATGTGATGTATCTGACCCCAGGAATGTGTCAATAAAGTTTCCCCTTCCTGGGACAATGAATTCACGGTGTTCTTATTTCCATTTCCAGGAGTGTAGATAGGAGCTGGCGTGTATAGCTTGCTGTCTAACTAGCAGGCGATAACCCTGATACTGGCGGAATGTGTGCGCCACTTAGAAAGCGAGTGTCGTAATGACTGCAAGTCTAGTATACAGGCACGTTAAGCAAGTGCTTTTTCCAAGGGAGGGTGGTCTTCCCTGGCCCTAACGACGTGTGACGGTGCCTCACGCCGCAAATTCTGAGATCGCAAGCTATTAGGATGGTGCATAAGATCGCAGCGTTTTTTCTGTATATTAATATTGTTATAGGTTTTGGATTTTACAAGGAGTGTTATACGTCATTGGTCCCTTACCTGCATTTGTCGTAAATCCCTCGCCCATCGTAAAGTTTCAAGCGACTGGAAAAAAAGCGCAGATGACTCCAGTATATAGAGAGGTAAAGAAACGGACCCGTAAAATTAGAGACCAATATCCAAAACTTCTGATTGCTGAAGACTCCCTGAACACATTCTCAGTTCGATTATAATAGACTTACTTGAGGCTAAGCAACTTACGTCGACGAATCAACATGGCTTTAGGAAGCATCGTAAGTGCGAAACTCAGCTTGTCCTTTCCTCACGTGACATACTGAGAACTATGTATGAAGGGCAAAAGGCAGATTCCATATTTCTAGATTTCCGGAAAGAATTTGACATCGTGCCCCATTGCAGATTGTTAAAGAAACTACGAGCATATCGAATAACTTCACAGATATGTGAATGGCTCGAAAACTTCTTGAATAATAGTACGCAGTATGTAGTCATCGACGGTGAGGGTTCATCAGAGACAACGAAATGTGATAGAACGGCTGTTGGTCTTTATACAGGGCGAGGCCATCTAAATGTTCAATACATTAGCTCTGAGGAACAAATGGCAGTTTACTGAAATGTCCAGTCCTAGTTGCTTTTGGTAAAATATGTCAAAAGCTGGGGATAGTGAATTTTACTGGTAATTAAGGAAAGTATTAAATTGATGGGGGTGTTGAAGTAATGACAATTTAATAATTATACTTTGCTAACTTCCAGCATTCTGGAAGGCATTGTAGTGTCTCGAGAATTTCGGCGTAAATCCTAGAGACCCTCGTATTTCCACCGTCTTGAACACGGGTTATTTTAGAGACGAGTGTGGTAAAGTAGAATGTATCTACTGCACCACAATTATGTGTGTGCAGAACGGACATGTATGGGACGGATGATAGGCGCGGGCAGGTAGTCGCCGATCCTGGCTAACAAGGGGAAGGCTTCAGACACGGCCAACCGATTCGGCTCAAATTTGGCAGGTTGCTTGTGTAGAACCTAAAATGAAATACTCCAAGATATTTTGGGTCAACACCCCCGCAATTTTGAGAAAATCAACCCTAAAGGTTTTGACGAGCAACGGACTCAGAATTAGAGCGATCGATAGATAATTGTAAATAGAGCATTTTTCATCATCAGGTATGGGGTCCGCAAACGCAAACTTTTCCAAAAATCGAGGAAAGAAACTTTTACAATTGTCGCTCATGTACCCACATGGTAAACGCTTTTCGCCGACAGCGGCGATAGCGGAACAGCTAAGGTAACTAACTGGCTGGGAATCGGAGAACCCTAGTGGATGTTATTATTTTCGTTTGTATTTTTCCATATGTCAATTGATAGGGATAGGATGGTTAATAAGGTAAGTAAATTAATAAAGAATGATAATAATAAGGTAGGCAAACTAATTACCCCAACGCCGTTGGTTAGTATAGTATTAAACTTTTAAGCCTTGTCACATGACCACAACTACGACTAACAAGGGGAGGCCGCCAATTGTGAAATTCAGATTCGATCCCTACTGCGCATAATAAAAGCTCATGGCCCGAGGTGTAATGTGGCAAAGCACCAAGATGCACTTCTCAGCCGTTGTCGAGAAAATCGACAGTTAAAAGAAACCGTTGCGGTGAAATACTCTCTACGATTAATAGTTTTCTACAGCGTCGTGGCGCAGCGGTAAACGCTCGGGTTCGTAATCCGAAGGTGGCCGGATCGAACAGCCGGCACGGTAGCTTAGCGTGTTCGGTCAGTGTGTTAGCTGCCGTCTGTAATAAAAAAAAAAAAAAACCTGAGTTAATGGATCAACGACGAACTGAAACGGGTGTCTTGCGACGTCCGCCCCGAGCAGATACAATGAACAAAAATTAATTAAAAAAATAAACAAAATAAAAAAATCTATGGAACGTCTAACCAACTAACTAGCAGCACAAGCAGCGCAGGGTATATGAAGCGTGTCGGGAGAGGCGGAAAAATAAAAAAAAAATCTCGCGCCATGCAACATTTTTTATTATTAGTGCTTTGTAATTCATATATGAATTGCTTACACATGTTGGTGAAGGCGGATCGCTCTCCAATTGTACCGCCTCCATTTTTCCGTTTGTTTAACAGGGTGTACCAAAGCTCTCACGTCCGCACTGATTTTCGACGATGTTATAAGTTGCGCTAGGGACCGCACCTACCTTCTTTCGAAGTTGGCAGGCAACTACGCTGCTATGCGGCGGCTCGTTTCGGTCCATTCAACATCTGTCCTTCGAGTGTAACGAGTGAGTAACGGAGTTTATATTTCATACCTGCCACAGCAAATTTGTGTACGTGGGGTTTCTATTCTAATTCGAACGTTTGATTTACGCTATACGTATTGGTTTCGGAATATCGTTTCTACGTCTTCCGTTAACTATACTTGGTTAACATTATGAAGACAATTAATAACATTAATGAAATACAACTTTGTTTGCGGAAAACATAATGATGTTCGAAGTTGCCAGTTTTTCCACGACAAACGACTTTCAACAACTTATTATATGCATAATTATTGCAACTGATTGCTGGGAATTATATATATATATATATATATTGTGTGTATGTACACGCATTTGAATTACAAAAAACAAATACTAAAAAAAAAATGGTTGCAGGGCGCGAGATTCGATCCGGCGAACTTCGGAATTACCAACCCGAACCCGAGAGTTTACCGCTGCGCCACGACGCTGTAGAATACTATCAATCGTAGTGAGTATTTCACCGCAACGGTTTCTTTTAACTGTCAATTTTCTCGACAACGGCTGAGAAGTACTTCTTGGTGCTTTCCCACATTGCACTTCTGGCCATGAGCTTTTATTATGCGCAGTACGAATTGAATCTGAATTTCACAATTGGCGGCCTCCCCTTGTAAGAGTGCTTCCAATTCCTCACGAGGGATCACAGACAGCCAACCGCGCGACGCTTGTTTACAGCGAGGCACGGGACAGAATGCACGCGGGGAGAGTTATGTTGTCCCGGTTGCCTGTTCGTCATATCATATTTGTGAATCTGGAAGAGAGAAGGTGTCCAGCACGAGCCTTATAGACGTAAATCGGAAAGAGTTGTTTTCCGTCATTAGGCTGCCGCGATCCTGGTGGACACAGTAGTGATTTTTCCATCATTAATGTGCCGAATGAAATAAGTTTCGTGAATGAATACAGTGTTATTCTGTAAGTAACATATGACGAGTGTTGTATGTAGTTTGTAGAAATTAGCTCGTCTGTTTATGCCGTAGTAACTAGTTATTATTTGTTGTCATATCTTTCAGGTGCATAATCTGAGTAACGGAGGATGTACACCCTTCGACTAGCGTTGTAATATATAGTTGGGAGCATGTCACAGACGATGGCAAGCGGGAAGTTACCGTCGCTGTGTTTTGGTTTGCCAAATACAGATGCATTATCAACGCACTACTGAAAGCAGCCAGGTCTGTTTCTCGGCGTTCCAGGTTGATAGGAACGGCTATGGTCGAGAGATTTTTGTGGTGACGAACGAAATAACTTTTCTTGATACTGAGGTACTATACCATGAAGACGAAGCAGAAGGTGATTCAGTGGAAGATATCCCGACTAGTGAATCGCTAAATTGTCATAACATTTCAGAAATCTCCACGTCACTGGGAATATGTGCTTCATCCGTTCCCGATGAGTATCACGAACCGGTTACTAAACGACTTAACTACAGCTCTATACCCCTTGAAGTAAAAGTTAAGGCGGTAGCGCTAGCCAGGAATCGTCCAAATTTGAAGAATGGAGCAACAACAGCCCTGGAACAGAAGAAGGACTTGAAATTGTGGGAAAGTGATATCGTTAAAGGAGGGACAAGATACGACAAATACCAGGCGATAAATATGTGGACATACGACCGAATTGTCGAATCTTGTTGACGTAACGAGAATGTAACAGCGAGAATACTTCAGGAGTGGGCTGCAGGTGCAGCGCTTCAATATACGGCCAACAAGGATTCTACGTCTGCTGCATCATTATCTTGGGCAAAAAATTTCAGATCGGGGTATAAAATTCGTCAACGGCGAGTCACTAAATACGTCTCTCATAAGGAGGTACAAAATATAGAAGATATACAGAAAGTGGGAGCTCTTTTCAACAGGCAAACGGCGTCACTTATGACCAGTTTTAATAGTGATTACGTGATCAACACCGGTCATACAGGATGCGAGTATTGGGTGAACATTCGACGCACGTTATCGCATAAGGGAGAAAAACGAATCCTTGTCGCAGTTGGAAGTAAAAACCTACTAACACATTCGTACACGGCGCAACATGCCACTACAGCCTCTGGAAAACTGTTACGTAAGGTTTTCCTATGTTTACAAGAAACGAATGTTACATTTGGTCCTCAGGTTATAGAAGAGGTCAACCGTTTAACCGACTCGTTGAAAAATGTTTACATTACCTTCTCCAAACTGACGAATGCGATTTACAGAACATTTCTTGAGAATGTTTTAAAACCATACGTTCCCGATAGCAAGTTTTTTTCTAGTAGTGGATTCCTGGAGTGGACAAAGTAATGCTATATTATATGACACAATGATTATAGTTGGCGAGGGTCAGCCGACGTGCACGGTAAAAGTAATACCGCCCAACTGTACACCTGTGTACCAGCCGTGTGATGTTGATTTCTATCGCCAGGTTAAAAACTTTATTTCCAGGCTTCAGGATTGCAGTGTGCTTCTGGAAACCCAGCGGGAATTGGACAACCGCACGGATACAATAACTATTTACAACATAATTCATAACCAACTTTCAGCATCGATTTTTCACGCAATGATATCGTATGCGTGGTACGCATCAAAATTAATTCCCGAAAAAGACATTTTTAAATGTAAACCGAGTTTGTTTTCCGCCTACTCTTGGGAGGAACAGTGTAGCTTTCGAAAGATTGCATTCATTAGATGTTCTTGGTGCCGTGAGTATATTTGTTTCAAATTTTTATGTGACAAGTACCACCCATCTAGTTGTTCGACGAAAAATGAGGACACGTAACAGTGACTGGAAGAGCCATTCTAAAGTGACCTGGAGTAACATTTTAGTTGTTTACTACCCCAAGAAGTTTCAGAAATTTATTTGCCTACCTTATTTTTATCGTTCCTTATAGATTTACCTTATTAACCCTCCTATTCCTATGAACTGAGATATGGAAAAATACAAACGAAAATAATAACATCCACTGGGTTTCCTCGCGATTCGAACCCGGGTTCTCAGATTCCCAGCCAGTTACCTTGGCTGTTGCGCTATCAGTGCTGTCGGCAAAAACCGTTTAAAAAGTTGGAACAGAAGCGACAGTTGTAAAACTTTCTTTCCTCGGTTTCTGGAATAGTATGCGTTTTCGGATACCATAGCTGATACTGAAAAATGCTCTATTTACAATTATCTATCGATCCCACCAATTTTGAGTCGATTGCTCTTCATAACTTTTAGGGATGATTTTTTCAATAACGCGGTGGTGTTGACCTAAAATACCTTAGATTCCTCCGTTTTAGGTTGTACACAAGCGACCTGCCAAATTTGAGCCAGATCGGTTGGCCCTGTCTGAGGCCTTCCATTTGTAAGGAGTTACATGTCCAGCTCAAGGAACAAACGCGCCGTCTCAGTGCGACGTCAAACATTATTTGTGAATATTTGAATGTTGTTGAAAGAGAAGGAACAATTACTTATTCATTCTTTCTCTTACTTTTGTAAGGTCCAGAGGGTTGTCTTGTTAAATTTTGTGAGATTTGTACACTGTATTTATGGAAAAATGAATGTGATAGTTTCTGACGGACCACAAGGTTCCGAGCTTGCGAAAAATATTTTGTTGTTGTTGTTGTGGCCTTCAGTCCTGAGATTGGTTTGCTGCAGCTCTCCATGCTACTCTGTCCTGTGCAAGCTTCTTCATCTCCCAGATCCTACTGCAACCTACATCCTTCTGAATCTGCTTAGTGTATTCACCTCTTGGTCTCCCTCTACGATTTTTACCCTCCACGCTGCCCTCCAGTGCTAAATTTGTGATCCCTTGATGCCTCAAAACATGTCCTACCAACGGATCCCTTCTTCTAGTCAAGTTGTGCTACAAATTGCTCTTCTCCCCAATTCTATTCAATACCTCCTCATTAGTTACGTGATCTATCCACCTTATTTTCAGCATTCTTCTGTAGCACCACATTTCGAAAGCTTGTATTCTATTCTTGTCCAAACTATTTATCGTACATGTTTCACTTCCATACATGACTACACTCCATACTTTCAGAAACGATTTACTGATACATAAATCTATACTCGATGTTAACAAATTTCTCTTCTTCAGAAATGGTTACCTTGCCATTGCCAGTCTACATTTTATATCCTCTCTACTTCGAACATCATCTGTTATTTTACTTCCTAAATAGCAAAACTCCTTTACTACTTTAAGCGTCTCATTTCCTAATCTAATTCCCTCAGCATCACCCAATTTAATTTGACGACATTCCATTATCCTCGTTTTGCTTTTGTTGATGTTCATCTTATATCCTCCTTTCAAGACACTGTCCATTCCGTTCAACTGCTCTTCCAGGTCCTTTGCTGTCTCTGACAGAATTACAATGTCATCGGCAAACCTCAAAGTTTTTACTTCTTCTCCATGAATTTTAATACCTACTCCGAATTTTTCTTTTGTTTCCCTAAATTCTTGCTCAATATACAGATTAAATAACATCGGGGAGAGGCTACAACCCTGTCTCACTCCTTTCCCAACCACTGCTTCCCTTTCATGCCCCTCGACTCTTATGACTGCCATCTAGTTTCTGTACAATTTGTAAATAGCCTCTCGCTCCCTGTATTTTACCCCTGCTACCTTCAGAATTTGAAAGAGAGTATTCCAGTCAACATTGTCAAAAGCTTTCTCCAAGTCTACAAATGCTAGAAACGTAGGTTTGCCTTTTCTTAATCTTTCTTCTAAGATAAGTCGTAAGGTCAGTATTGCCTCACGTGTTCCAACATTTCTACAGAATCCAAACTGATCATCCCTGAAGTCAGCTTCTACTAGTTTTTCCATTCGTCTGTAAAGAATGTGCGTTAGTATTTTGCAGCTGTGACTTATTAAACTGATGGTTAGGTAATTTTCACATCTGTCAGCACCAGCTTTCTTTGGGATTGGAATTATTGTATTCTTCTTTTAGTCTGGGGGTATTTCGCCTGTCTCATACATCTTGCTCACCAGCTGGTAGAGTTTTGTCATGACTGGCTCTCCCAAGGCCGTCAGTAGTTCTAATGGAATGTTGTCTACTCCTGGGGCCTTGTTTCGACTCAGGTCTTTCAGTGCTCTGTCAAACTCTTCACGCAGTATCTTGTCTCCGATTTCATCTTCATCTACATCCTCTTCCATTTCCATAATATTGTCCTCAAGTACATCGCCGTTGTATAGACCCTCTATATACTCCTTCCACCTTTCTGCCTTTCCTTCTTTGCTTAGAACTGGGTTTCCATCTGAGCTCTTGATATTCATACAAGTGGTTCTATTTTCTTCAAAGGTCTCTTTAATTTTCCTGTAGGCAGTATCTATCTTACCCCTAGTGAGATAAGCCTCTACATCCTTACATTTGTCCTGTAGCCGTCCCTGCTTAGCCATTTTGCACTTCCTGTCGATCTCTTTTTTGAGACCTTTTGTATTCCTATTTGCCTCTGTCATTTACTGCATTTTTATATTTTCTCCTTTCATCAATTAAATTCAATATTTCTTCTGTTACCCAAGGATTTCTAGCAGCTATCGTCATTTTACCTACTTTATCTTCTGCTGCCTTCAATACTACATCCCTCAGAGCTACCCATTCTTCTTCTACTGTGTTTCTTTCCCCCATTCCTGTCAATTGTTCCCTTATGCTCTCCTTCAAACTCGGTACAACCTCTGGTTCTTTCAGCTTATCCAGATCCCATGTCCTTAAATTCCCACCTTTTTGCAGTTTCTTCAGGTCATAACCAATAGATTATGGCCAGTGTCCACATCTGCCCCTTCAAATGTACTACAATTGAAAACCTGATTCCTTAATCTCTGTCTTACCATTAAATAATCTATCTGATACCTTTTAGTATCTCCAGGATTCTTCCATGTATACAACCTTCCTTATGATTCTTCAACCAAGTGTTAGCTATGATTAAGTTATGCTCTGTGCAAAATTCTATTCTACCACACGGCTTCCTCTTTCATTTCTTAGCCCCAGTCCATATTCACCCACTATGTTTCCTTCTCTCCCTGTTCCTACTGACGAATTCCAGTCACCAACGAGTGTTACATTTTCGTCTCCCTTCATTACCTGAATAATTTCTTTTATCTCATCATACATTTCATTAATTTCTTCATCATCTGCAAAGCTAGTTGGCATATAAATTATACTACTCTAGTAGGCATGGGCTTTGTGTCTATCTTGGCCAGAATAATGCGTTCACTATGCTGGTTGTAGTAGCTTACCCGCACTCCTATTTTTTTATTCATTATTAAACCTACTCCTGCTTTACCGCTATTTGATTTTGTATTTATAGACCTATATTAACCTGACCAAAAATCTTGTTCCTCCTGCACAGAACTTCACTAATTCCTACTATATCTAACTTTAACCTATCCATTTCCCTTTTTAAATTTTCTAACCTACCTGCCCGATTAAGGGATCTAACATTCCACGCTCCGATCCGTAGAACACCAGTTTTCTTTCTCCTAATAATGATGTCCTCCTGAGTAGTCCCCGTCTGGAGATACAAATGGTGGACTATTTTACCTCCAGAATATTTTACCCAAGAGGACGCCATTATCATTTAATCATACAGTAAAGCTGCATGTCCTCAGGAAAAATTACGGCTGTAGTTTCCCCTTGCTTTCAGCCTTTCCCAGTACCAGCACAACAAGGCCGTTTTGGTTAATGTTGCAAGGCCAGATCAGTCAATCATCCATACTGTTGCCCCTGCAACTACTGAAAAAGCTGCTGCCCCTCTTCAGGAACCACATGTTTGTCTGGCCTCTCAACAGATACCCCTCCGTTGTCGTTGCACCTACGGTACGGCCGTCTGTATCGCTGAGGCACGCAAGCCTCCCCACCAATGGCAGCGTCCATGGTTCATGAGCGGTAAAACTGTTTTAGTTGTATGAAAAGTGTTATGTGTGATAAAAATACAGTGAGATTGAGTTCAAAATATTTTAGAGTGTACGGAGTTATTTTAAAAGTATAAAACATTTCCTCCAAAGTAGCATCTTATCTTGGGAGAAGAAGTTGTGCAGGACATCACAGCTGGCTATCCTGAAAAGAAGATCGGAGAAGCAACTCCAAGTAAGTTTGATAGCCAAGAGGGAGTGTGAGTCTTGCACACCAGTACCACACTGACACCCTTAATCACCGGAAACTGCCAGAGCATGGCATAAACTGTTGCCTCACTATCTTTCCCCAAATCCCTCAACATGCATTCTAACCTTACATCTGCAGAAATAGCTGCAGTCCACCACATAAGAACTGATCCTGACCTTCTAATCCTACCTGTGGACAAAGGCTCCACCACTGTTGTTTTTAACTGCAAGGATTACCTGGCAGTACGACTCTTCTGACTGTCAGATACTTCTATCTACAAACCTTGCCACAGCGACCCCATTCCAGTAATCCAGCAAGATCTCCAATCACTACTCAAATCCCTATGCCCACCTCAGACCCTCTCCCTGGAGTCCATGTCTCTGCTCACCTCTCTCACTCCACTAATAAATCCTACCTTCTACATGATTCCTAAAGTCCATAAACCTAATCACCCAAGACGCGCCATTGTGGCCAGTTACTGAGAGAATTGCTGCTCTCATAGACCCACCCCTACAATCAATTAACCCTAACATACATTCCTATTTAAAAGATACCAACCATTTCTCCAGCCAGCCAGAGTGGCCGAGCGGTTCTAAGCACTACAGTCTGAAACCGCGCGACCGCTATGGTTGAAGGTCCAAATCTTGCCTCGGGCATGGATATGTGTGATGTCGTTAGGTTAGTTAGGTTTAAGTAGTTCTAAATTCTGGGGGACTTATGACCTCAGAAGTTAAGTACCGTAGTGCTCAGAGGCATTTGAACAATTTCCTTCACTGACTCTCCACAGTTCCTGACTCTTTACCACAAAGTGCCATGCTTGTCACTATTGGTGCCACCTCCCTGTACACTAATGTCTCTAATGCCCATGGCCTTCCTGCTATTGAACACTCCCTTTCCCAAAGATTGACAGATTCCAAACCAACAACCTAGTCACCATGACAAGTTTATCCTCACACACAATTTCTTCTGCTTTGAAGGCATTACCCACAAACAAATCCAGGGTATGGCTATGGGCACCCTCATAGCACCATCTAATGCCAACCTATTCATGGGCCATATAAACGAACCCTTCCTAAAAACAGAGAATCCTAAACCCCACTCCTGGTTCAGATTCAATGATTACATTTTTGCTATCTGGAGTGAGGATAAGGATACCCAATCCACATTCCTCCAGAACTTCAACTACTTCTCCCCCATTTGCTTCACAAGGTCCTACTCAACCCAACAATCTTCCTTCCTAGACGTTGACCTCCACCTCAAATGTGGTTACATCAGTACCTCCGTCCATATCAAACCTACTAACCACCAGCAATACCTCCACTTCAACAATTGCCATCCATTCCATACCAAGAAGTCCCTTCCATATAGCCTATCCCCACTCGGTCACCGCATCTGCAGTGATGAGCAGCCCCAATCTAAATATCTCACTAAAGGCTTCACTGACCATAATTATCCTCCCAACCTTGTATAAAAACAAATCTTGCGTGCCTTATCTATTGAGTCTCCCACCACCTCCCAAAATCCCACTGTCTGACCACAGACGACCATGCCCCTCATAACTCAGCACCACTCAGGACCGGAGAAACTGAATTACACTCTCTACCATGGTTTCGATTACCTCTTGTCGTGGCCTGAAATGAGAAGTATCCAGACCACTATCCTTCCCATGCCTCACATGGTATTCTGTCATCCACCGAACGTACATAATGTACTCATTCTTACACAACCCCTGCTCCCAGTCCCTTACCTCATGGCTCATAACTCTGTAACACACCTACATCCATACATTCTCCTGCCACCACCTACTCCAGTTCAGGCACCATCACCACTAATCCCATCAAAGGCAGGCCTACCTGTGAAAATAGTCATGTGATTTACAAGCTAAGTTGCTACCACTGTGCTGCATTCTATGTAGGAATGAGAACCAACAAGCTGTCTGTCCACACAAATGGCCACCAACAAACTGCAACAAAGAAACAAATGGACCACCCTGTTGCTGAACATGCTGCCAAACTTGATATTTCAATGACTGCTTCACAGTGTGTGCTGTATAGACCCTTCCCACCAACACCAGCTTTTCTGAATTGTGCAGGTGGGAACTTTCCTTGCAATACATCCAATATTCCCATAACCCTCCTGGTCTCAACCTTCATTAGTCACTGTTCTCATCCATCCCATACCTTCCCTGCACCCGTTCCAGCACTATGCAGCCATTATTCCACCACCACACCCAGTCTTTTTATTTCCCTCTGTTTCTGCTACTACTGCCCCCCTCCCCACCTCTCCCATACCCGTGGTCTAGCCTGCAGCACTTTACTCTACATCACTTTCACCCTCCCTCCCTGCCCCAGTATCCTCCATACCCCCACCCAGTTGCCACTCCCATCATGCAATGTTGCTGTGTGTGTGTGTGTGTGTGTGTGTGTGTGTGTGTGTGTGTGTGTGAGAGAGAGAGTCATTGTTGTGTGTATCAGCGACACAGCATCTCCGCTAGATAGTGAGTAGCAGCTTTCTTTCTCGTAATATTGTTACATTCTATCCTAGATTTTCCATTATTTGAATATGTATTATACTAATTCATGAACGAGATAGATGAACACTTAAAATAAAGGGCCAAAGGGCCAAAATGAACACCCTTGGCCTCTTTAAAAACAGAAAGAGCATATATTATTCAAAAAATTTCATGTAGAATACCCAAGTACAAGTAGACCCTAATATAAGTAAATCTATATTTTTATTTGAATGCTCCTGACAAAGTACCTGATCTGACTATTGTTGTAAGCATACCTGTATTCATTCCATCTATGCTGCGATCAAATGGTTAATTTTCCATACTTGTGTGTGAAGTGTAAATATTCCATTGTACAATTTCCCTGTATAAAACTGATGTGCTCAATACTATGTGGAAAATGATTCAAAATCAGTCGCCAAAAATTAATTAAATAAAAAAAATTCCATTTGCAGTGTATATGTACAAATTGAGAAAGCTCATTTTTCTTAGTAAAGCCACATAGACAACTTTTATGAAATTACACAAGTTTTTTTTTTTTGTACTCAAGTTGATAAGATACACTAATTACATACAGCACCAGCGTTTTTTCATCATAATGGCGCCGCTAGTCATTGGGGATATGGTATTCTTTGAGAAGGTACTCCACTATTTTCCATTTTTAGATCACGTACAATGCTCAAATATTTCAATATGTGTAAAACTCTAAAAACCATTAACAATACCCTCTAACACAACCGAAGGCCAGATAGAAGGTCAACTGTTTCAGGAACTACAAGAAATGGGAAGAATAGAATCCCATTAGTTGTCAACTGCTGGACACCTGGGGTTCTAGATAGTTATTTCCATAGCGGTACAAAAATATTTTGCTCACTCCAGTAACTATTCTCTCCGGAAATGTCACTGGGATACCTGTAGTGGTAGCCTGTTAAGTGTCAGAGAACGAAACTGTGAGAGAATAATAACAGCTAGAGAAAAATAACAACCTCTGACGGTTATTCCCATTGTCGCTCCAATTGCTTCATTTGTACTAACTGCCCAAACTAATGACCCAAGGGAACTCTAGTGCATGTACAATGCCTTTAAGTTTGCTCCTACCAGCAACCACTCTGACATTAACTTCATTTAATTTTTGTGCTGAAAGTAGCGAGAGCGCACAAAGTAACACATAGTTGTATCAATAGATGGCGCGTAGTCTCTGTTATTTCCATGACATGTAGAACATCTTCCAGATGACATATCCCTCTCTATCATAGCCAGATCTCAGATTAGTTGACGTGAAAGCATAGTATGATCTTCTGTAAACAGGTGACGCAAAGCACTGTTATTTAAGTAACTGCTAGTATCAGATGAGCCCTTATCACAGTAACTGCTACTTCTCAATAACCAGTTATTTCTATCAGTTATGTTATTTTCTTGTCACCTCTAATGTACACCATTACGCCAGGAGATACTGATTTACTGAATACTGGGGAAAACATCTGCAGTAAAATTCATTTTTACAGCCTTATATACACTCCTGGAAATGGAAAAAAGAACACATTGACACCAATGTGTCAGACCAACCACACTTGCTCCGGACACACACCAACATCGTGCATATTGCCTCCAGTAGTGTCGCGACAGACGTGAATGGAGGGACGAATGGAGACGTGTTGTCTTCAGCGATGAGAGTCGCTTCTGCCTTGGTGCCAATGATGGTCGTATGCATGTTTGGCGCCGTGCAGGTGAGTGCCACAATCAGGACTGCATACGACCGAGGCACACAGGGCCAACACCCTGCATCATGGTGTGGGGAGCGATCTCTTACACTGGTTGTACACCCCTGGTGATTGTCGAGGGGACACTGAATAGTGCACGGTACATCCAAACCGTCATCGAACCCATCGATCTACCATTCCTAGACCGGCAAGGGAACTTGCTGTTCCAACAGGACAAAGCACGTCCGCATGTATCCCGTGCCACCCAATGTGCTCTAGAAGGTGTAAGTCAACTACCCTGGCCAGCAAGATCTCCGGATCTGTCCCCCATTGAGCATGTTTGGGACTGGATGAAGTGTCGTCTCACGTGGTTACATGTCCAGCACGAACGCTGGTCCAACTGAGGCGCCAGGTGGAAATGGAATGGCAAGCCGTTCCACAGGACTACATCCAGCATCTCTACGATTGTCTCCATGGGAGAATAGCAGCCTGCATTGCTGCGAAAGGTGGATATACTCTGTACTAGTGCCGACATTGTGCATGCTCTGTTGCCTGTGTCTATGTGCCTGTGGTTCTGTCAGTGTGATCATGTGATGTACCTGACCCCAGGAATGTGTCAATAAAGTTTCCCCTTCCTGGGACAATGAATTCACGGTGTTTTTATTTCAATTTCCAGGAGTGTATATATCAAGATAGACGACAAACAATGTCATATAGTGATTAGCCATATCAAGCGAGAACAAATTCCCTCTCGGTCATACCACTACACTTCATAACTGTATCAAGAAGAAGATTCCGTAACCTAAACGGCAGCAGATGTCCAGGGCTGTTAAAATGACAATTTTTGCTGGACCCAGGTTGTATAATCTGAGTTGACAAGTAGCATAAATAATAGTTGAAGGAGACCAAAAGAGTGTTACAATACAGTACAAACATGGACAAAGACAACAGTATGGAGATAGCTACACATTGTATGAAAGTCTCATTCACAGTGATTATTAATTTTATAAAAATCATTCATGCACTTGCAGCTTGTTTGATATTTCACTGTACACATATGGACCAAAAATTCACACAATTCAGAGCAATGATCAGTTAATGATTTCAGATTTCTAAAGTCAAGGCTATGTTTTTTACTTGTGGTGGTAGGCTGCTCTGTATCTTGGTTAAATGGTGCCATTGTTCATTGTTTGGACATGGAGTTTCCTATCTAATACAAAGTGTGTTGAAATGATGATAATGTAATAATAATCCTTTGAGTTATTTTCTCTTTGTCTTTTTTATGTGTTTTTTCTGTGTTTCTTCGCTCTGTTTGTATTTTGTCTTCATTGTTGTCCCGTGGTTGTAATTGTAAATTGTGTGAAGTAACGAGTTGAAATTACTTATCCTAAATAACTGTTATTTTCTTAGCAACTGGTCATGGACCCAGGTGCCAGGTGTTGCAGTACAACAAATAAAGGTGGAAAAAATTAATCCAGTACCTAATTTAGAGTCATGGCTCAAGAGGAGGAGGAATACAAGGTACTGTTGTTTAATGGGAAGAACTTTAGCAACTGAAAATTTAGGACTGAAATACTTCTATGTGAGCTGGAAGTGAGTTTTGTGTGAAAGAGATACATGGACATGGCTGAGACAGCTGTATAGTGTGCATGGAAGCAAACTCTTCTGGGAGAGCTTGGCAAAACCAATAAGAAGTGTAAGTCTCAAGTAATCCAAAGAATTTCACAAAGTTGCTTGGAGTAGGCCTACACCAAAAATGAGAAATACATTAATTCAAACATTTGAGCTGAAAGGTGTGGCTTTTATTAAGAACGACCTTTAAAGTTTAATGCAAATGACAATAACTCTTGAAATTAATTTTTTGGAGTTTCGTAAGTTAATGGGTAATTTGAAAGATCGGATGATAATATTGGAGGAACTGATATAGTATGCGGTTTCTTACAAACAATTCCACCAGAATCCGAAGTAGTTGTTACTGCTCTGAATACCTTCTCAAGTGAGGAATTGGAACCGAATTTCTTAAAGGGTAGATTACTAGACAAAGAAGCAAAACTTAATAATTCTAAAGGTAACAACTGGACAGTAAATGAATTGCCATCGTCGACAGCATCTGACAGCAAGGTAAAAGGATGTATTCAGAGACAACCAAGTCTCAAGCTATGTATGATGCAGCCAAAGCTTTGTCTAAAAATAAGATTTTAGTTGATATTGTGGATGCTAGGAGTTGTCATTTTTTACTTTGTAATTCACTGTTGCTATATGAGTTCACATATTGTCATTTTGTTATATAGAGATAATGAGTGGAGGTTTGGACACTAGAAAATGGAGTGCCTAGTGGAGAAATCTAAATATTTCTGATGTATTCTTCTATTACAGTTCAATAGGAATGACAGCTACGGAGGCAGTCAGAAACATTCACGCCACATGTGGGAGGGGGATAATTCCATGAGACAGATCATGGCAAGAATGCGGTTTTCTCGTTTTAAGAAGGATCATTTTGACATAAGTGATTCAGCACATTCAGGAAGACAGTCGAAGTTTCATAAAGATTGTTTAAACACATTAACCCACAATAATCAATGTCAGCAAACTCGAGAACTGGCAAATGTTATTAACTGTGATCATTCTACCATTGTGCGACATTTGCATGCAATGGAGAAGGTTGAAAAAAGGTACCACATGCTCTAAGCCGAAAACACATAAATCAGCAGGTGAATGTATGTGATTTTCTCATTGTTCGTGATCAATTTGCTTGAAAGCAACGTTGACCATTCCTAACTTGTATCGTTATAGCCTTATAGGTGACAAGAAATGGTGTCTTTATCCTAAGAACATAAGGAAAAGAAAAGAATGGTTGCCCCCAAACAAAGCAGCAACTCCCCATATAAAAGCCTGCATGCATCCATAATATTATGCATCTAGTTGAACAGTGATGGTGTGGTGTAGTACAGATTGCTTCCCTGAGATGTAACCATCACTGATGATATTTATTGTCAGTAACTGAGACATCTTGTGGACGCAATTCGAGGACAACGACCAGGCAGACTGCGAAAAGTGATCCTACTCCACGATAACGCCCGCGCCAATTTTGCTAGACTGACCAAAAACTTTATACTAGAGTTGGGTTGGGAGGTCATTCTGCACTCACCTTATTCAACTGATCTTGCACCCTCAGTTTTTCCTGCTCCCTATCGAACAAACTTCAAGCTAAGCTTTGCCGGATGCAAAAGGTTCTCCTACCATGGCTCGGCGAGTTCTTCACCTCAAAACCACTCGATGTCTACAGTCATGGAATCAAAAAGTTATCTCAGCATTGATAGACTGTTGTAAATAGTGAAGGAGAATAATTATGGATGAGTAGGGTGTGTATGTGTATCTGTTGTGTTTATCAAACGTACAGAGAAATGCAACAAACTTATGTATCAACCCAATATATGTGTTACAGACGTGGGAAACAATGCCATTATTGGGGAAAAATACAATGTTAGATTGCCAAAAACGCATAGAAGTATAGTTCTGCAAATTTAGCTATATCTCTCCAAAAAATAAACAGAAATGAAAATAATTTTTCTTTCTCAGCTGTTACTGGAAGTTTTCCAGGTGGCAAAGTGGATTGGTTTCTGGATTTGAGGGTAACAGGATATTTAGTTAATTAATCTGTTCTTTGATGGATGTGAATGAACTGGTGAATCAAATATGAATAAAGGTTGGAGAAATTTATGTTGAAAGCATAGTTTGTGGACTGGAATTTCAAATTAAAACTAAAAGGTGCTCTTCTAGTGTCAGGTTCACTAAATAATTGATTGTCAGTGCATAAACTATAAATGGCTGGCTGATGCTTGTTTTTAAAAATTCAGCGGGTTCAATTCAAAAGGGTGATAGCTATAGCTGCTGCTCACAGAAATGATTCAATCGTGTATACACACACACTAACAAGTGGAGTTCGGGGGTTGGGAAATGAAGTTAAGAGTGGGATGGCATGTGTTGGCAGCACTACCCCATAGAGTTACAATGCCCCAGCCATACGGCCAGATGGCTAGCCATTAACGAGAAAAACACTCCGAAACCTACAGTCCTACAGTATATAATACCCATGTGTCCGCTCACTGAACTGTATGGCATGGTGGTCGATACAATATTGGTAACAATTCTTGCTTCGTATTTCCAAAGTATGTATTTGCTGAAAATCAGGAGATTAAAAAGTGACAACGGTCATGAGTATATTTGCAAATTCAATTACGAAATGGAGTGGCAGAGCGACTAAATCATACTGTCATTGAAAAGGCTCATTGCACAATTCTTGGACGCGAAGTTTGAAAGTAATTTTCATCAAAAGTTACTGGTAGATACTTTTATCATTAACCGTAGTTATACTTCAGTTTTAGATGCACAAATTCTAGAAACGCTATCGGCTGGAAGAAAGCCAAATTTGAACAAATATGACTTTGGGTGTGTTGCATAGTGGCACATTCCAAGGAAAGTATTGAAAAGGAACTAGCCCATTAAAATGTTTCGTGACTGGAAACTGTCTAATTAGCCACAGAATATAGTGCGCCAAGCAACACAAAGTTGTATTTGGGAGAGATGTAATTTTTGAAAGAGATAAGTTTCTATTTGAAGGTGAAAGCAATGATGATTTGATCTTGAAGAAGACCATTCAAGTGAACAATGTAATTCAGAACATTCTTCAGTTTCCTCAAAGTTAGTTCTGTTTTGAAGTCCTTGATTTTGTGCAAACTGTTGAAGGGAACTCAAGGCCCACAATGTCAGAAGAAGTGGAAGCCAGCAGAAACTTTGCGGAAAAGCAATAGAATAACAAGAAAATTATGTTTTTCAAGGTTTATGCAGTGTTTCCCTTGAATGCAAAAACATTCGTGGGAAAACTTACCTCAGAAGTCTGAAGACGTTCAGGTTAGGCATCATGAAGAAGAAGTAGAAGAAGAATGGAAAAAAAGCAATAAAGGAAAAACTGGGCTCTCAGTCATCTAATGGAACTTTGACTTATGCACCACTTACAGCAAATAAAAGTATCACTGACAGTAAGAGGATGTTCAAAGTAAAAATAGACATGTCTGGAAATATTGAAAGAGATATGACTATACTCCACTTGCTCAATTCACAACACTAAGAATGCTCCTTAGTGTGGTGAAGGAACATAATTCATTTATGGAACAAACAGATGTACAAAATTGATTCCTGCATTGAGACCTGGTGTAAAGATTAAGAAAAGTCTTGTATGCAAACTAAAAAAAAACTTTTGACAGTTTTATGAAGGAAATGACAGCTATGACCAGACGAACTGCATCACTTAACTATTTTAGTAGACAGCAAAGTAAACCAACAGAATTAGAGTAGAAATTTTTGAAATTAATTCTTTGATATATTAAAGGGACACTTGATGTTGGTCTGTGTTACAAAAAAGGAAATTTTAAATGGTATTACTGCTATGTTGATTCTGACTGTGTTATGTTGTAGATCTTCTGTCTTCTTCACTTTCTTATAGTTTTTTGTTTGAAAAACTGTTTCTTGTGACAAGGAGACAGATGAGTTTCACTAGGAAATAGAAGCAGAATATCCAGCTTCGGCGACAGCTATGACAGACACCCCATGGCTTAAGCATCTTCTTGAAGAATCTGTCAATTATGGAAATGGGAACATAGATGACTGAAGCATGTGGATGTGAAATCCGTTCTACACAAGAGCTGTACAACAAAGGCCATCTGAATGTTCAATACATTAGCTCCGAGGAACAAATGGCACATATTTTACCAAAATTAGCTAAGAGTGCACGTTTCAATAGACTGTGTCAAAAGCTGGGGATAGTGAATTTTATGGGCAATTTAGGAAATTATTAAATTGATTGGGGGGGGGGGGGGTTGGGGGGGGTGTTGAAGTAATGACAATTTGATAATTATACTTTTCTAACTTCCAGAATTCTGGAAGGCATTGTAATGCCTAAAGAATTTCGGAGTAAATTCTAGAGACCCTCATATTTCCACCGTCTTGAACACGTATTATTTTAGAGATGAGTAGAACTGTGTCTACTGCACCACAGTTATGTGTGTGCAGGACGGACGTGTATGGGACGGATGATCGGCGTGGGCAGGTAGTCACCTGGAGTTACACGTCCAGCTCAAGGAATAAACGCGCCGTACTCCGTGCGACGTGAAACATTACTGTGTGAACATTTGAATGTTGTTGAAAGAAGAGAAGGGACAATTACGAATGTAAGAGAAAGAATCAATAAGTAAGGTCCAGACAGTTGTCTTGTTAAACTTTGTGAGATTTGTAGACTGTATTTATGGAAAAATGAATGTGATAGTATTCATTCAAGTAAAACATTTTTTGTAAGCTTGCAACCTTCCGGTCTGTTAGAAACTGTTGTGTGTGATGAAAATACAGTGAGATTGAGTTTTAAAATAACTCCGTACACTCAATAATATTTTAAAGTATAAAAAATTTCCTCCATGTAGCATCCTATATTCAGAGAAGAAGTCGTGCAGGACATCACAGGTGGCTGTCCTGAAAAGATGATCAGCGAAGCAACTCCAAGTAAGTTTGATAGCCAAGAGGGAGTGTGAGTCTTGCACACCAGTACCACACTGACACCCTTAATCACCGGAAACCACCAGAGCATGTCAGAAAAAACAGTATGGTTTACCAAATTATGCAATAAATTGCAGAGAACTGTCAAAGTAGAAATATTAATTTGTTTTACTTCATTACTATGCACCAATTAATGCAAAGTAATGTCGGAGGCAGCCACTTCCCGGTACATTGGAAATGTGAGATGGTCTATGGACAGCTGATTCTAAGTGAGAAATGACAACCATGGCAGACAAAGCCTTGAATTCAAATTTGTGTCCTAAGCTAACCACAACCCCATGATGTGAAATGCATCAGAGAGAATAGCAATCAACAATCAGTGCAGATTTAAAAATCGCACTTGCTTTGTTTATGGTGGTTAAAGCTAACCTCTATGAAGCAACTCGAGACGGACACACACACACATTAACAATTATTTCCACATTATAGGTGACACAGGCAGATTCCAGGAGAAAAAAGAATGACAGAAAGATAGATAGGGTAAATAAAACAAACAATAATATCAAAAATTACATGTAAACGAATTAATTGAATAAAAATAATAATCACATTCTTTTGATCGGATTTATAAATTGAAAAAAAAATTTCATTTGTCGTTTTTTGATCCCACAAACTTCTACGTCATGTTCATATGATAACCATTGCGCTAGGCCCCAACACAGGTACGTAGCTGGTGCATTAGTTTTTATACTTTTTCTATAGGTTTAATAAACATAACAGAGACTTCAGCGTACAATAATATATCATCCTTCAGTGCTTACAATGGACAGCAAACATTGGGGAAATTTTCGATTCTGCGAAATAGAAATGGCATGGTTTTCTGGTGAAGAATTCATTGAGTCATGTTCAGAACACTTTCTTAACCCGAAAGGGAAGTTCCATGAAAGTTATTTGATAGAGAGTGGAAAAGGCTCAAATCTGAGGCACAAGATCAGGTGAATAAGGTGGGTGTGACATGACTTCCCAACCCAACTTTTGCTAGACTGACAAAAAAATACTGTACGGAATGAAGGCAGGCTCTTTCATGGATCAGTATTGCTTCACGTGGACTTCCTGGTTGCTGTTCTTAGACTGTATATGCAAGACATCTTTTCTGTTGACAGAAAATGTCAGCAACGACGGTTACATCTTGCGGAAGCAATTCATAATATACCCCACCATCGTCGTCCCACTAGATGCATAACATTATCTTTTGTGAAAGCATGCTGATTTTTGTATGGGATGTTGCTCCTTTGTTTGGCCTCAACCAATCCTTTCTTTTCCTTATGTTAGAATACAGACACAATTTTTCATCACCAGGATAGTGCTGCACTAGTGTCAGTCTAGTCCAGGGAAAGGGAAATTTTTTCGAAATTCAATGAAGGCGCTGTTGGGGGATGAAATCTGGGGCCGCTGGCAGAGTCCCGTAATGGACGACAGCCAGCAGGCCAGGCAAGGTAAACATGGCATCTGCCGGCGCAGAGCTGCGACAGCGGTATTGCATGCATGATTTGTTTTGAGTGGAGCAACAACAAGGTAGGAAACTGCAGCGTTGCTCTTAGTTAGTGGATGTATGAGGTGGGGCACTAGGCCAGAGCCAGGAGTGGATATTTGTAAATGGCTGACCTGTAGGAATTTATCCCTACAATTGTTCCTGTCTCTCTCTGACACTATGTCAGAAGCAAGGGAGAAACCAATATAAATAGATGGGCAAGTTTAGCTTGACAGGGTCTGCCAGGTCAGTGGAGCGTCGGGACAGACCTGTGCTGCTCTATGCTTATAGTGGCCAGTCTGGCAGCAATATTATAAGCATTCTGTATAAATTTGTACTTTGTTTCTATGTTGTTGCTCGGGATATATTCTGCATAGGGGGACACAACGCCAGGGGAGGGTGGAATGGCATCCTTCCACTTGGAGATAGCACGGTCTGCCTGAAAAACGGAAGTGAGAGAGGTCTGCAGCAGGTCCAGGAGGGACTCAGTTCCACTCTAGTGTAGTGGCCAAGTTTGCTTCCCACCTGGCATACTGGGTCCGGGCGAGGCGTACCCTGAGGGTAGCAGAGCAGCGCTACGACAGCGCCAGAGATGGCAGTGGGTGTTGCCATCCGGCGAGCACCATTAGCGGAAAATTTCAGCACAGATTCCAGGTGCGCGTGGGTTTGAGTCAGGTCACGTGTTGGGAGCAGCGGTGGCCTGAGGGCTACGGGTGACCAGTACATCCACCTTCATCCCTTGGTCAGACAGAGCAGGCCTAATGGGGTGGAGAAAGTCGCAAGGCGCTACGCATCGCTGGGTGGTGACCGGGAGAGCGGCGGCCAAGTTCCGTTGGCAGGCAGCCTTGATAACAACAGCAGCGGCATCGGCATACCAGGAGTCTGCTGACCCGGCTGGACTTGCAGGACATCGGGCGGGCAGCACGCTGACACTACGCTTCACCATCAAATACTGTAAATTAGCTGAATAAAGCAATGTTACTGAATACCACTGTATCACTCTGCACTGCCTCTCAAAATTCTTGAACTTGCTCGCTCTCCTGACGAAATACGGTGTGGTCGGTCCCAGCTTCAGGTCTGCCATGTGGCGTCCCGGGTTTGACCCCTAACCCCACAACAATTGTAATGTTCAGTATTTCATGAGCCACTTGATGATGAGCAAATAGAGATAGATATGACCACCAAATGATTTTCGCTGTTTTCACTTCGGACATGCGGTACTCATACACCTCATTTTCTAACCTTTCTGTTGCATGCAAAATTTGCACGGTGGTGGAATGATCATGATCATCAATGACCCAGATCTTGAATACACTGGCATGTATCACTGTGGATTAATCTTTCCATGATCTTCAGGAAGGCCTTCGCATTTTTATGAACTTAGTGGGTCACTAATGTGAAAATGGTCCTCCTTTAAACGAGAAAACCATATTCTTGCTGTGCTCTGATGAATAGCATTGTCCCCACATATGGTGCAGATGTTTCTGGCTGCCTTCACTGCTGTCACCCCTCTACTGAACTCAAGAAGACAATGTTCAGATTATTCCATTTGGCACTCCACTTTCTAGTGTCCACAGCTCCACTCACTATCTCCAAATGGCAAAATGTAAACTGAGATAGCAACAGTGAACTACAAATTAAAATGGCAATTGATAAAGAAACCCGTAGCAACATGCGAAACGAAAATGCTATTAACTTGTGTGTGAACCTTATACGTGTCAAAGTGTATGAAAAAGCTGATAGTTATACATATGTTACATAATTGGGCATAAGGTGTTTGACACACAATAAATAAAGGTTTTGAGTTTGATAATTTAATGTTTTTTTCAATTGGGATTAACAAAAAGATAGATGTGTTCTCAGTGGAAAGTGAAAAGCTGCTGTATCACATATATACCTAGTATATGACAAAGTAGTTGAGAGGAAAAGTAACAAATTAAAGGAAACTTCTGTATTCTCAGTACTACTTCATGATTTCAAAATGAGTGGTGCACAACTCTATTGATAAGAACAAACTGGATAACAACATTTCCATGTTTAACAGCAAATGAGGTCTTAATGAACAGTCTGTAGTTAATCTTAAGTTTGTATCAGAGAAAGCACGTTATTAAATGTTAATATAACATAGAGGGAAGGTATGACTCAGTGAAAGGCACAGTAAGAGTGACAGAATGGAAAGTAGTAGGAAACCCATGTATCAAGTAAAACTTAAATATGCTATGTAGACACTTTTGACACAGAAAGAGATATAGTTTCAATTTTTAAGTTCAGTGAACCCCATTTTATGTATGGAAGTGAGGGGGACATAGACGGACCCATAGGAGGGATGGAGTTACCTGGGGTCAGGCGGATACATAGAGGAAATTACCTAAACTATTTTTGAATGGAGGTATAAAAGAAGGGACAATATCATCTCAAAAATAATATATGTACACAGTGTCTGTCCAAAAATTGAGTTGTAAATGTTGGTGCTACAAATATTTTAAGCTGCAATGTGATGTTGTGTCACAATAATTACATAGTCTCCAAAATAGTCAAAAGTAAAGAGACTTAGCTGGAAAATGACAAGTCAACCTGTACAGAGACACCATTTAATATTTGTCACAAATCAGATTTGAAGTAACGTAGTGCAGTACAGAACCAAGCATCAGCATGTGACTCCCTATGGTAAAGAACAGTTAAACTATTTCCACCAAAACATGGTTATAAACTATGTCCTTACGAATTAATTACATACTATTACCCTTAACTGGAAATGTTATAAGTGTGATCAATCTTAACAAGAACTTGAAATGCATTTATTATCTCTCACGCCGAGGAATGACATTCGTAGTTGTTAAAAACATATTTTAAGTAATCAGTAAGTGTGGGCCAACCAACCGTGTGTGCCCTTTGTCGTGTATGTATAGATTTGTGAAGAGTGGAGTTAACTCATTAAGATCAGCAAGGCACAGCAGTGCTTGTGCTTCCACCCTGCTGTGGAGGTCCACCTGTGGGTTGAAGTCATGGCTTGGCAGTGTCTTTGAACTCGTGGAGAAAATGGACACTGGCGACAATGATCCAGAAACTTTTCTGTCACAGCAAGATTGAATGACAGCTCCTGTTATGAGCCTGGCCACACCTACATACATATTCCACCAGAAGCTGTAGTGTGCGTGTACCCTGTACCACTACTAGTCATTCCCTTTCCTCTTCCACTCGCATAAGGAGTGAGGGAGAAATGAATATCTATATGCGTCTGTGTAAGCACCAGTATCTTATAGCTTATCTTTATAATTCATATGCAAAATGTATGCTGCTGGCAGTAGAATTATTCTGCAATCGGCTTTAGATGCCAGTTCTCTAAATTTCTCTATACAGTGTTCCTCAAAAAGAATAATGCTTTCTCTCCAGGGATTCCCATACGAGTTCCCAAAGCATCTATGTACAACTTACATGTCATTTGAACATACCGTTAACACCTCTCTCTCTCTCTCTCTCTCTCTCTCTCTCTCTCTCTCTCTCTCTCTCTCTCTCTCTCTCTCTCTCTCTCTCTCTCTCTCTCACAACCATAAATGTTGTCTAAATCATTTTGTATCACAGCATCATCTGCAAACAACCGCAGATTATTCTCTCTCTCTCTCACACACACACACACACACACACACACACAACCATAAACACACACACACACAACCATAAATGTTGTCTAAATCATTTTGTATCACAGCATCATCTGCAAACAACCGCAGATTATTCCCCGCCCTGCCTGCCAAATCATTATGTTTACAGAAAACACTTCCCTAGGGGCATTCCTGACAATACCGTTGTTTCCGTTGAACACTCGTCTCATTAGAGGAATTTGTTAAGAGTGGTCACATTACTTTATCATGAGTCTGAGTAGATATGTGCTTTCTTACGGTCCTCAATCATCTGCAAACAGAAATAAAATTACATGGCCAGAAGTATTGGAACTGCACAGCAGGTCCACTGCATCAAGAAAGTACAAAGTGCAGCAGCAAATTTAAAGATCTATTCACAGCAAATGAGAGACAAGAGTGTTACTATGGAACGGTGGGTTTCCTACGGATTTCCATGAATACTACTACAGATTGTTGAATGGAGATGAGGATCGTGCGCTGCCTATACCAGACTTAACTACAGAGAGATGACAAACCAAAGATTCTGTGTGAGAGCTCCCACAGTTGTTTCTATAGGTATTTTGAAGCAATAAATTGCAACGGGCACCAGTATATTTGATTTACCTGTGGCACCAATCTGAAAAATCCAATAAATATTTCTCACTGTGGAACAATGAATGGTAAATGGTTATCAATCTCATACCCTAATATTTGTGTTTTGGAACAGATGAGACAGTATGCCATGCACTTGTGACCACCCACTTTCTGGGAGAGCACTGTGAAAGCATCATTAAGAATGGGAGGTTAAACCCTAGTATACCTTTCTGTTTACATCATTAGGCCTTCACAGTTTTCCTGTCGATGGCATGGAATAGACTGCAAGTTCCTCTTTTTCAGTTTGCAAAAGCCACAAGATTTTACATACCACTTAAAATTTGGGAAATGGTGCCTTAACATGATAAAGAGTCACTCCCTAAACGAATGTGATAATTAGCGTACCCTAAATATGAGTGTAAATTTATTTTCCACAACAGGGCTTATTTATTGCGTCCGAGTGTTACTTAGGAGTAACAATTGTTTCTACACAATCAGAACAAGATTATGAAATTTTTAGATATGTTTTTCAGATTTACTTGCCCCTTAAGGTTTTAGGGAGAAATCAAGCTTTCAACAGCTTCTCTGTTATTGACAGGACCTGCCTGTTGAACCGCACGCTGTCATCCTCTGTATGTAAAAAACTGTCACAGTGTTACTGGCAGAGCTAACTCTCTTAACTGAGTATGGAAGAAGCTCCCAAATGCTCAAGCTATCTGTGCACCCTCATGTGGGAATAGGAGAAAATTATCCCATAATGCTGTCACAAAAGAAATTTTGATTATTGGAAAATTCTGTTCTAATGTAGTGTATAACCACTCAAATACAACCATTTCAGTGTTGTGTATTTGATAACAGCACTTGCCACCATTATCTTTCTTCACAATTCCAAATTTTATGGACAACAACGTTGCAAGAGTTTGTTTTACATCTTGAGGTTGCTTCCTGACTACCACATCAAATTAATAAACACTGCCAGAGGTGAAATAAGTTATATGTGAGATATCCTTAGGGAGATGAATTAAAATACCTATACATGTCAAACATATTTTTATTTCTTTCTGGATGAAGGCATAGCCGCTTACACTATAATTCAACAACATTGTTAACATCCACTTTCCGCAGCAGGCAATAAAGATATAAAAATAGATGATGTATATAAATCAAGAATTTGCTTTTATAAGAGATCAGTAACAAAATAATGGTAAGTGGCCATAAAAGTGTAAATCAGCATCAACTTATTACAATGACTTACAAAACACTGCGAGTGACAGTAGGGGATAACTTTAATAATGTATTTCAGGATAGTTAGTAATATTCTTTAATGTTCAGAACATACTAACAGTGAAACATCATACTAAACTTAAATAACATATTAAACACAAACAACTTTTTTTTTACAATTATAGCTTTGAAAACTAAATTACAAACAAGTGTTAGGCAATGCTATACATAAATTCGAGGTAAAAAAGGCTATAGTGACAAGGATTCAGATGAGGCATTAAAGAAATGATACACTGGTGTACTTAACATCGAAATTAATACAGAATTCCATCAAATGAACAATTCAATCATATCATTTAATTTTACTTTATTGTTGCAGCAACATATGTGCACACCAAAAATTGATTGAATAAAGCAGAAATTTGTATTAAGCAGTCTTGCTTCAGGTGGTAATGCAGTCATCATTGCACTGATTAACAATCAACTCATCTAACACAATAAATAAATAATTACAAATTTACTGTCCAGTGAATAGACTATTATAATTGTTGTTCATGTCATCGACATTGTTATCATTGCCATTAATACTGTTCACTCTGCTGTGTGTTATTTATATAATGTTATAACTTAACTGGGTCAAAGAGCACTTCGTGACACATTCAATGCTGTAGAATTAAATACTCTGAAACCCTTGATGGATGTTCTCAAAAAGAAGTACATGCCACATATGCACAGCCTTAATTGCCACTACTTTAGAGGCAGTCTTGGATAAGGTAGTGGTAAGCTGTCAAGTTACAGTTCACAGTGCCGCAAACGTATGTTGGCTACCCATGTCTTGTGCTGCATAAGAAGGGCTTTGATGCACATACAGATTCATATCCATATAAAATTTGAGAACTGTTGTTCATGGGTGGAGTGAGGATGGGTCTGTGTAGGACCAATTTTCTCTTGGAAAGGAAACTGTAGCCTCTTCACAAGTGTCATGTTACCCACTGCACCTGCAGACGGAGGTACAAAGAACAGGGTGTGGTAGATAGCATGATAGCAGTACAGATTGATCCAGGAGTCTAAGAAATATGGAATGTCCAATACAGCTATGAACAGAGTGTAATCCTGGTGGCTGCACACCTATCAAGAGAAATTCTTGCACCCCAGAGATGGTCATCCACTCAAGAATGTTTTCATCTCCACGCCAGTCCCATTGTAGCACTAGTCCCATCGTCAAATCAGCCCCATCGTAGCACTAGTTATGCTGTTACATCCAGAAACATCATAGAAACGACGTTTCTGATGGTCACAGAATGTCATCACCTCTGATAGTATTGTTAACATGCGAATACAGAGCTCATTTGTTTTACACAAAAGTAGTATTTTTTGACTTGTCCCATATGATGCATACAAATATAAAGTAACCAAGCAAAACTGAAGCTAACACAGCTAACATTTACAGCATTAAGTACCAGGTACCAGCAAGGCATCTTTACACTCAAAAATGCCTGCAGAAATCAGTGTACAGTAAGAAAGGAAAGAATGTCTTTAAGCATTAATCTGATTGTTACTAAGTTTACATTTAATTTTTGAATATTTTAAGATAATTGTGCATAAACTATTTTAATTATTATCATAAATTATAACTGTCTGTTGGGAATTCTGTTGACCCAAACTTAAGTTTCCTAGCGAACAATAAACATTTACATACATAATGTATAAACAGGTTACTATATAACATGAATAAAAGTACTTACGTAACTAGAAACATTCTAGATTAAGGAATAATCATTATGTCAACATGACAAATTACTATCAAACAGTTACAACTTTTACAAGCAGCGCAACGGCAGATTTCTGTAGTGATGTTTGCTACATACAGAATGTAAACATCAAAGGTAATTATAAGTCTAAGGTAGAAGATCAATTTTCAACATTTGTTAAATACAACTTCAGTTATAGCTGAGCAGTCTAAATCTGCACATAGTGCAAACTTCACATCATCCCCTGTAAGTCATTCATTTTACATTATTGTTTGCACAACATACTAATATGTAGCATCTCTGTCCCAAATAATCCCACCACAAACCTCATAGTTTGGGCAATTACATAATATCAGACTGAATAACAATATTTTTGGCTTATACAGAACAAAGCAGTTATCTCACAAACAGCAGTATTCACATGATCTGAGTAAATGTTAGTTTTGTCCGACTCATGTTTCAAGATAAACAAAACAGCAGCCAGTATTTTCTACAAAGGAATAAAACTGCACCATAAATTTTTTGAATGAATTAATACCCTGATATTAAAAAAAATGAAGCATACCTCTCAAATAGTTAATACTAAAAAGTCCATGATTATTTATGTAACATCAAGCAGGCATTGAAAAAATTATTATTATTTAATTAGAAATAATGTGAAATTCTGCACGCAGTGTCTGTGATGTATAATTTCCATACTTAATACAATTTTGTCATCTTAACATTGTTGTGAGCTAATGACTCTGCTTTTTAAAATGGGCTAAAGAGACAACACAAAGAATGCAAGGGGATGCTAAAAGTATTGTCAAGGTACTTAAGACAGCTGAAAGGCAGTGCCCAAACTACAAATATTCGCTCACCCAGTGTGTAGTTATGCGACACAAACTGTATTTTTTTTTACGTAAATTGTAAAATTGTTTGGCAATATGTATAAAAAATTGTACAAAACACTTCAAAATTAACAGCAGATCATCATCATCTACAACTGTAAAAGATGTTATTGCTGTATGTATGGATTAGTTAATTAAAAAACTCTTTCCTCTTTCAGTTAACATGACATATGTAATATTTCATAAACATTGTATGGTTGAATAAAGTAACTTACTAATATTTTCTGCACAATTTCGACTTTAAGCCCATAGATGCACACTAAATGCTGCAACATAACATAGTACATAAAACCAAAAGCATTGGGCTGGGTCTCTAAAAACTGAGGAGTACACAGTACTGATTGTAACAATTGCATCAGGTTTTATCTTGGCCTGACTAGCAGCAACTTCAAGATATCATAAATACAAGGATGCTTTTAGACTAAAAACATTTAAGTAAATCTGCAACTGCCACTCACATGCCTCAATATAGATACAGCATTTCAAACACTAAAGGTAATCTACAAACAAAATATACAACTAACTTATGGAGGAAAATGGGCATCTTAAAATAACTAGAAATATGCATTCACACCTTCAATTCACCTCAGCAAATTCTAAATGAGCAACTACAGCTGGCTAACAAACAATCCTGAAAATGTTCATTGCACTTTTCACACAAATTAAACATGATTGGTCTGTGTTAGGACTCTGAACAAGGGTATCCTTATTCCACTAGCTGCCCAACTTAACATCAATTGAAGAATATTGTCAGGGACCAAAATCAAAACACATGCCATTGCTTCTTGAGAGTAGCCTGATAAATCTTCTTGTTAATTTCTCCTATGACATGTTACAATTAGAGTTCCTCACCTGTAAGAAGTGCACTTTTCTGGACAAAGCATTTTTCTGTTATTTAGATTTGCATCGTCCACACATTCTTTACTTAACATACAGTAGATGAGATGTTTCCTTGTTGAGAAATGAGTGATATCTTTGGTCAGTGGATAGACTTTTCACTGTAAGCAAAATCATTACATGTGAAGTACTTGTCAAAGGCTGCAACTGATGAAAAATACTGTGAAGTGTGTGCACAACACAGTGGATTGTTTAGAAGAAGTGCATTGTCTATCATTCTTAACTCTTCGTGTGTCATGCTGAAAATGCTTAAGGACCAAAGAAAGCCTAAATGATACCGACAAAACAAATCGAGGGTATGTAAGTATTTCATTTTATATTTTATCAAATACATGTATATTAGCACATTGTTGCAATTACTTAAAAAAAGTAAGTAAATAAAATAAAAACCTGTAGACAGCCATAATAGCTTGAGACTGGTAATGGCATTTAAATTAATACTCTTAGAAGTACTCATGGTTGGTTGCATTCTTAATCAACATTTGTTCACAGCTGTTGAGTTCAGAAAGATCCAGAATGGATAAAAGACCATTAAAATTATGTGCTAAGCTGACAACAGCCAATGATCCAACATTACATATTTATAAAAGCACTTCAACCCTCAGAGAAATTTTGAAGTGAAATTATCTATAAAACATGATAAACTGAACTGTACATTTAACTATGTGGGCCCGAATAGTATGGAAACAAATGTGTACCCAGTAACTCAGATCCATAAGGGAATGCATCACATATCCTGTGACTACCTACATACTGCAAATAATAATGGTGTACAGGCATTTTTCCGTGTTATAAAAAGTTTTTACATCTATTTATCATGTTTTATGTTATTTAATTACAGGAGAATTGAAAATAACTCTGTGGGCAGCTACTGACAGGTTATGTATAAAGAGTTGCATGCTGAACTGATTACAAAAAATGCAATATTAAATACTTTTTATTGTATGAAGGCCTGCAAGGTACTGCAAGTGCTTGATGTGGATCAACTCAGTTTCGTATAAGCATCATTTCATTATACTGGAAGACAAAAACATCGGGACAGTGGAAGTTTTATAAAACTAAACAAAACAAACCGGGACCAGAAATGAGAAAAATCAGTAAAAAGTAGTAAATGGTATTATGATGATGAAACTTTCCAAAATCTTACTAATGTTAACAGTTTAATTCCATTACCCACAGACATTCTTGAATTCATTCACAAATTACTGTAACTATTGTCACTGATAAGCTTATTAAGCAAACAACTTCATTCACATGAATGTTCATAAATATCCTGAAGCTTGTTAGCAAGAAAAACAGATATAAAAGACTGAAGGTGACACTGTCAAAAGGGTGCAACAGTAAAGAACTGACTTATTTGTAACTACAGATTCTTTAATTTTTTGTATTTTCATTAAAAACTCCACTAGCTTGTTCCCCTATCCAGGCGTTTTGCTATTTCATACTTCAAATATCTTTATCTGTGCTTACAAACATATCAATTCTTTACGATTGCATCGTTTTGACAACTTCACTTTCAGTTCTTTATATCCATTTTTCCCATGGATAATAAGCTTCAGGGCTACTCAAAATTCATGCAGGTTCAAGATCCGTGCCAACATAGTTGAGGGCAAAAACTAGTGGATATTAAGAGAAGAATTGGAATGCCCAAGCCTCCAGAAATAAGAGTAAATTATTTACAGACAGACATCTTAGTATACAAAGAAGGACAGTGACTTGGATCATTTTAATTATAGTTGCCAGGAATGGACTTTGTAGAAACAGGAAAAAATATACAGAAGCATTAGGAATGTGAAGTTGCAGAAAATCTGCTACAACATCCTGGGCCGGAAGAAGATAATTTTCCCATTTGGTTGCAGTTGCTGCTCACTGTTAACCCATTGTGATACAGATTTTCTGGACACACAACTTGGTGTTTTTTCAGGCTTTTCACTTTAAATATGTTTTTAGTGACACTTTTACATTTAATTACGTCTCTAATAGTTTTACGTCTCTATATCATGCTAATTTTCTTTCAGCCCAAGATGTTCATAAACACTGCCCAGCTAAGAAATTGAAATTCACAGAAAGAAAAGAAATGCCATGGGTTCAGATGGTATGTGATGTTACTTTAGTGATTACAAAATTGAGTCAGATTTACAAAGAACTTGGCAGTATGAGCTCACTTATCAATATGACATGCACCCAATTGCCCTTCTTGCATACACTTGTTTGTTTGGGAGGGTGTCATAAGGCCACTAGATTCCTTCCTCAGGCAAGCTGGCCTCAAACAGTTGTAATGGTCCACAATATTCTGGATACTGACACTGGGGCAGAGTTTTTGTCCAAGCTCGTGCCACATATGCTCTGCAGGGAACATATCTAAGGATATTGCTGACTATGGGAGCAGCTAATAACATGCATACAATTGATACATACACATGCCACTGTGTGGATGAGCACTGTTGTGTTGGAAATAACATCAGAATACTGTCATACAAGATGTAACACGAGGATTATCGACATCTGAAAGGTGGTTGTTCCATCACAGTTCCCTCTATCACTATCAACTGCAACCTACAGTCATAACCATTTTCTGGCCATACTGTGCCTTTCCAAAACACTGGAAGAATGGAATGTCCCCCAAGCTGCCACCACACGTGCTGACAGTGGTCATCGGGGATAGTGCAGAACCGTGATTCAACACTCAACTCTCAACTGCTTCAATCCTGTATATGAACATGAGGACTTAGAGCACAGCAGAAAGGTATTTTGAAGTACATTACTTGACACACATTTCCTCAGACAGGTCGTATAATAATTTAAGTTAAATAGTGAAAACAGTTGGAGACTGTGGCTGAAATTCATGACATTCTAGTTCAATCCCAAGGAAACATGTACGCCAGGATAGTGCTGTTTCCTCTAAATACACGAGGTACAACAAATACTTTCTCGATGACTAATATTCAGTGTTTTATCAAGAATGAAAACACATGTTACGTGAAGGATAGACAATACTGCGAAGCTACTCACACCACGAGCTTTAACCCACCTCCTACTCCTCCTTTCACCAGGTACACTTCAGGAGACAAACACACATTTACACAACGTAGGCTTTCACAGCGACTGTTCACATTAGTCAAAACTTCTGGACTGGCTTGTGGGAGGACGGCACGGTTGATGAATAAAATTATTTCTGACATTTCATCTCCAACTGAGGTAGACATCTTAGGATTGGTTGGTTTGTGGGGGTTAAAGAGACTAGACTGCTATGGTCATCGGTCCCTTTTTCTAATACTAAAAACACCCACAGAGAATAAGAACAATCAACAAACGAGAGGACAGATGACACAGAACGAGAGAAACTGAGACAAAGACCAGACAAGACGAACTAAAATCGCACGGAGTGTGACGGTGGGTGGCCGACCATAGAAACAGAAAAAGAAAAGCCAACCACTGAGAAACACATTAAAAAAAGCAGACTAAAATCGTAGCCCATAGGCCACAATCAACACAAAAACACACACATTTACATTAAGCGATAAAATCCCCCTGCCCGAATAAAACGCAAAACTAAGTCCGCTATGGAACAGTCATCAGTTAAAAGCGCAGAGAGCATTTCAGCCAGCGCAAAAGTCTGCCTGAGCACAGTTAAAAGGGCGCACTCCAACAGAATATGGACCACTGTCAAGGACGCCCAACAACGACAAAGAGGTGGATCCTCGCGACACAGGAAATAACTGTGCATCAGTCAGGTGTGGCCAATGCGGAGACAGCAAAGGATGACTGAGTCCCTGCGGTGGATCACATGGATGACCACCACACAGTCATCGTCTCCTTGTTATGACGGAGATTGTTTGGCATGGGCAGGTTGCGCCAATCACTGTCCCATAAATCTAAAACTTTGTGGCGTAATAGTGCCCGCAAATCAGTCGCCGGGAGGCTAATCTCCAGAGATGCTTTACTGGTGGTCTCTTTCGCCAGGCAGTCAACAGTTTCATTGCAAGGTATCCCAAAATGGCCTGGGTTCCAAACAAAGACAACAGATCTGCCGCAACGGGCAAGATTATGCAGGGACCACTGGATAGGAATCACCAGACGAGAACGAGGGAAACACAGGTCGAGAGCTGGTAATCCGCTCGGGTAATCACAACACATAATGAAGGACTCACCTGAGCAGGAGCGGAGATACTCTAGAGCTCGAAAGATGGTGACCACGTCAGCAGTGTAAAAGCTGAGCCAACCGGCAATGAAAGTTGTTCACAATGGTCCCCTAGAGTTAGGGCATAAAAGACACGACCAGCAACCATCGAACCGTCAGTGTTGACAATGCCAGAGCCGTGATACGTGGCAAAGATGGAATAACAGTGGTGGCGCAAGGCCTCCGGAGGGACTGAGCCCTTCGGGCACTGTGCCAATTACAGCCGAAGGCAAGGGCGAGGCACACACCACGGCAGCATACACTATGTGGTATGATTAGTACACAGACACAATCATTACATTTCATCCATTACCTGATGTGAATTATTTCTGAGGGAAGCTGCAGAAAGCTAATCCCTCAATTGAATCCTTTGTTTGGCATAATTAGTACAGAGACACAATCATTACATTTCTTTTATGGATTTTGTTTGTTGGTATGGTTACTCCAAAGCCTAAATCATTGCATTTCATCCATTACCCTATGTATGGTTACTACAATCATTACATTTCATCCATTACCTGATGTGACATATTTCTGAGGGAAGCTACAGAAAGCTCCTCCCTCATTTGGTTTGTTTGTTGGTATGGTTCCTACAAAATCAGAATCATGGCATTTCATCTATCACCCTATGTGAAATATTTCTGAGAAAAGCTACTGAAAGGTCCTCGCTCATTGGCGTTTGTTTGTAGGTATGGTTACTACAAAGCCAGAATCATCGCATTTCATCTATTACAATATGTTATGTATTTAAGAGAGAAGGTGCAGAAAGCTCCTCCCTCACTTTCATCTGATTGTTGGTATGATTAGTACACAAACACAATCTTTACATTTCATCCATTAAATGATGTGAAGTATCTCTGAGGGAAGCAGCAGAAAGCTCCTGCCTCACTTGCATCTGTTTGTTGGTATGATTAGTACGCATACACAAACATTGCATTTCATCCATTACCTTATGTGAACTACTTCTGAGGGAAGCTAATGGAAGCTCTTCCCTCATTTGTGTTTGATTGTTGGTATGGTTACTACAAAGATAGAATCATTGCATTTAATCTATTACCCTATGTGAAATATTTCTCAGAAAAGGTACAGAAAGCTCCTCCCTCATTTGTGTTTGTTTGTTGGTATGGTTACTACAAAGATAAAATAATCGCATTTCACCTATTGTACTATATGAAGTATTTCTGAGAGAAGCTGCAAAACCCTCCTCCCTCACTTGCATCTGTTTGTTGGAATGATTAGTACAAAGACACAATCCTTATATTTCATCCATTACCTGATGTGAATTATTTCTGACGGAAGCTACAGAAAGCTCCTCCCTCATTTGGTTTGTTTGTTGGTATGGTTCCTACAAAATCAGAATCATGGCATTTCATCTATCACCCTATGTGAAATATTTCTGAGGTAAGCTACAGAAAGATCCTCCCTCATTTGCGTTTGTTTGTTGGTATGGTTACTACAAAGCCAGAATCATCGCATTTCATCTATTACAATATGTTATGTATTTCAGATAGAAGCTGCAGAAAGCTCTTCATTCACATACATCTGTTTGTTGGTATGATTAGTACGCATACACAAACATTGCATTTCATCCATTACCTTATGTGAACTACTTCTGAGGGAAGCTAATGGAAGCTCTTCCCTCATTTGCGTTTGATTGTTGGTATGGTTACTACAAAGATAGAATCATTGCATTTAATCTATTACCCTATGTGAAATATTTCTCAGAAAAGGTACAGAAAGCTCCTCCCTCATTTGTGTTTGTTTGTTGGTATGGTTACTACAAAGCACGAATAATTGCATTTCAGCTATTGTCCTATGTGAAGTATTTCCGAAAGAAGCTGCAAAAAGCTCCTCCCTCACTTGCATCTGTTTGTTGGTATGATTAGTACACAGACACAATCATTACATTTCATCCATTACCTGATGTGGAGTATTTCTGAGGGAAGATGTAGAAAGCTCCTCATTCACTTGCATCTGTTTGTTGGTATGGTCACTACAAGCCAGAAACATCGCATTTCGTCTATTACACAATGTGAAGAATTTCTGAGAGAAACTACAGAAAGCTCCTCCTTCATTTGTGTTTGTTTGTTTGTATGGTTACTACAAAGCCAGAATCATCGCATTTATTATACTACATATGTGATGTATTTCTGAGAGAAGCTGCAGAAAGCTCCTCCCTCACTTGCATCTGTTTGTTGTTATGATTAGTAAACAGACACAATCATTACACTTCATCCATTACCTGATGTGAAGTATGTCTGATCGAAGCTACAGAAAGATCCTCCCTCATTTGCATAAGTTTGTTGGTATGGTTACTTCAAAGCCTGTATCATTGCATTTCATCAATTACACTATAAAACGTATTTCAGAGAGAAGCTTCAGAAAGCTCTTCCCTCACCTGCATCTGTTTGTTGGTATGGTTACTACAAAGCCAGATTCATTGCATTTCACCAATTACAATATGTGATGTATTTCAGAGAGAAGCTGCAGAAAGCTCCTCCCTCACTTGCACCTGTTTGTTGGTATGATTAGTACACAGACACAATCATTACATTTCATCCATTACCTGATGTGAATTATTTCTGAGGGAAGCTGCAGAAAGCTAATCCCTCAATTGAATCCCTTTGTTCGGTATGATTAGTACAGAGACACAATCATTACGTTTCCTTTATGGATTTTGTTTGTTGGTATGGTTACCCCAAAGCCTAAATCTTAGCATTTCATCCATTACCCTATGTATGGTTACTACAGTCATTACATTTCAACCATTATCTGATGTGAAATATTTCTGAGGTAAGTTACAGAAAGCTCCTCCCTCATTTGCGTTTGTTTGTTGGTATGGTTACTACAAAACCTGAATCATCGCATTTCATCTATCACTCTATGTGAAATATTTCTGAGAAAAGCTACAAAAAGCTCTTCCCTCACTTGCGTTTGTTTGTTGGTATGGTTACTTGAAAGCCAGAATCATCGCATTTCATCTATAGCCATATGTGTTGTATTTCAGAGAGAAAATGCAGAAAGCTCCTCCCTCACATTCTTCTGATTGATGATATGATTAGTAAACAAACCTTATATGAAGTATTTCTGAGAGAAGCTGCAGAAAGCTCCTCCCTCACATGCATCTGTTTGTTCTTATGATTGGTACACAGACACAATGATTGCATTTCATCCAATACCTGATATGAAGTATTTCTGAGGGAAGCTACAGAAAGCTTCTCCCTCACTTGCGTTTGATTGTTGGTATGGTTACTACAAAGTCAGAATCATCACATTTCATCTATTACCCTATGTGAAATAGTTCTCAGTAAAACTACAGAAAGCTCCTCCCGCATTTGTGTTTGTTTGTTGTTATGGTTACTACAAAACCAGAATCATTGCATTTCATCCATTACCCAATGTGATGTATTTCAGAGAGAAACTGTAGAAATCTCCTCCCTCACTTGCATCTGTTTGTTGGTATGATTAGTACACAGACACAATCAATACATTTCATCCATTACCTGATGTGAAATATTTCTGAGGTAAGCTACAGAAAGCTCCTCCCTCATTTGCGTTTGTTTGTTGGTATGGTTACTACAAAGCCAGAATCATCGCATTTCATCTATTGCCCTATGTGAAGTATTTCTGAGGAGAGCTACAGAAAGCTCCTCCCTCATTTGCATTGTTTGTTGGTATGGGTACTACAAATTCAGAATCAATGTATTTCATCCATTGCCCTATGTGATGTATTTCAGAGTGAAGCTGCAGAAAGCAACTCCCTCAACTGCATCTGATTTTTTGTATGATTAGTACACAGACACAATCATTACATTTCATCCATTTCCTGATGTTAAGTATTTCTGTGGGAAGCTACAGAAAGCTCCTTCCTCATTTGCATTTGCTTGTTGGTATGGTTACTACAAAGTAATAATCATTGCATTTCACCCATTACCCTATGTGATGTGTTTCACAGAGAAGCTGCAGAAAGCTCTTCCCTCACCTGCATCAGTTTGTTGGTATGATTAGTACACAGACACGATTATTACATCTCATCGATTACCTGATGTGAAGTATTTCTGAGGGAAGCTACAGAAAGTTGCCCCATCATTTGCGTTTGTTTGTTAGTATTGTTACTACAATGCCAGAATAAACACACTTCATCTATTACCCTATGTGAAGTATTTCTGAGAATAGCTACAGAAAGCTTCTCCCTCCTTTGCCTTAGTTTGTTGGGATGGTTATTACAAAGCCAAAATCATTGTATTTCATTATTTACCCTATGTGGTGTATTTTGGATAGAAGCTACGGAGAGCTCCTCCCTCACTTGCATCTGTTTATTGATATGATTGGTACACCATCACAGTCTTTATATTTAATCCATCACCTGATGTGAAGTATTTCTGAGGGAAGCTACTGAAAGCTCCTCCCTCATTGGCGTGTATTTGTTGGTAAGTTTACTACTAAGCCAGAATCATTGCATTTTACCTATTACCCAATGTGATGTATTACAGAGAGAAGCTGCAGAAAGTTCCTTCCTCATTTGCATCTGTTTGTGTGTATGATTGGTACATAGACACAATAATTTGATTTAATTTATTGCATGATGTGATGTATTTCTGAGGAAGGTACAGAAAGCTGCTCCCTCATTTGCATTTGTTAGTCGGTATGATTACTTCAAAGCCAATATCATTGCATTTCATCTATTACACTATGTAATGTATTTCAGAGAGTGGCTGCAGAAAGCTCCTCCCTCACTTGCATCTGTTTGTTTTTTGGTATGGTTACTACAAAGCTAGAATCATCGCATTTCCTCTATTGCCCTATGTGAACTATTTCTTAGAATAGCTACAGGAAGCTCCTCCCTCATTTGCGTTAGTTTCTTGGTATGGTAATTACAAAGACAGAATCATTGAATTTCATTTTTTACCCTATGTGATGTATTTCAGAGAGAAGCTGCAGAAAGCTCCTCCCTCACATGCATTTGTTTGTTGGTATGATTAGTACACTGACACAATCATTGCATTTCATCCATTAGCTGATGTTGAGTTCTTCTGAGGGAAGCTACAGAAAGGTCCTCCCTCATTTAGGTTTGTTTGTTGGTAAGGTTACTACAAAACCAGAATCAACGCGTTTCATTTATTTCCCTATGTGATGTATTTCAGAGAGAAGCTGCTGAAAGCTCCTCCCTCACTTACATCTGTTTGTTGCTATGATTAGTACATAGACACAATCATTACATTTCATCCATTACCTGATGTGAATTATTTCTGACGGAAGCTACAAAAAGCTCCTCCCTTATTTGCGTTTGTTTGTTGGTATGGTTCTACAAAGCCGAACCGTCACATTTCATTTATTACCCAATGAGATGTATTTCATAGAGAAGCTACAGAAACGTAGTGCCTCATTTGCGTTTGTTTGTTGTTATGGTTACTACAAAGCCATAATCATCGCATTTCATCTATTACTCTATGTGAAGTATTTCTGAGAAAAGCTACAGAAAGCTCCCCCTCATTTTGGTTTGATTGTTGGTATGGTTACTACAAAGCCAGAGTAATTGCATTTCATCCATTACCCTTTGTGATTTATTTCAGACACAGGCTGCAGGAAGCTCTGCCCTCATTTGTGTTTGACTGTTGGTATGGTTACTACAAAGCCAGAATCATTGCATTTCATCCATTACCCTCTGAAATGTATTTCAGAGAAAAGGTACGGGAAACTCCTCCCTCACTTGCATCTGTTTGTTGGTATGATTAGTACACAGACACAAACATTACATTTCATCCATTACCTGATGTGAAGTATTTCTGAGGGATGCTACAGAAAGATCCTTCCTAATTTGCAATTGTTTGTTGGTATGGTTCTACCAAGCCAGAATTTTCGCATTTCATCTGTTACCATATGTGACGTATTTCAGAGAGAAGCTGCAGAAAGCTCCTCCTTCATTTGCGTTTCTTTGTTGGTATGGTTACTACAAAGCCAGAATCATTGCCTTTCATCCAGTACAATAGGTTATGAATTTCAAAGAGAAGCTGAATAAAGCTCCTCCCTCACTTACATCTGTTTGTTGCTATGATTAGTACATAGACACAATCATTACATTTCATCCATTACCTGATGTGAATTATTTCTGACGGAAGCTACAAAAAGCTCCTCCCTTATTTGCGTTTGTTTGTTGGTATGGTTCTACAAAGCCGAACCGTCACATTTCATTTATTACCCAATGAGATGTATTTCATAGAGAAGCTACAGAAACGTAGTGCCTCATTTGCGTTTGTTTGTTGTTATGGTTACTACAAAGCCATAATCATCGCATTTCATCTATTACTCTATGTGAAGTATTTCTGAGAAAAGCTACAGAAAGCTCCCCCTCATTTTGGTTTGATTGTTGGTATGGTTACTACAAAGCCAGAGTAATTGCATTTCATCCATTACCCTTTGTGATTTATTTCAGACACAGGCTGCAGGAAGCTCTGCCCTCATTTGTGTTTGACTGTTGGTATGGTTACTACAAAGCCAGAATCATTGCATTTCATCCATTACCCTCGGAAATGTATTTCAGAGAAAAGGTACGGGAAACTCCTCCCTCACTTGCATCTGTTTGTTGGTATGATTAGTACACAGACACAAACATTACATTTCATCCATTACCTGATGTGAAGTATTTCTGAGGGATGCTACAGAAAGATCCTTCATAATTTGCAATTGTTTGTTGGTATGGTTCTACCAAGCCAGAATCTTCGCATTTCATCTGTTACCATATGTGACGTATTTCAGAGAGAAGCTGCAGAAAGCTCCTCCTTCATTTGCGTTTCTTTGTTGGTATGGTTACTACAAAGCCAGAATCATTGCCTTTCATCCAGTACAATAGGTTATGAATTTCAAAGAGAAGCTGAATAAAGCTCCTCCCTCACTTGCATCTGTTTGTTGGTATGATTAGTACACAGACACAATCATTACATTTCCTCCATTACCTGATGTGAAGTAGTTCTGAGGGAAGCTACAGTAAGCTCTTCTCTCATTTGCATTGTTTGTTGCTATGGTTACTACAAAGCCAGAATCATTAAAATTACCCTACCCGAAGTATTTCAGAGAGAACCTGCGGAAAGCTCCTCAGTCACCTGCATCTGCTTTGTGGTATGATTAGTACACAGACACAATCATTACATTTCATCCATTGCCTAATGTGAAGTATTTAAGAGAGAAGCCACCGAAAGCTACTCCCCCATTTGTGTCACTTTGTTGGTATGGTTACTACAAAGCCAGAATCATTGAATTTCTTCCACTACACTATGTGAAGTATTTCTGAGAGAAGCTGCAGAACACTCCTCCGTCACTTGCATCTGTTTCTTGGTATGATTAATACACAGTCACAATTATTAGATTTCATCCATTACCTGATGTGAAATATTTCTGAGAGAATCTACAGAAAGCTCCTCCCTCATTTGCATTTGTTTGCTAATATGGTTACTTCAAAGCCAGAATAACCGCATTTTATCTAATACTCTATTTGAACTTATTCTGAGGGAAGCTGCAGATCGCTGTTCCATCACTTGCATCTGATTCTTGGTAAGATTAGTGCACAGACACATTCAATACATTTCATCCATTACCTAATGTGAATTATTTCTGTTGGTAGCTACAGAAAGCTCCTCCCTCATTTGTGTCTTTTGTTGGTATGGTTACTACAAAACCAGAATCATCCCATTTCATTTTTACCCTATGTGAAGTATTTCAGAGAGAAGCTGCAGAAAGCTCCTCCCTCACTTGCATATGTTTGTTGGTATGATTACTACACAGACACAATCATTACATTTCATCCATTACCTGATGTGAAGTATTTCTGAGGGAAAATACAGAAAGCTCCTCCCTCATTTGCGTTGCTTTTTTGGTATGGTTACTGCAAAGCCAGAATAATCGCATTTCATTCATTACCCTATGTGAAGTATTTCAGAGAGAAGCTGCAGGAAGCTCCTCCCTTACTTGCGTCTCTTTGTTGGTATGATTAGTACACAGACACAATCATTGCATTTCATCCATTACCCGATGTGAAGCATAAAAGAGAAGCTGCAGGAAGCTCCTCCCTCATAGGCATCTCTCTGATAGGGTTCCTACAAAGCCAGAACCATCGTACTTCATCCATAACCGATGTGAAACATTTCTGAGAGAAGCTACAGAAAGTTCCTCCCTCCTTTGCATCTCTTTCTTGGTATAGTTACTATGAAGCCAGAATCATTGCACTTCACCCTTTACCCTATAGGCAGTATTTCTGAGAGAAGCTGAAGAAAGCTTTTCACTCATTTGCATCTCTTTGTTGGTATGGTTACTACAAAGCCAGAATCATCGTGTGTCATCAATTTCCCTATGTGAAGTATTTCTGAGAGATGCTGTAGTAAGCTCCTCCCTCATAGGCATATCTTTGTTGGTAAGGTTATTACAAAGTCAGATTCATCGCATTTCGTCCATTACACTGTTGTTGTTGTGGTCTTCCGTCCTGAGACTGGTTTGATGCACCTCTCCCTGCTACTCTATCATGTGCAAGCTTCTTCATCTCCCAGTACCTACTGCAACCTACATCCTTCTGAGTCTGCTTGGTGTATTTATCTCTTGGCCTCTCTCTACGATTTTTACCCTCCACACTGGCCTCCAATACTAAATTGACGATCTCTTGATGCCTCAGAACATGTCCTACCAACCGATTCCTTCTTCTGGTCAAGTTGTGCCACAAACTTTTCTTCTCCCCAGACCTATTCAATATCTCCTCATTAGTTATATGATCTACATATCTAATCTTCAGCATTCTTCTTTAGCACCACATTTAGAAAGCTTGCATCCTCTTCTTGTTCAAACAAGTTATCGTCCATGTTTCACTTCCATACATGGCTACACTCCATACAAATACTTTCAGAAATGACTTCCTGTCACTTAAATCTATACTCAATGCTAACAAATTTATCTTCTTCAGAAATGCCTTCCTTACCATTGCCAGTCTACATATTATATCCTCTCTACTTTGACCATCATCAGTTATTTTGCTTCCAAATAGCAAAACTCCTTTACTACTTTAAGTGTCTCATTTCCTAATCTAATTCCCTCAGCATCACCCAAGTTAATTCGAGTACATTTCCTTATCCTCATTTTGCTTTTGTTGATGTTCATCTTATATACTCCTTTCAAGACACTGTCCATTCCATTCAACTGCTCTTCCAAGTCCTTTGCTGTCTCTGACAGAGTTACAATGTCATCGGCAAATCTCAAAGTTTTTACTTCTTCCTCATGGATTTTAATACCTACTCTGAATTTTTATTTTGTTTCCTTTACTGCCTGCTTAATATACAGATTAAATAACATCAGTGAGAGGCTACAACCCTGTCTCACTCCCTTCCCAACCACTGCTACTATTTCATGCCACTCGACTCTTATGGCTGCCATCTGGTTTCTGTACAAATCGCAAATAACCTTTCGCTCCCTGTATTTTACCCCTGCCACCTTTAGAATTTGAAAGAGAGTGTTCCAATCAACATTGTCAAAAGCTTTCTCTAAGTCTACAAATGCGAGAAACATAGGTTTGCCTTTCCTTAATCTTTCTTCTAAGATAAGTCGTAAGGTCAGTATTGCCTCATGTGTTCCAGTATTTCTACAGAATCCAAACTGATCATCCCTGAAGTCAGCTTCTACTATTTTTTCCATTCGTCTGTAAAGAAATCGTGTTAGTATTTTGCAGCTGTTGCTTATTAAAGTGATTGTTCAGTAATTTTCACATCTGTCAACACCTGCTTTCTTTGGGATTGGAATTATTATATTCTTCTTGAAGTCTGAGGGTATTTCGCCTGTTTCATATATCTTGCTCACCAGATGGTAAGAGTTTTGTCAGGACTGGCTCTCCCAAGGCTGTCAGTAGTTCCAATGGAATGTTGTCTACTCTGGGGGCCTCGTTTGGACCCAGGTCTTTCAGTGCTCTGTCAGACTCTTCACACAGTATCGTATCTCCCATTTCATCTTCATCTACATCCTCTTCCATTTCCATAATATTGTCCTCAAGTGCATCACCCTTGTATAGACCCTCTATATACTCATTCTACCTTTCTGCTTTCCCTTCTTTGCTTAGAACTGGGTTTCCATCTGAGCTCTTGATGTTCATACAAGTCGTTCTCTTATCTCCAAAGGTCTCTTTAATTTTCCTGTAGGCAGTATCTATCTTACCCCTAGTGAGATAAGCTTCTACATCCTTACATTTGTCCTCTAGCCATCCCTGCTTAGCCATTTTGTTCTTCCTGTCGATTTGTTTGTTGAGATGTTTGATTTCCTTTTTGCCTGCTTCAGTTATTGCATTTTTATATTTTCTCTTTTCATCAATTAAATTTAATATTTCTTCTGTCACCCAAGGATTTCTAGCAGCCCTCGTATTTTTACCTACTTGATCCTCTGCTGCCTTCACTACTTAATCTCTCAAAGCTAGCCATTCTTTTTCTACTGTATTTCTTTCCCCCATTCCTGTCAATTGTTCCCTTATGCTCTCCCTGAAACTTTTTACAACCTCTGGTTCTTTCAGTTTATCCAGGTCCCATCTCCATAAATTCGCAACTTTTTACAGTTTCTTCAGTTTTAATCTACAGGTCATAACCATTAGATTGTGGTCAGAGTCCACCTCTGCCCCTGGAAATGTCTTACAATTTAAAACCTGGTTCCAAAATGTCTGTCTTACCATTATATCATCTATCTGATACCTTTTAGTATCTGCAGGGTTCTTCCATGTATACAACCTTCTTTCATGATTCTTAAACCAAGTGTTAGCTATGATTAAGTTGGACTCTGTGCAAAATTCTACCAAGCCCCAATCCATATCCACTTACTATGTTTCCTTCTCTCCCTTTACCTACACTCGAATTCCAGTCACAAATGACTATTAAATTTTCACCTCTCTTCACTATCTGAATAACTTCTTTTATCTCATCATACATTTCTTCAATTTAGTCATCATCTGCAGAGCTAGTTGGCCTATAAACTTGTACTACTGTAGTAGGTGTGGGATTTGTATCTATCTTGGCCACAATAATGCTATCACTATGCAGTTTGTAGTAGCTTAACCGCATTTATATTTTCCTACTCATTATTAAACCTACTTCTGCATTACCTCTATTTGATTTTGTGTTTATAGCCCTGTAGTCACCTGACCAAAAGTCTTGTTCCTCTTGCCACCGAACTTCACCAATTTTCTAACCTACATGCTAGATTAAGGGATCTGACATTCCATGCTCCGATCCGTAGAACACCAGTTTTCTTTCTCCTGATAATGACATCCTCTTCAGTAGTCCCCGTCCGGAGATCCGATTGGGGGACTATTTTACCTCTGGAATATTTTACCCAAGAGGACCCCATCATCATTTAATCATACAGTAAAGCTGCATGCCGTCAGGAAGTTTTCCCTTGCTTTCAGCCGTTCACAGTGCCAGCACAGCAAGGCCGTTTTGGTTATTGTTACAAGGCCAGATCAGTCAATCATCCAGACTGTTGCCCTTGCAGCTACTGAAAAGGCTGCTGCCCCTCTTCGGAAACCACACATTTGTCTGGCCTCTCAACAAATACCCCTTCGTTGTGGTTGCACCTACGGTATGCCTATCTGTATCACAGAGACACGCAAGCCTCCCCACGATTGGCAAGGTCCATTGTTCATGGGGTGTCCATTAAACAATGTGAAGTATTTCTGAAAGAAGCTAAAGAAAGCTTTTCCCTCATTTGTGACTGTTTGTTGGTATAATTACTACAGAGGCCAGAATATTCACATTTCATCTATTACCCCACGTGAAGTATTTCAGAGAGAAGCTGCTGGAAGCTCTCCCCTCATACGCGTACATTTGTTGGTAATGTTACTACAAAGCCAGGATCATCGCAATTCATCCATTACCCTATGTGAAGTAATTCTGAGAGAAGCTACAGAAAGCCCTTCTCTTATTTGCAATTCTTTGTTTGTATGATTACTACACAGACAGCATCATCACATTTCATTTATTACCTGATGTGGTGTATATAAGAGAAGCTACAGAAAGCTCCTCCCTCATTTACATCTGTTTGTTGGTATGATTATTACACAGACAGAATCATCACATTTCATCCATTACCTGATGTGAGGTATATAAAAGAAGCTACAGAAAGCTCGTCCCTCATTTCTGTTTCTTTGTTGGTATGGTTACTGCAAAGCCAGAATCATCGCATTTCATCCCTTACCCTATGTGAACTATTTCTGAGAGGAGCTGCAGAAAGCTCCTCCCTCAAAGGCGTGTCGTTGTTGGTAAGGTTATTACAAAGTCAGAATCATCGCATTTTATCCATTACACTTCGTGAAGTATTTCTGAGAGGAGCTGCAGAATGCGCTTGCCTCATAGGTGTCTCTTTATTGGAGAAGTTACTACAAAGCCAGAATCATCACATTTGGTCCTTTACCCTATGTGAAATTTTTTAAGGGAAGCTACAGAAAGCTCCTCCCTCATTTGCCTCTCTCTGTTGGTCCGGTTACTACAAAGCCAGAATCAATGCATTCCATCCATTACCCTATGTGAAGCATTTCTGTGAGAAACTGCAGAAGGCTCATCCCCCATTGGTGTCTGTTTGTTGGTATGGTTACTACAAAGCCAGATTCATCGCATTTCATCCATCACACTATGTGAAGTATTTCTGAGAGGAGCTACAGAAAGCTAATCTCTCATTTGCTTCTCTTTGTTAGTAAGGTTACTACAAAGCCAGAATCATTGCATTTTATCCATTACTTTAAGTGAAGTATTTCTGAAAGAAGTTACACGGCATCTAAGTGTGAACCCATGTCTATGGTCCACTGAGTCTTGTGGATGATTAGCAAGAGCTGGGTTTCACATGGCCATCCTTTTCAAAACAAATGCTGATTCCTACAGAGTAGGTTGGTAGTCTCCAGAAAACTCATTATACTATAACATAATTCATGTTCCAAAGTTCTACAACTAATCAACATTAGAGATATAGGTCTATAGTTCTGCACATCTGTTCGAAGTCCCTTCTTGAAAATGGGGAAGACCATGCCGTTTTCCAATCCTTTGGAATGCTATGCTCTTCTAGAGACCTACGGTACACTGCTACAAGAAGAGGGCTATGTTCCATCGTGTGCTCTGTGTAAAATCGAACTGGTATCCCTTCAGGTCCAGTGGGCTTTCCTCTTTTGAGTGATTTTAATTTTTTCTCTATCACTCTGTCATCTATTTCGGTATCTACCCTTTTGTCATCTGTGGTGTCTGGACATTTTGTTTTGATCCACCTATCGCTTTGACATAAGACCAAAATTTCTTAAATTTTCTGCCAAGTCAGTACATAGAACATTACTTTCGAATTCATTAAGTGCCTCTCACATAGCGCTCCTCACACTACATTTTGCGTCACTTAATTTTTGTTTGTCTGCAAGGCTTTGGATATGTTTATGTTTGTTGTGAAGTTCCCTTTGCTTCCGCAGCAGTTTTCTAACTCGGTTGATGTACCATGGTGGCTCTTTTCCATCTCTTACGATCTTGCTTGGCACATACTCATCTAACGCATATTGTATGATGGTTTTGACCTTGTCCACTGATCCTCAACACTATCTGTACTTGAGACAAAACTTTTGTGTTGAGCTGTCAGGTACTCTGTAATCTGCTTTTTGTCACTTTTGCTAAACAGAAAAATCTTCCTCCCTTTTTTAATTTTTCTATTTATGGCTGAAATCATCGATGCAGTAACTGCTTTATGATTGCTGATTCCCTGTTCTGGATTCACTGTTTCAAACAGTTCAGGTAATTTTGTCACCAGAAGGTCTAATATGTTATCGCCACGAGTTGGTTCTCTGTTTAACTGCTCAAGGTATTTTTCAGATAAAGCACTTAAAAAAAAAAAAAATCACTGGATTCTTTGTCCTTGCCACCTGTTGTGAGCGTTTGAGTCTCCCAGTCTATATCTGGCAAATTAAAATCTCCACCATGAACTATAACATGGTGGAGAAATTTGCTCAAAATATTTTCCAAATTATCCTTCAGGTGCTCAGCGACAACAGCTGATGAGCCAGGGGGCCTATAGAGACATCCATAGGACTGTTGCTATACACAATATACATAAATGACCTTGTGGATGACATCAGAAGTTAACTGAGGCTTTTTGCAGATGATGCTGTGGTGTATTGAGAGTTTGTAACAACGGAAAATTGTACTGAACTGCAGGAGGATCTGCAGCGAATTAACGCATGGTGCAGGAAATGGCAATTCAGTCTCAATGTAGACAAGTGTAATGTGCTGTGAATTCACTGAAAGATAGATCCCTTATCATTTATCTACAAAATAGCAGGTCAGCAACTGGAAGCAGTTAATTCCATAAATTATCTGGGAGTACGCAGTAGGAGTGACTTAAAATGGAATGATCATATAAAGTTGATCGTCAGTAAAGCATATGCCAGACTGAGATACAAAGAAGGAGGTTACAGTACACTTGTTCGCCCACTGCTTGAATACTGCTCAGCAGCGTGGGATCCGTACCAGATAGGGTTGATAGAAGAGATAGGGAAGATCCAACGGAGAGCAGCGCACTTCATTACAGGATGATTTAGTAATCTCGAAAGGGTTACGGAGATGATAGACAAACTCCAGTGGAAGACTCTGCAGGAGAGTACTCGGTACGGGCTTTTGTTAAAGTTTCGAGAACATACCTGCACCGAAGAGTCAAGCATTATATTGCTACTTCCTACATATACCTTGCAGGGAGACCATGGCTACAAAATCAGAGATTAGAGCAAACACAGAAGCATACCGACAATACATCTTTCAATGAACAATACGAGACTGGAATAGAAGGGAGAACCGATAGAGGTACTCAGGATACCCTCCAAAAACACACAGTCAGGTCTCTTGCGGAGTATGGATGTAGATGTAGATGTAGATGTAGAAGCTGCAGAAAGCTCCTCCATCATTTGCGTCTCTTTGTTGGTATGATTACTACAAAGCCAGAATCATCGCATTTGATCCATTACCATATGTGAATTATTTCTGAAAGAAGCTGCAGAAAGCCCCTCCTGCAGCAGCATATCTATATTGGTATGATTACTACAAAGCAAGAATTATTGCATTTCATCCATTACCCTATGTGAATTATTTCTGAAAGGAGTTCCATAAAGCTCCTGCTACATCAGTGTCTTTATGGTCGTATATTTAATACAAAGCTAGAATCATCCCATTTCATTCATCACGCTATGTGAATTATTTCTGAAAGGAGATGCAGAAAAGCTCCTAGCACAGCAGCATCTTTTTGTTCATATGATTACTACAAAGCCAGAATCACGCATTTCTTCCAGTACCCTATGCGAATTATTTCTGAAAGAAGCTGCTGTCCCTCCTCCGGCAGCAGTGTCTATTTGTTGGTATGATTACCACAAAGCCAGAATCATCGCATTTCATCCCTTATCCTATGTGAATTATTTCTGAAAGAAGCTGCAGAAGGCTTCTCCCACCTCACCACCTCTCTGTTGTTATGATTACTACAAAGCTAGAATCATCCTATTTCATCTATTACCCTAAGTGAATTATTTCTGAACAATGCTGCTGAAATCTCCTCCTGCAGCAGCATCTCTTTGTTGCTATGATTACTACAATGCCAGAATCATCGCATTTCATCCATTACCCTATGTGAATTATTTCTCAAAGAAGTTACAGAAAGCGTCTCCCACAGCTGCGTCTTTTTCTCCGTATGATTATTACAAAGCCAAAATCATCCAATTTCATCCATTACTGTATGTGGTTATTTTCTGAAAGAAGCTGCAGAAAGCTCCTCTTGCAGCAGCATCTGTTTGTTGGTATCATTACAACAAAGCCAGAATTGTAACATTTCATCCATAACCGTATCTGATCTATTTCTAAAAGAAGCTGCAGAAAGCTCCTCAGGCAGCAGAGTCACATTGTTCGTATGATTACTGCAAAGTGAGAAACATCCCATTTCATCCATCATGCTATGTGAATTATTTCTGAAAGAAGTTGCAGAAATCTCCTCCCACAGCACCGTGTCTTTGTTGGTATGATTACTACGAAGCCATAATCATCTCATTTCATCCTTAAGACTATATGAATTATTTCTCACAGGCAGTGCCAAAAGAACCTCCCACTGCAGCGTCACATTGTTGGTATGATTACTCCAAAACCAGAATCAAAACATTTCATCCATTACACTACGTGCATTTTCTCTGAAAGAAGCTACAGAAAGCTCCACCCATATTTGCGTTACTTTGTTGGTGTCATTACTAAAAAGTCAGAATCATCAATTTTTATCTATTACCCTATGTGAATTACTTCTGAAAAAAGCTGCAAAATGTTCCACCCAGAACGGCGTCACTCTGTTGGTATGATTAATACAAATCCTCAATTACAACATTTCATCTGTTACCCTATTTGAATTTTTTCCGGAAGAAGCTCCAGAAAACGCCTCTCACATTTGCATTGTTTTCTTGGTATGATTACTACAAAGTGAGAATCATTGCATTTCTTTGATTACCCTATGTGATTTATTTCTGAAAGGAGCTGCAGAAACGTCCTGCTGCAATTGTGTCACTTTGTTGCTATGATTACAACAATGCCAGAATCATTTCATTTCATCCATTACCCTATGAGAATTATTTCTAAATTATGCTACAAAGAGCTCCTCCCACACTTGCGTAACACTACAAAGCCAGAATCATTACATTTCATCAATTACACCATGCGAATTACTTCTGAAAGAAGCTGCAGAAAGCTCCTCCCACATTCGCATCACTTTGTTGGTACGATTACTACAAAGCCAGAGTCATTGAATTTCATGAATAACCCTATGCGAATTATTTCTGAATGATGCTGCAGAAAGCTAATCCCACATTTGCGTCACATTGTTGACTTGAGTACTACACAGAAATTATCATTGCAGTTTAATGCTTTACCCTATGTGAATTAATTCTGAAAGAAGCTGCAGAAAGCTCCTCCCACAGCAGACACACTTTTGTTGGTATCTTTACTACAAAGCTAGAATCATCGCATTCCACCCATTACACTGTGAGAATTATTTCTGAAAGAAGCTGCAGAAAGCTCCTCCCACATTTGCATCACTTTGTTGGTATGATTACTACAAAGCCAGAATCATCGCATTTCATGCATTTCCATATGTGATTTTTTATTTATTTATTTCTTTTTTCAAGAGAATCAGCAGAACGCTCATACCACAGCAGCTTCACATTTTTGGTATGATTCCAAAAAAGCCAGAATCATTGCATATTATCTATTACACTACCTGAAATATTTCTGAGAGGAGCTGCAGAAAGCTCCACTCACACTACTACACTTTTATCCTACAGTTACTACAAAGACAGAATCATCACATTTCATCCATTACCCTATGAGTATTATTTCTGAAAGGAACTGCAGGGAGCTCCTACCACACTGCTATCACTTTCATGGTATAGTTACCACAAGGCCAGAATCTTCTGATTTCATCCACTACCATACGTTAATTATTGCTGAAATGAATTGCTTGTAGCTCTGCTCACAGTACTGTCACTTTGTTGGTACAGTTTCTACAAGGCCACATTCACCGCATTTCATCCATAACCCTGTGGAAATTATTTCTGAAAGAAGCTGCAGAAAGATTCTCTCACATTACTATCACATTGTTGGTTCAGTTGTGATCTATTTCTGAAGGAAGCTGCAAAAGCACCTCTCTCAGTACTGTTACTTTGTTTGAAATTTTACACAAAGCAATACTACTACTACTACTACTACTACTACTACTACTACGTGATCAGGCCCAGTAGACAACACATATCTACAAGTTTCCTCCTCCACTGTATTCTGTCCAATGCTGCTATCTGCCATTCGTCCACATCTATTGACACTTGGATTAAATCTTCATGGGGTCCACCCCTCCAGTTGTTCTTGGGTCTCCCTGGCAGTCTCTTTCCTGTAGGTGTGATCCTCCATCCAACCTACAATGTCGGCCCACTGCATTTGTTTGGCTTTCAGGGTACCTGCTATGTTGGGCCGCTGGTATAGTTCCTCAAGCTCTTCGTTGTATCCGATCCTCCATTCCCCGGTATCTGCATCCAGAACTGTACCAAAAATCTTCCGAAGCACTTTTCTCTCAAAAACAAGGAGCTTATGGAAGCCCTGTTTCTGGATACTCCATGTCTCACAGCCATATAGAACAAGAGGCTGGATAAAGGTTTTGTACAGTTGAATCTTGAACTGTCTGGAGAGATATTTCTACCAAAGCACTTGTGCTAGGCTGTGGAAAGATCGGTTTCCTGCTTGTATTCTGGCATTGATCTCTGCATCACATGATGAGTTCACAGTGGAAAGTGCCCCTAGCTATTTGAATTCTTGCACTCTCTTGTAGGAAAGGTCCGCAACAAGCAACAAGCATTGCATTCTATCGATAACCCTATGAAGATTATTTCTGAAAGAAGCTGACAAAAGCTCCTCTCAAATTACTATCCCTTTGTTGGTATAGTTACAAAAAAGCCACAATCATGGCATTTCATCTTTAACACTATGATAATTATTTCTGGAAGAAGCTCCAGAAAGCTCCTCTCACACTACAATCACTTTCACGGTTAGTTACTACAAAGCCACAGTCGTCTCATTTCAGCCATAACACTATGTGAATTATTTCTGGATGAAACTGCAGAAAGCTCCTCTCACACTACAATCACTTTCTTGGTGTAGTTACCATAAAGCCAGAATCATCACATTTCATTCATAACACTTTGTGAATTATTTCTGAAAGAATCTGCAGTAAGATCCTCTTCCTTAACAATCAATCTGTTCATATAGCTACTACAAAGCAACAATCATTGCATTTAATTTGTAACGGCATGTGAATTATTTCTGAAAGAAGCCACAGAACGCTCCCCTCAAAATACTATAAACCTTGATGGTGTAGTTACTACAAAGCCACAATTATTGCATTTGATTCATAGCATGCTGTGAAATATTTCTGAAAGAATCTGCAAAAAGTTCCATTCACTCTAGAACCAAAGTGTTGGTATAGTTATTAAAAAGTGACAATCATTGCACTTCATTCATAATGGTATGTGAATTATTTCTGAAAGAAGCTGCAGAAAGCTCACAATACTATCACCTTGTCGGTATAGTAACTACAAAGTCATATCCATCGCACTTTAAGCATAACCCTATGTGAATTATTTCTGAAAGACGCTGCACAATGGTACTCTCACTGTAGAATCATTTTGTTGCTATAGCTACAACAAAACCACATACGGGGCATCTCACCCATAACACTATGAGATTTATTTCTTAAAGAAGCCGCAGGAAGATTCCCTCACAATACTATCACTTTGTTGTTATAGTTACTGAAGACAGAACCATTGCATTTAATCCATAACCATATGTGTATTATTTCTGAAAGAAGGTGCAGCAAGCTCCTCTCACTCAAGTATCAATCTGTTGGTATAGCTATTACAAAGCCACAATCCTAGCATTTCATCCATAAGCCTATGTGATTTATTCCTGAAAGAAGCCGCAGAAAGCTCCCCTCACAATACTATCACTTTTCCAGTATAATTACTAATGAGCCACAATCATCTCACCTCATTCGTAGTCCTATGTGAATTATTTCCAAAAGAAACTGTAAAAAGCTTTCCGACCAATACCACGAGTTTTAGTACAGTTACTAAAAAGCCACAATCATTGCATTTCACTCATAGTCATATGTGAATTATTTCTGAAAGGAGCTTCAGAAAACTCCCCTCACAATACTGTCATCCTGTTGGTATAGTTACTACAAAGCCACAATCATCACACTTCATCCAAAACCCTATGTGAATTATTTCTGAAAGAAGCTCCAGCAAGCTCCTCTCACTCTATTACACTGTGTTGGTATGGTTACTACAAAGCAACAGTCATCCCATTTCATCCATAATCCTAAGTGCTTTATGGGACAGAAGCTGCACAAAGCCCCCTCACAATACAATCATTTTGTTGGTTTCCTGAATGAGATTTTCACTCTGCAGCGGAGTGCGCATTGATATGAAACTTCCTGGCAGATTAAAACTGTGTGCCCTACCGAGACTCGAACTCAGAAACTTTGCCTTTTGTGGGCAAGTGCTCTACCATCTGAGCTACCAAAGCATGACTTATGCCCGGTCCTCACAGCTTTAATTCTGCCAGTATCTCGGCTCCTACCTTCCAAACTTTACAGATGCTCTCCTGCGAACCTTGCAGAATTAGCACTCCTGAAAGAAAGGATATTGCGGAGACATGGCTTAGCCACAGCCTGGGGGATGTTTCCGGAATGAGATTTTCACTCTGCAGTGGAGTGTGCACTGATATGAAACTTTCTGGCAGATTAAAACTGTTCTGGAAACATCCCCCAGGCTGTGGCTAAGCCATATCTCCGCAGTATCCTTTCTTTCAGGAGTGCTAGTTCTGCAAGGTTCACAGGAGAGCTTCTGTAAAGTTTGGAAGATAGGAGACGAGATACTGGCAGAAGTAAAGCTGTGAGGACCTGTATCTTCATTAGGGTGATCCCCATATGCATCTGCTTCCCACTTACTTACTGTTTTTAGAGTGTCATATGCCTGTAACGCTATCAGGTGGCGTCTGACATCACAGTGGGCAGTGGTAATAATGTTTTGGCTCATCGGTGTATAGGGGATCTATACAAGGGAGATATAACTGAGGGCAACATCATACAAATAGTAGAAGAGACAGATGAAGATAACAAGGGAGATATACTGTGAGAAGCATTTGACTGAGCACTGAAGACTCTCACTGAAACAAGGAAACAAGTACCCAGGGGTAGACAACATTCTGTCAAAACTACCGATAGCACTGGGAGAGACAACAATGACAAAATTATTCCATTTGCTGTGCTAGATGTACGAAACTGGTGAAATATCCACAAATTTCACTAAGAATATATTAATTTCGCTTCCAAAGAAATAAGGTGCTGAGAAGTGTGAATATTCCCAAACTGTCAGTTTAGGAATTTGTCGTTGCAGAATACAAACACAAATTCTTTATAAAAGGACCAAAAAGCAGCAGATACTGACTTCATAGAAGATAACTTTGGATTCTGGAGAAATGTAGGACCACATGTGACAATACTGACCCTACAACTTATCTTAGAAGATGCATTAAGGAAAGGCAAACCTATGTTTCTACCATTTGTAGACTTAGAGAAAGCTTTTGACAATGTTGACTGGAATACTCTCCTTGAAATTATGAAGCAGGGATCAAATACAGGGAGTGAAACACTATTTAAAATTTTTACAGAACCAGATGGCAGCTATAACAGTTGAGGGGCATGAAAGGGAAGAAGTGGTTGGGGAGCAAGTGACACAGGGTTGTAGCCTATACGTGACGTTATTCAAACTGTATATTGGGCAACCAGTAAAAGAAACAAAAGAAAAGTTCACAATAGGAATTAAAATACATGGAGAAGAAATAAAAACATTGAGGTTTGCTGACAACATTGTAATTCTGTCAGAGACAGCAAAGGACCTGCAAGAGCAGTTGCACGGAATGGACAGTTCTTGAAAGGAAGATATGATATGAACATAAACAAAAGCAAAAGAAGATAATGGAATGTAGTCAAATTAAATCAGGTGATGTGAGGGAATTAGATTAATGAATGAGACACTTAAAGATGATGATTTTTGCTATTTGGGCAGCAAAATCGCTAATGATGTTCAAGGTAGAGATGATATAAAATCTAGGGAGACAATGGAGAGGAAAGTGTTTCTGAAGAAGAGAAATTTTGGAGCATTGAATATAAACTTAGGTTGTAGAGTAATTGCACTTTATGCAAGACACCTTTGTAGCTTTGTTTTCAGTGAGACATTTTTCAGCATTTTTTTTGCTATCTTCAGATAGTACAGAAAATGCTGAAACAGGTTTGTGTGAAAACACAGCTATGAACATGCCCGAAAAAAAAGAGAGGCGAAATTTCTCTCTAATTTTCTTAGACACAGAAATAAAGACAACTGAAATATTCACAACATGGAACTGCAATATTAGCAACATGTTTATAGATTTAGGTGTTACAAAGATTTTTCTGGAAACATTTGTATTGATTGTTGTCATATACGAAGTGAAACATGGATATCAAACAGCTTAGACAGGATGAGAATAGAAGCTTCTGAAATGTGGTGCTACAGATGTATGCTGAACATAAGATGGGTGAATGGACTTGGAGAGAAAAGAAATTTCCTACACAAGGTGACTAAAAGAAAGGATTAGTGGACAGGATGCATTCTAAGATGTTAACGGATCACTAGTTTAGCACTGGAGAGAAGTGTGGAGCAGTGGCACCACACCAGTATCGTATATTAAGATCCACATAAGACTTTGGTAACTTTATTTACAAAATTCTGATGATGAAGTTCATACTTTATGCAAAGTCTTACGAGTTAATAGGTATATTTTGAAGGAAAGATCACTTTCAAATTAAAGGGCTATTTTTGCTCTTTTCAGTAAACTTTACTATCTTAACAGATATTGAATTTAATAGAGGGAAACATTCCACATGGTAAAAATATACATAAAAAACAAAGATGCTGTGACTCACCAAATGATAAAACACTGGTAGACAGACGTTGTTTCAACTTTGGGTTGTGAAAGTTTGAAATTTGTGTGTGTGTTTGTGTATTTTTTATTGTGTCTATCTACCAGCACTTTCTCATTATGTAAGTCACAGCAACTTTCTTTGTTATATGCATTAACAGATATTGATAATTGTTAGTTTCACTTTATCCAGATTTGTAGTGCCAGTTATGGACATATTGCTGTGAATTTCCAGGATCTGTTGATACACTTTTGATCATCTGATTTTTCTAATTTCTGTTGACACCAGTACTAATGAGCAAGAGTCCTGAATTACAAATTACAGATTTTTCAGTAACTACATTTTAATATGCAAGATGGGTCCCATAATAATAATAAGCCCTTGATTTCCAATGCATAGGCATAAATTAGAATTGAACTTTTGAATAGACGCTGCTCATGCGAAGTGACATACTGCTACAAAAAAAATATAATGACAATATCCACAGCCAATAAAACTTAGCCTTCTGGCTCACAGGTTTTGTAAACAATAATAAATTAACACAGTTCATTAATACCATAGAACACATCTGTTTACGGCCTACATTCACTCCACTCTCTTGATTCAGCTGTTAATCTTCTTCAGGTATGGCTTCAGTTTAGCTAGGCTGCATTCTAGACCACTATTGGGAACTATTTGTGTTGCCTCTCCATTCATTTAAGTCAGGCTGAGAGAACTTATTTTACAAGTATGAGCAATAAATATCATTATGTGTGTGTTTCAGTTTTGTTTAATAATATTTGTGTTTACAACAACCATTCTTTGCCGTGTTTTACTTAACTGTATGTGAAACAACTTTTGATCACTTCATCTGTATTGTGTGCACATTTACTTTCAGAAGAGATAATAAGTATTGTGCTCCACAGATGTCCATACTAAGTACCTGTCTGCATACATCATTAGAAACTGTAACAGATCTGGTCATCCCCAATAGGATCTTAAAGACATGATTAAAGATTAGTGAGCTCATAATTTTGAACTTACAAAAGAAACTTCTGGCTATCCATTTTAAGGACGGAACTATCAACTACAATTTCAGGTGCTGATCCTCTGAAACTGTACAGCTTCTGAATGGCTTGTATCACAACTATTGATGTGACATAACACCTATGGTATATTTTCTATTGTCTTCTGCAATGAAGTTCCCATTCTATCCATTACAGGGTTTAACCTTACTTGAACCATCATCATGATGATGAACATCTCAATAATTTAGTGGGTTCTGAACCTGAAACATGAAATAGTAGAGGACTACAAATACGACAGTGGGAACTATTCTTCAGTGCTGTGTGAAAGATCATGCACAAAAATCCTTGTGGGATAGTGTTGCTAACAACTATTGTTTTGATTTAGTTAACTTCAGTGCTAGTAAACAGTCACTATTTCTCAATAGTTATTAACACTGAAAAGAAGTAAATTTTTTGAAATATGTAGAATCTGATCACAGATGAAAGAAAATAGAAATAATCTTAAATATATGTTCTTGATTATTAGCATTATTTTCAGAGAGAGATAACAGAAATAAGATTGAGCTCACAGTGTTTTAAATGGTTCAAAGCCAGAAGCTTCTTCAAGAAAATGCACCCAACTGTAGAGCTTTTCTTTGACGGTAGACAATGATAATCCCATTCCTTAATAGAATGTTGATACCTTGCATATTGGCTGCATATTAATAATCATAACTAATCTTCATCAGAGCAAGGAAAACAAACACAAAAGCACACAAGCTCTGGCACCCAAGACCAGACTGCAAGCAGAAGCACATGGTGGGAGAAGCAAACAGGTGGTAGGGAAGGAGGAGAATGGGGCAGGGAGAGATAGCAGGGTAGGGGGACAGTTATGTGCTGCTTGTGGACGGTTACAGGGACAAAGTGGGGAGAGAGTACGGCAGCTAGTTGGAGTCAGGAGATTAGACAGATGTCCGCAGGGGGGTGGGAGGGCCATCAGAAAAGGAGGTAGCTATAAAAACTGTGGGTGCATTACTGGAATTGAGTTCTGGAATGGGAACAAGGAATGGTATAGTTTGGTGGTAGACAGTGACTAATGAAGGTTGAGGGTTACTTAAATGTAGGCTATACTGTAGGGAGAGTTCCCACTAGTGCAATTCAGAAAAGTTGGTGTTGGTGGGAAGAATCCAGAAGGCACAGGCTGTGAAGCAGTCACTGAAATGACAAATATCATGCTGCGCAACATGCTCAGCAATTGATTGGCCCAACTGTTTCTTCATCACAGGATTTTGGTTGTCATTCATGTGAACATACATTTCGTCAGTTGCCGTGTCGACATAAAATACAGCTCAGTGGTTGCAGCTTAGCTTTTAGATCACATGACTGGTTTCAAAGGTAGCATTGTCTTTGATTGGACAAGTGACAATTGTGAGTGGACTGGAGTAGGTGGTGGAGGGAAGATGTATGGGACAAGTCTTGCATCTATGTCTATTACAGGGGCATGAGCCACGAGGTAAAGGGCAGCGAGCAGGGGTTGTGTAGTAGTGATAATATCTAGGTTCAGTGGTCAGTGGAATACTATTGTGGAAGGGATGTAAAAGATAGTGCTTAATACATTCCCCATTCTAGGGTACTGTGATATATATTTTTGGTTTGTAAATAAAGCTTCCTTTTCCTTCTGCTAGTTACTTTATTTATCCCATATGTGTTTCGCCTTCTCCTGTTCTAAGGCATCATCAGTGGGATATATAATGATACAATTTTGTTACTTTTAGATTATTAAACAGTTCACTTTGTAAAAAAAAGTTATTACTTATGATTTGCTAATTTGCTTATCCTCACATCTGGTCTGAAGGTCACACTACCACTTTTATCACTGCCATATAATCACATCTTTGTGTTCTCACCTTCCATACACCATTCACCATATTTCTCACCTTTTTGTGGTCGACTATTGTTCTTTTGTCACTCGATACAACTATTTCGTCGTACACTGTTTTTCTCAACGTAAATATTGCAACTACACTATTTGTTTCATCTTCTTTGAGAAGTTTACCTATTTGTTGCAGATGTAACGAAGTATATGTTTGAGACTAACTTCTATTTCTGATGTTTATACTGCGTGTGCATATGATTGAGAGAGAGGGAGGGAGGGGGATAGAGCTGATGAGTTTTAATTTGGGTGGGGGGGGGGGGGGGAGTGGAGGCGGGAGTACAAGCTATTAGTGAGTGGTTGAAAACTTTGGTGACAGCGACAGCTGATTTGACTTTTCCTTTCAATATTCTGTGGAGGGGTTCATGGATTTTTTGGATTCTATTATTATTATATTGGACTGTATTATTCTATTAATCCTTTTTGCAGATGGTATTCTATTATTTTAAATAATGAATGGCTTGGCATATGTACTTGGTCATTCAACAGGATTTTCCCTTCTGCTTTGGTTTTCTGTATGTGGTAATTTTCTTGCATTATTAGGAGGCGTTGTTTTATGTCGATTCTAATTACTTTATGTCATTGTCCCTAGTGGTTGGTTTGTGGTCATTTTCTCTTAGGCCTTCTGCAAATGTGATGTGGTTTGTCCCATATTTCCAAACTCTCATGTGTTTTTTGTATCTGACATCAAATGTTCCCCTGTTTGCTCTATGTAACTGCCTTCACAAGTGTTACACTGTAGATGGTATATACCTGCTTTCTGGTATATGTCTCTGTTATTTGTCAGTTTTGGGGTGTATTTTTGAACAGAACTGTCTATTGTGTCTGCTATGTTTATTCCTTATCTCTTGAAAATGTTGGTGATTTGATAGGTGAGTTTGCGTTTGTATGTCATTGTGTATCATCTACTGTTTTCTTTCAACTTTTTCTGATTATCCTGTGCAGTTGTTATGAGACTGCATGTTTGTGTTTGGTTCTGTTGTGTTGTTGTCTGTGGTTTGGAGCTTTCTGCTTTTATTTTACTTTTAATTTTGTTGTTAAGCTTGGTTACTGTGTTACTGTTGTAACCATTATTTTGTGGCTCCTGCATCATTATGTCCAATTCTTTTTGGTAGCCTTCTTTGGCAAGTGGTACTGTGTTGAGTCTGTGGAGCATGTGTTGAAGTGCTGTTTGCTTTTGTGTGAGCGGGTGGTTAGAGGATTGAGGAATCATATTGTCTGTTGCTGTGGGTTTACGTTAAATTTCAAACATATGCTAATGGTTCTGTTTTTTTATTGTTATATCCAGGAAGTTAATTTGGTTGTTCTGTTCTCTTTCAATTGTGAATTTTATATTTTTATGGATCTTGCTGATGTCAGTATGTAGTTTTTCAATTTTTCTTTGTGGTACATCTGTTAAGCAAAGGATGTCATCCATGTATCTGAACCAGTATAATATGTTGTATTCTTTTGCAAATACTTTTGTGAAAATGATCTGTTAAATGTGGTTTACAAAAATATCTGCTAAGGCTTCCGAAACTGGGGACCCAATTGGTAATCCATCTTCTTCTAAATAAAATTCATTACTGAATTTGAAGTAATTTCGTTGTGTTATGAGCTTTATTACTGTGCATATTTCCTTAATCTGTTCATCAGGAAGGTGACTATAAGTTTTCAGGTACTTATGTATAATTTCTATTACTTCTGGTACTCCTGGCCGGTGTGACCAAGCAATTCTAGGCGCATCAGTCAGGAACCACGCAGCCACTAAGTTTTCAGTTTCGAATCCTGCCTCAGGCATGACTGTGTGTGTGTTGTCCGTAGGTTAGTTAGGTTAAAGTAGTTCTAAGATCTAGGGGACTGATGACTTCAGATGTTAAGTCCCATAGTGCTCAGAGCCATTTGAACCATTTCTGGTACTGGTATGTTGCAATACATGTTTTCTATAACAAATGAAAGGAGGGTTATATCTTTTGTTCGTTGTATTTGCTGTGTAGTGTTTTTAATAGTTCTGTCTTCTTGTAATTTGAAATTTTCAGACAGAAATTTTAACATGTATCCTGCAAGCTTTAATGTGGGGGGATTTTCTAAAATCCAGTATTGGCCTCACAGAAGATTCGGTTTGTCGATTTTTGGTTGGCTTCGGAGAACCAGCGCAGTGGGACTGATCTATGACAACTTTCTTTTCTCTATGTTATCCAGTGTGATGTCAATATTTTTCAGAGTTTTTTTTTATACTTTTGTCTTTAATCTGAATGTCATGTCTGATTTTAAATTTGTAATGCTATTTTGTAAAATGATTTCTTGTGTTTTGTCAATGTATTGTTCTTGGTGTATCAGTAATATTGTGGTCCCCTTATC